>NC_064846.1:25165986-25469016 GCF_024166365.1 Elephas maximus indicus | reverse complement strand
AGCAACAAAAAGGCCACCTATGGAGTCTAACTTAAGAAAAAGCCAGAAGTCCCTTGAAGATATTTAAGGTGAAATGCCTACAGAAGAAGAGACGTTTCCCCTAGATTTTTCATTAAAAAAAGAAAACAATGTTAAACTCCTTGGAGCTGCAGCTGAATAATAAATAGAAACATCTTAGAGAAACTTGCCTGAGAGCTATATGAATTCTAAACTATGAAAACAAGATACTCTGTAGAAAACTGTGAAAGACAAAAATGGTAAGTTTGCTTTATCAAAGAAACAAAGCATTTTCCTCCAGGGAGGCAGGAAGCATGATGGAAAATCTGCAAACAATGGACATCTGAAAGAATTCATGTATTGGCTTAAAAACAAAAATAAGA
Organism: Elephas maximus indicus; assembly: GCF_024166365.1. Lineage (NCBI taxonomy): Eukaryota > Metazoa > Chordata > Mammalia > Proboscidea > Elephantidae > Elephas > Elephas maximus. The sequence continues at coordinate 25,468,636 of NC_064846.1, read as the reverse complement.
ACAACTGAAACCCTACAGTATCGGCAGGGACAAACGCTCACAGTATTGACATGGGACAAATGCTCTCGTACATGGGCCCCGTGATATTTCTAAAAGCCAAAGAAGTTCGGGCTCAGTTCCCTTCCCTGCCTCATTTAATGATTTTTGCCAGACACTCATCTAGTTAAACAATGGCATTCGTAGTGGTGATGGTGGTGGTAGTGATGGTGATGATGAGAGGGTGCCTCTCCCTTATTTTACAATTTGTCTCTTCCTGCATTTCTGTCAGTCTGTCTCAATGTCAGCATGTCTGTTTTTCTGATTTTTCTTTTTGTCTCTGTCTTCCTGTTTCTCAGTCAGTCTGTCTTCTTCTCCCTACCTGCGTTTCCTTGACTCTTCTGACACCTGTCTCTGCCTTCTGGATTCCTATCACCGTAGGTCTCTCATTCTCAGGTTCTGTCTCTCTGTTGATCTCTCTCTGTTGGCCTGTTGCTCTGACTTTCTGTCTGCCTGTCTCTGTCATGCTCTCTCTGTGTCTCTCTGCCAGTCACTCCCCCAGCTACTGGCCACCACCAATCTGCTTTCTGTCTCTGTGGATTTACCTATGGATATTCCATACAAATGGAATCATACAATATGTGAACTTTTGTGTCTGGCTTCTTTCACTTAGCATAATGTTTTCAAGGTACATCTGTGTTGTAACATCTATCAGAACTCCATTTTTTAATGGCTGAATAATATGCCATCGTACGTATATATCACAATTTGTTAATCCATTCATCCACTGGTGGATAATTGAGCTTTTTCTACCTTTTGGCTATTGTGAACAATTCTGCTATGAACATGCACGTACATGTACTTAAGTATCTGTTTTCAATTGTTTTGGGTATATATCAGGAGTGGAACTGATGGATCATTTGGTAACTCTAGGTTTAACCATTTGAAGGACTGCCAAATGTCTTCCACAGTGGGTGTACCATTTTACATTCCCACCAGCAATGCATGAGGGTTCCAATATCTCCACATCTTCAACACTTGATAGTTTCTGTTTTTGTTTAATTACTGCCATCCTAGTGGGTGCGAGGGGGTACCTCATTGTGGTGATTTGCATTTCCCTAATGATGTTGGGGCTCGCTCCAGGAGCACGTATACTAAAATTGGAGCATGCAAATTCGTGAACCATTCTAAATTTTTTTGGAGCCCTGTGGCACAATGGTTAAGAGCTCGCCTGCTAACCAAAAGGTCAGCAGTTCAAATCCACCAGGCGCTCCTTGGAAACTCTATGGGGCAGTTCAACTCTGTCCTTTAGGGTCTCTATGAGTTGGAATCAACTCGACTGCAATGGGTTTGGTTTTGGTTTTTTAAAGATGTTGAGCCTCTTTTCACGTGTTTCTTGGTCGTTTGTATTATCTTCTTTGGAGAAATGTCTATTCAAGTGCTTTGCTCATTTTTTAATTGGGTTGTCTGTCTTTTTGTTGTTGAGCTGTGTTACTTATATATTCTGGATACTAGATTCTTATGAGATTTGTGGTTTGCATATTTTCTCCTATTTTCTCTTTTTTTCTCTCACTGTCTCTTTCTGACAGACTGAGTTTCCGTCTTTAATGTCTTTTGTCTGTATTTGTCTGTATCAATCCGTCTGTCTCTCCTGTTTCTGCCAGTCCTTACCCGTTTGCCCTCTCTCCTTCTCCCTCCTTCTCCCTCCCTTTATCTCCTCTTTTACAGTTTCTCTCCCTCCCTGTCCATCTCCTTGTCTCTGACTGACTCCCTCTATCTCACTGTTTCTCTCTCCCACTCATCTGCCTCTCTGGTCAACTGTCTGTTTAGCTATCACTCTCTCCATCTTTCTTACTGTGTCTTTCCAATCATTTGTTTTTCTGTTGATTTGACTCTCTGTCGGTTTATCACTGTCTCTCTCTCTTTGTCTCTCAGTCATTCTCTCTCCATCTGAATCTCTCTCTGTCTTTGCCTTTCTCTCCATCTCTGTCTCCTTATCTGTTTCTCTAAGTGTCTGTCTCAGGATGCTCTCAATCTCAGTCTCTCTGTCATGTTCTGTTTTTCTCTGTCCATGTCTGTCTCTGTTTCTTTTTGTCTTTTTCTGTTTCCCTCTCTCCTTGCGTATCTTCATCTTTCTATTTCTCTGCCTGTCAGTTTCTTAGTCTGTCTCTCCATTCGTCTATCTCCTCATTTCTGTTTCCCACCGTCTCTCTTCCCTGTTATATCTCTGTCTGACCTATTTGTTTCTCTCTCTCTCACTCCCTGATTCTCTCTCTCATTTCCTGTCTGTGTTCTGTCTTTCTGTCTCTTATAACATCTGTCTCTATGGCTCTTTTTCTGTATCTTCTCTTTCTCACTCAGTCTGTATATTCTCTCTGATTGTCTTCCTCTTTCCCACTGAATCACACCCTCTTGCAATCTCTCCCCTGCCCCAACTTCTCTGACTCTGTCTGCGTGACTGTGACTCTCTTCCTTTCTCTCTCTGTGTCAATTTCATTCTCTTTTACTCTTGACGCTCTTCCTCCCTTGCTTCCTATCTCTCCTGTATCCCTCTCTCTCCAGCTTTGTCTCTGCATCTTTCTTTCCATACACCCCCCACTCTCTCACTGACTCTTCCCCATTCTCTCTTTTCTGCCTGTTTCAGTCTATCTCCATTTCTTTCCCAGTTCCTCACTGCTATCTCTGTCCCTCTCTCCTTCCCCCCCTCTTTTTCTGTCTCCCTATCTGTCTGTCAGTCTCTCTGCCTCTCCATCTATCTGCCTGTGTATGTCTTGATATGTTTGCACCTCTCTGTAGTGTTCTGATGACCTCTATCCCTTTATCTATCCCTGTTTCCCTCTGCCTCTCTTTTATCCATCTGTCTGCCTCTGTCTCTCCTTCTTGTTCTATCCTTTCCTGTCTGCCCATCCCTGTCTCTGCCTATCTCTATCTACTCCTACTCTACACCTGCCTGTTTGTCTATCTCTCCCCGGCCATGGTTTTGTCTCCCCTTTGAAAATACTATGGAGAGTGATGTGAATAGCATTAGTTTTTTATAAAAGTTGAATTGTAAATCTCTTTCCCAATCTGTGCCAGTTGAACATATGCATCTCAGAGAATACACTTACAGTCCCTGGCTTGCCAAAAATGCATGAATTGTATTGACTTTCTGTAATGTAAGTCTAATATGTCAGTTGGTATCCGTTAAAACACAGGTATACATGAACTCTGATATTTTTCAAGCACTGTTATTTATTTCTCCATTAGTGAACAATGTAACAAAATTTATGGGCCCAAAGTATGTTTTATAAAACTTTCACTGGGCTCATATCTTAAGTAACCTTCCAGGAGTCAACAAAGTTGAGAAACTCTAATGGGAATAAGAGGTAAGGGGCAGACCACATAAAATATAGGCCTTGAACAGACTGACCTTGAAAATTACATCTTCACTGAAACATGGAGCGATCCAAAATTCTGCAAACTGTATTGCATCAGAAAAATCACTTGATTTTTGCGTGTCCAGCTGGGTAATCTGATCCAAGTCCCAGTAGTAAGGAAACCTTTAGAGGTATTATGGAACAATGCTATTAGGCCTCTCTGCCTTCCGTTTCCTTATCTATAAAACGGGGCTTTTGACAATAAATGGCCTCACAGGGTTGTTATGAGGAGTAAATTAAACAATCCACTTAAAGATCTTAGAACAGGGCCTGGCATATAGTAAGAGCTCAAAAAAAAAGTTAGCTATTATTACAATTATTGTTGTTATTATTACAGCTGTTGTCATTGTTATTATCATATGAACATCTAAGCAGCACCGGAGTAGAAATCAGGAGAGCTATGTGACTTTGGGCAAGTCTTCTGTCCAGATCCAGTGTCCTTATCTAAAAAATGAAATTGTACCTCTAAGACCATTTATGGTTCAATGGTTCTAGAATTCCATGTGTTTCTGAGTACTAAGCACATGGGGCCTATCTTAGGCCAGGCTCCATGATGTAATTACTATCATCAATAGAATATCAGACCTGTAAGTTACAAAGGAAAGAAACAGCCACAAGGATAAACTTCTGATTTTAAAACATTTCTAAAGCCAACCTGGTATCTGCAAACCTTTGCTTTCTCATTGCCTTATTTACTTCTCACAGGGTCACAACAAAAAAACTAAATTCAGGAACAACTTTCATTCTAATTCCTTCTCCAATGCTGCCCGTATCAGACAGTTGGGGTAGTTGACATTTTCACAAAAAGATGTGGACTTGGACTCCTGATTTACTACAGTGCCAGACTTTTCAATAGGGATGTTGTACCTCACTTCAAATTGCTGCCTGTAGATATATCTTTCTTGGAAATGCTATCTATGGATGCTGTACCCTACCTTAAAATGCTGTCTGTGGATGCTGTACCTTCCCAGGGAATGCTGTCTGTGAATGTTATCTTTCTTGGGAATGCTGTCTGTGGATGCTGTACCTTCCCAGGGAATGCTGTCTGTGAATGTTATCTTTCTTGGGAATGCTGTCTATGGATTATGTACCTTTCCCGGGAATGCTGTCTGTGGATGTTGCACCTTGCTTTGGAAAACTGTCTGTGGACAGTGTATTTTACTTTGGATGCTCTTTGTGGCTAAATCATCTCCCAACACTGAACTCTTGAACATTGTTCAGCAGTAATTTCCTCTTTGAAGCTGCTTTTCCTGCCCAGATTCTGAGGGAGAACTGAGAAGATGCTTCTTGTAGTTTTGGGTTTATAACTTTACTATTGGCAAGCTCATTAAGACTTCCCCCAGAATGAATAGACCTCCTGCTTAAAACTGTGTTCAATAAATACAATCTCTCGGCATATTATGCCCATTTGCTGAATGGGTAAGCTGGGAATGTGGACCTATTGGGAGAAAAGGAAGAATACCAATCAACAAATTGAACTTTGGTCTGGGAAAACGGCCTGTGACATAAAAATTCTAAATTATTAGCGAGGCTCCGCAACTGGCAATGGTTGCTGCTGAGTAAGATGAAAACTGTAGGAGCACAAAACGTATTTATTCAGGCAAAAGCTGTTATTCCAAATGTCTTGGCGTAACATACTCTACACTGCCGTAAATAAATTTTCACCTTTGGAGGCACAATGCTCCATAAATTTTGAGAATATTTCCTATGACTACAGCATAACATTCTGATATATTCTACAAGAATTCTCAAATCTTACCTGCTTTTCTATTTTCTTCATCTCCAACACTTTCCTTAAAATAAGGATGTCAAATTCCCCGTGAGTATGGCGTAACATTCAACTATTCCTACTGCCTGTCTTGTCCCTGGTCCCCTAATCTTGCCAGCATTAGCATCCCTGTGCTCATTCATCCACATGCTCGCTCCCTTTACAGGTTCATCCCCCCCAACACACACATTCAAGAAAGCATTTTGACCAATCTGTACAGGCGAAAGAACAAGGTCATGGAGTTAAGGAATACTGTCTTCGAGGGAAATATCCATAAAATTTAGATAGCATAGCTCCAGGCAGCATCCTGCTTAGTTCCTGTACTTTCATATTCTCAGCAGCAAGGCTTGACAGGCAGCAGGAAAACAGCCTGTTGTGGCTGAATTCCTTGTCTGTGCCTTAAGAAGGCCAGGGAGGGAAGAGTTATGATGGTGGAAAGGTCGCCATTGCAAAAATGGCCATACCCGATTCCTGTTGTTTCAATTCTTTTTACCGCTGCTTTTCAAAATGTATTTAACTACAAGTGTTCTGAACCTTGGGTGGTCATTCATCTATCTTTTTTTTTCCTTTTTAATTAAACTTTCAATTTGAGATAATTAGCTATCCTAGGGCCTGTGCCTTCCCATATACATTTTAGAATAAGCTTGTCTATGTCTCCAAATATACCTTGCTGGGATTTTGATGAAGATTGCATTAAATCCTTAGGTCAATTTGGGGAGTACTGATATCTTCACTATATTGTGCTTTCCAATATATGAGCACAGTGTGTTTCTCCATTTATTTAGGTCTTACTTGATTTTTTTCATTGGTGTTTTATAATTTTCAATGTAGAGATCCTGTCCATATTTTTACCCAAATAACGTGTATGCACCTTCTTCGTTTGTTTGCTTGCTAAACGCCCCCTGTCCCGTGAGGTATTTTCATAGCCACAGCTACGCCACTTTTTTTTTTTATATACATGTTGCTGTGAAGAAAAATTAGCATAGTATGCTAGCAAAGATGTCTCCAGAGGGGAGGGCACGGCCGGCAAACAAATGTGTAAAAATACAGTATAAGTTTTTGCAAGTTTATACTCAAGTATTTCATTTTACTTGGACAATTGTAAATGGTATTGTATTTTTAATTTCGGCATCCATCTGTTCAATGCTATATACACAGAAATTCGATTGATTTCTATACGTTTATATTCTATCCTGCAACCTTACTGAACTCACATATTAGTTCTAAGAGTTTCTCTCTCTCCTTCCTTCCTTCTTCTTCCATTTTTTCTTTTTTTTGTAGATTCCTGGAGATTTTCTATGCTAGACAATCATGTCATCTGTAAATAAGGGCAGCTTTACCTTTTCAATTTGTTGTTGTTGTTGTTAGGTGCTGTCTAGTTGATTCTGAATCATAGTGACCCTATGTACAACAGAACAGAGCAACTGCATGGTCCTGCACTATCCTCACAGTCCTTGCTATTTCCAATCTATACGCCTTTTATTTTATATTCCTGCCTCATTGCACTGACTAAAACTTCTAACATTACGTTGAATAAGAGTTGTGAGTCTGTACATCCTTGCCTTGTTCCTGATCTAAGGGGTAAAGCATTCAGTCTTTCACTAGTATGTATGATGTTAGCTGTAGGTTGTTTGTAGATACCCTTTATCGAGTTCAGGAAATTATCCTCTCTTCCTATTTTTCTGAGAGATTTCATCATGAATGGTGTTTATTATTTTTTTCAAATACTTTTTTCTGCATTGATTGATACGATCATGTGATTTTTTCTTCTTTAGCCTGTTAATATTGTGGATTACACGGACTGATTTCCAAACACGGAACCACTCTTGCCTCCTAGGAATAAACTCTACTTGTTGTTGTTAGCTGCCGTTAAGTCAATTACCACTCATGGCAACCCCATGTGTACAGAGTAGAACTGCTCAGTAGGGTTTGCAAGGCTGTGACCTTCGTTTGGAAGCAGATCGCCAGGCTTGTCTTCTGAGGCAATTCTGGGTGGGTTTGAACCACCAACATTTTGGTTAGTAGTAGAATGCTTAACTGTTTGTGCCACCCAGGGACTCTACTTAGACACAGTGCATGTTTTCTTTTATATGTTGCTGAATTTGTTTTGGTAACATTTTGTTAAGAATTTTTTATATGAGGAATACTGGTCTGTAGTTTTCTGTTTTGTATCGTCTTTGGTTTTGGTATCAGGATAATATTAGCTTTACAAAATCAATTGAAAATTGTTCCATCCTCTTCTATTTCCTGTTAATTCTTCCTTACAAGTGTGGTAGAATTTTCCAGTGAAATCATCTGGCCCTAGGTATTCGTTTTTGGGAGATTTTAAATTACGAATTCAATTTCCTTAATAGTTATAGTGCTACTCAAATTACTTATTTCATATTGAATAAGATGTGGTAGTTTGTGCTTTTCAAGGAAGTGGTCCATATCATCTAAGCTGTCAAATATATAAGTAGAATTGATGATAAACCAAAAAACCAAACCTGCTGCCACTGAGTCGATTCTGACTCACAGCGACCCTGTAGTACAGAGCAGAACAGCCCTGTAGGGTTTCCAAGGAGCAGGATGGTGGATTCGAACTGCCGACCTTTTGGTTAGCAGCTGAGTTCTTAACCATTGCGTGTCCAGGACTCCAAATTGATCATAGTATATCTTTATTATCCATTTGATATATACAGATTTTGTAGTGGTATCTCCTGTTTCATTCCTAATATGGGGTAATTTGTATATTTTCTCTTTGCTAGAGGATTGCCAAGTTAATTTTTTCGAAGACCCAGATATTTAGTTTTTCTCTGTTGTTTTATTCTGTCTTCAATTTCATTGATTCCTCTTTATTTCTTCCTTCTTCTTGCTTTGGGATTATTTTTCTCTGCTTTTTCTAGGTTCCTGAGGTGGGAGTTTAGATTATTGGCTTGAGTCTTTTCCTCTTTCCTCATGTTTAGTGCTACTGCATCTGGGGCCCTCTCAGCACTGCTTTAGCTCCTTCTCATAAATTTGATATGTTATATTTTCATTTTCATTCAGTTCAGTATGTATGTGTGTTTCTAATTTTGCTTGACACTTCCACTTTGACCTGTGGATTACATATTTTGCAGAACTGTTGTTTGGCACATATACATTTATTATTGCTATGTTTTCCTGGTGAATTGACACTTTCATCATTACGTGATCTCCCTCTTTATGCCTAGTAATTTTCTTTGCTCTAAAGTCTGCTTTATCTTATACTAATATAGCCACTCCTTCTTTCCTTTAATTAATTTTTGTATGATATATCTTTTCTATCCATCTACTTTCAACCTCCTATATCAACATGTTCGAAGTGAGTTTCCTGTAGACAGCAGATAGGTCATGTTTTTTAATCCAATTTGCCAATTTCTTTCTTTTAATTGGTGTATTTAGACCATTTACATTTAATATAGTTATTAATAAGTTAGGACTTAAGTCTGCCCTTTTATTTCTTGTTTTTTGTTTGTTATGTTTTTTCTTTCTCTTTTTCTTTTTCCGGGCTTCCAGTGGGTTACTTGAATATTTTTCAGAATTCCACTTTGATTTATCTACAGTATTTTTTAGTATCTCTTTATATAGCTCTTCTAGTGGTTGCTGTTGGGATTACATTTTATATGTATATATAACATCACAGTGTACTGGTGTCATCATTTTACTAATTCTAGTGGAGTACAGAAATTTTACCACCCTTTACATCCTTTCATCTTTCCCCATTTATAATTTATTCAATCTATATGCTGAGAAAATAACCTGAGAAGCTGGACTATATGAAGAACGAGGCATCAGGATTGGAAGAAGGCTCATTAACAACCTTCAATATGCAGAAGACACAACCTTGCTTGCTGAAAGTGAAGACGGCTTGAAGTACTTACTGATGAAGATCAAAGACTATAGCCTTCAGTGTGGATTACAGCTCAACATAAATAAAACAAAAATCCTCACAACTTGACCAATAAACAACATCATGATAAACAGAGAAAAGACTGAAGTTGTCAAGAATTTAATTTCACTTGGATTTACAATCAACACCCATGGAAGCAGCAGTCAAGAAATCAAACGATGCATCGCACTGGGCAAGTTGGCTGCAAAAGACTTCTTTAAACTGTTAAAAAGCAAATATATCACTTTAAGGACTAAAATGAGCCTGACCCAAACCATGGTGTTTTCAATCGCCTCATATGCATGTGAAAGCTGGATAATGAATAAGGAAGATCAAAGAAGAATCAATGCCTTTGAATTATGGTGTTGGCAAAGAATATTGAATATACCATGGACCACCACAAGAACAAACAAATCTGTCTTGGAAGAAGTACAGCCAGAATGCTCCTCAGAAGCAAGGATGGCGAGACTTCATCTCACATACTTTGGACATGTTATCAAAGGGACCAGTCCCTGGTAAAGGATGCTGTACTTGGTAGATTAAAGAGGAAGTCAGTGAAAAAGAGGAAGACCCTCAACGAGATGGACTGACACAGTGGCTGCAACAATAGGCTCAAGCATAGCAATGATTGTGAGGATGGCGCAGAACCAGGCAGTGTTCATTCTGTTGTACGTGGGGTCACTATGAGTCAGAACTGACTTAACGGCACTTAGCAATAACAACAATTTACAATTGTCTTAAATAGTCCCTCTACAGACATTTGGAACCACACTGAACAGCGTTATAATTATTGCTTCATAATCAAACATAATTTAGAAAGGTCAAGAGTGGAAGGAAACCCTATTTTATTTACCCATATTTTTGCTTACCATGTTACTTCTTCATTCCTGATATTCCAAGGTTCTTTCTTGTATCATTTATTTTCTGTTCAGAGAAACTCATTTAGCCATTAGTTTAGGGTAGGTCTGACGGTGAGAAGTTCTCTTAACTTTCCTCCATCTGAGAATGTCATGATTTCCTCTTCATTTCTGAAGAATATTTTCACCGGCTGTTTTGAGATCTTTGTCAGATAATTTTAACATCTTTGTCATTTCAGTGTTGGCATTTATTGATAGTCTTTTCTTCATTAAGTTTGAGAGCTTGAGTTCTTGGTAAGATGGGTTATTTTTAACTGAAACCTGAATGTTTTGGGTATTAGACTCTGGACTTCATTTCAACCTTCTGTTTTAGTTGGCTTCATTTAACATCTCTCTGGCAGGGGTCAGGAGTTTCTGCCTCATTACTGCTAGGTGGAGGTAGAAGTCTAGATTTCCCACTTGGCCTCCACTGACTTCTGAGGGGGGTCAACTCCTCCTTACCGATGAGCAGGTGTGGGAGTTCCAGTTACTCATGTCATCTCCACTGACACCTTGTGGGAATGGCCTTGTTACATCTGGGTGATGATAGTCATGAATCTCCACTAGGATTCCTCTCACATCACCCCAGTAGGGAGGGGGGCCTCATATCTGCTGAGCAGGGGAATAGAAATCCAGGTTTCCACATGGTTTCCCCTAACACAGTTGGAGAATGGGGCGTCACTACTTTGCCTTCACTGATACCACCTTAACACCTCGGTGTTAAGGTACCTCACTAGAGCCTCATGAAGATACCAAAAACCAAACCAAACCCGGTGCTATTGAGTTGATTCCGACTCATAGCAACCCTATAGGACAGAGTAGAACTGCCCCATTGAGTTTCCAAGGAGCGCCTGGCAGATTCGAACCGCCGACCCTTTGGTTAGCAGCCGTAGCACTTAACCGCTACGCCACCAGGGTTTCCTCATAAAGGTAGAAGTCTAGATTTCCTGCTTGGCCTGAAGTGGGTGTCAGTAGGGGCACAGTTTTTTCTGTGGTGTTTGGCTGAATAGAACAAAAGAAAACCGAACCCATTGCTGTCATAGTGACCCTATAGGACAGAGGAGAACTGCCCCATATATTTGTATATACTTGTATTTTATTTGAGCCCTGGTGGTATCGTGGTTAAAGCAATTAACTGCTAACTGAAAGGTCAGCAGTTCGAATCCACCAGTGGCTCTGAGAGAGAAAAGATGTGGCAGTCTGCTTCCATAGAGATTTACAGCCTCGGAAACCCTATGGGGTTACTATGAGTTGGAATAGACTTGACGGCAGTGAGATTTTGGTATATATATATATATATAAAATAGGGAAAAGTATCCCTACTTCATCTTCCTAAAAGTAAACATCCCCTCGTTTGTCTTCAATTTTAAGATGCTCATGCTTTAAGGCACATATATAGTCAAGTCACTTCATTTTATCTCAGAAAACACAGACTTAGAGAAGGTAAGTGGCTTGCCTAATGTCAAACGATGAGATGAAGGCAGAGCAGAGTTTAGACTAAAATCTAGGTCTTCTGGCTTCAAATTCCTATAATTTCCCCCCTACACTATTCTATCTTGCCTTCACTCTCTCTCTCTTAATACAATTTCATCTTCTTCTAGTCCTTCAGTTTTCTTTTTCCTTTAATGCACTGAACTCTCCACCACACACACACACAAAAAAAAAAAACACTGAAATCAGACTACCACTTCCAAGTCTTTTTTCCCCCCATTGTACTATTAAAAATGTATTCTCCTAAAAAGTTATAGCTCAGTACTTTTGATAGTGGGAATAGAGGAATGTTTGTAGCAGGGATGAAGAGAAAGTACTATGTAAGGTCTAATACATAAATAATCATAGCTAACAGATCCAGGCTAGGAGCATAATTTTTTTTCTCTAACTACCCATTCATCACACACTATAATCTTCTAGCAGAGTGCCCTAATTCAGTACCATCTGCCACTATTAGATTAATATACTATTATGATTTTGAGTACCAAAGTCAGAATATGTAGAGGCTAAAGCTTTTTGGTGTTGGCAACATCCTAAAAGTACATGCACAGAATACTTTCATTAAAAAAAACGCACAATTCAGTGAATGAGGTCGAAAGGATTTTCAAAGGTTGAAAGCTCTGGAACTCTTAAATTTTGAACCTAATTCTCTCAATCATTGGGGTGACCTCATGCAAATTAAATATTTTTAAGTATTAATTCCCAGGCACAAAAAGATAATGATTGCTTGACAGAAGTAAAAATGAGAAGGAGGAGGAGATAGAAGAAATTTTGGTAAGGACAACCTAGCCTTATTTTGTATCATAAGCACTGGGCTAAGAACTTTATTTTTCATTTATTTATTTTAGGATCTTAAAAAGGTGCATAAAATTAGATTAACCCTGATGCTTGGTTCAGGACACACTCTCAGCACTGGTCCCCTAGATATTTAGTTAGTGTTTTTTCCAACTTCAGTAAATTTAATATCAGTGCAATACTTTATCTACTGTCTCTATTATAATTTTGTCATTTGACCCAGCAATGTCCTTTATAACATTTATTTTCCTTCAGTGCAGTCTCCTTTAATCTGGAACAGTTCCTCAGCCTTTCTTGGTCTTTTATGACATTAAAAAATAAAGTCACTTTTTTTGGTAACAGAATGTTCCTCATTTCAGGTTTGTCTGATGTTTTCTCATGATTAGATTCACGTTATGTAATCCCAGTTAAAATACTACATAAGTAGTGTTGTGTTCATCTTATGGTGTCACTTGTGAAGGTCCACAAAGTCCACCTGCTAATCTTTTTTTTTTAATATAATTTATTTTATTTTTTGGTGTTGTCATTGAGAATATACACAACAGAACATAGACCAATTCAACAATTTCTACACATCCAATTCAGTGACACTGATTACATTCTTTGAGTTGTGCAACCATTCTCACCCTCCTTTTCTGAGTTGCTCTTCCTCCATTAACATAAACTCACTGCCCCCTTGGTTTCCTATCTAATCTTTTGAGTTGCTGTTGTCAGTTTGATCCCATATAGTTAGTTATTTTTAGTAATGTAATAAGAAGCTGCAAACCTACAACTCCAAAGAAAACCTAAGACCTTGGCAATAATCTACATCTAACCATAGGGATCCTTCCACCTCCATTCCACCATGGGCCTCCTCCCAGTCCAGGTAACCATCATCCTGAATTCTGTGTTCATTACCCCCTTGCTTTTATTTTTATATAGTTTCATTATACCTATATGTAATCTCAAAATTATATTTTTTATTTTAGTTTTGAACAGTAGAAATACAACATGCTCCATGTAATCTTTAGGACTTATTTTTTCATCTAATACCATATTGCTAAGATTAATCCATATTTTTTTGTGTGGCTACAGTTTATTTGTTCTGAGTGCTGTATAATATTCCACAATATGAATATACCACAATTCACTAATTTATTTTTTATGCTGATGGGGATTTAGGTTGTTTCTAGATTTTTATTGTTTTTTTTTTTAGATTTTTATACTGTGAACTGTGCTGCTATTAACATACTTGTACACATCTGCTACCTATGAGTAAGAGGTTCTCTTGAGTATTTATCTAGGTGTAGAATTTTTGGATCATAGGGTATATGGATGTCTAAATTTAGGAGAAAATGCCAAGATGTGTTCCGAAGTGCTTGCAGCAATTTATATTCCTACCAGTAATATATAACAAATTGTGTGGCTCCATATCTTCGCCAATACTTGCTTTTTTCAGTAGGGTTTCCTCATTTAAACTACAGAACACAGAAAATGATTTGAGTGATTATTTCCTCAATTTTCCTGAGGATGGTATTATAACTAGTACCATTCTAGATGCATAGGACAGAAGTTAAATCTCTACAAAGAATGGATGCCTTAGGGCATTAGCACTTTATTTTCTACAGGAATCCCAGTTAAGAAAGGCTGCTTGGTATTGCCATTTTTTACTTTTTGCTAAGCAATCGGGTATAAAATGGTATCTTATTGTGATTTGATTTTCATTTTCCCAATTAATGATGATGTTGAATCTCTCTCCGTAAGTTTATTGGCCATACTTATTTTCAATTCTGGTAACGTCCCTTTCTGTCTCTTGCCCATTATCTATTGAATGGCTTGCGCTTTCTTAGTATTATTTCCTTGTTAGTTGTGTTCTGTGAACATTTTTCTCCCACATTGTAACTTGTCTTTCCTCATTCTTTAAGGCGTTTTTTGATAAGCAAAGTTTTACATTTGAATATAGTTAAATTGACCAATCTTTTATAATTCTTTTTGTGCCTTAAGACATCTTTCACTATGCCAAAGTTAGAAAGATATTCACTGACATTTTCTACTGGGAGTTTTAAAGTTTTGTTTTTGACATTTATACTCTTAGTTGATCTGGTATATGGTGTGAGATATGATTTATTTTCATCTTTTTCCATATGGATAACCATTTTTCCAACTCCATTTATTAAAGTCTACATTTCTCACCGATATGACATGCTTCCTCTGATATATATCAGAGTTTGATACATGTATGGCTCTCTCTATCCCTGAACAGTTTTACACTCATTATTTCATGTAGTCTTCAATATAAGCTATCTAACATCTATTGTTTCATGTAATCCTCAATGTGGTAGGTCCTATTTTCTCCATTTCACAGATTTAGGAAACTAAGGCTCACAGAGGCTAGTTACTTGTTCAAAATTACAGAGCTACTTCATGGCAGCTCTACGCCTAAGACTCCAGAACCCAAGCTTTTAACCCAAGCCCAAGCTTTTAACCAGTAATCAATACTGACTCTTACTCTACTACCTCATAAGAATGCTGTCAAAGTCAGTAAGTATCACAGTCAATAAACTAGATTTAGCTTCGTACTAGCTACCTGGAGGTGGGGGGAGGATTTGAGATAGGGTTGGGGATAGTGTTGCAAAGGAAAGACAAGGGCTCTTTTTAAATGTTACTTTCTCAGGCTTTTCCTGATCGCCTTATCTAAATCGCAGCCCATGTTCATTCTGTATCCTCTTAATCTGCTTTTTTTTGGTACCTAATTATCTGAAAGTGTGTGTGTGTGTGTGTATACACACACTTGCTTGTTTTCCCTCTCACCCACAGAATATATGCTCTATGATGGCAGGGGCAGACATTATTTTATTTACTGCTACATGTCTATCACATGAAACACTGCTAGCACACAGTAGGCGTATCTGTGGAATGAATGAATATATGAATGAATAAACAAGACAAGGCTTCTGTCACTGGAGAATCGACAATCTAGTATGGACTATGCTGAATTCAACAAAAGAAATCCTATGGAAATAAGAATAATTTACTCAGGAAAGAGATATAAAGATGAGTAAGACATGATCCTTGCCTTCATGAGTTTATAAGTATATATAAGTTCCTATTTTTATAACAGGAAACCCTGGTGGCGTAGTGGTTAAGAGCTACGGCTGCTAACCAAAAAGGTCAGCAGTTCAAATCCACCAGGTGCTCCTTGGAAACCCTATGAGGCAGTTCTATACATAGGAATATGAATTCCTACATACAGAAAAAGAAATAGTAAGTGCTACAAGAGGAACAAAATGCTAATTTGAACCCAGAAGAATTTAATTCAGACTGGGAGATCGAGATAGGCTTAATGGTAGAGGTGGTCATGTTGGAACTGGGCCTTGGCAGTGGTTTCCTTCAAATAAGATGACAATTTTGGAAGATCAATGCATACTTATTCAGCTTAAAGCAGCTACCTGCCAATATCTTCGCATAAAGTACCCTGTGCTATGGTAAATAATTTTCATCTTCAAATTGGAGTTTGCCTGGCTAAGGGAAAGAAGAGGATATTCCAGGTAAAGGGAACAGATTGAAAGCAAAGGGCATATTCTGGTAAGGTGTTCAGTGTTGCTGTAATAGAGCTCACGGGTGGGTGTCTGGTAGGAGATGGGGTTGGAAAGGTAGTCTGGCTGGGACTTGAAGTCAAGAGCCCAGGCTATTTGAAACTTTTGGGGGACTAAGTAATAGTGAAGGCAGGCACATCACCACAGGCAGTTATTTTCCTTTTCCTCCTTTCTCACCTACTGTCTTACTTCCTGTCTCTTTCCCTTTTTCCGTAGCAGAACACAGTGAAAAAGAAGAGTAGCTAGGGAGTCAGGATACCTGGAATCAAGGCACAGTCCTGCCACTGAACTGTTGCATGATGTTTGGAAACTTAATTCAATTAAAACGGGGCAAGGGAGTGGGGATTATAGCTCTATTAAAGTACACACATGCCCTTCCCCTAGCAAAATTTCTTATAAGCTTCTCCAATAGGCATACATGCTCCCAGCCACCTCCCACTCCAAGGATCACTGCTGTAGTGCCAAACATACAAATGTGAACACAGCCCTCAGGCATGTTGGTTGAGAACCACTGGACTCAATGATCTCTAAGTGCCCTCCTCACCCTGCCACATGCTCTGATTCTTTTCTTTTTCCCAGCTAAGTCTTCACTCTAGCCATGTACCCTTCTATGGAGATTGTTTGGCCCTTCTGGAGGTGCTCACGGCTACAATTTCTTGTCCTGGAAGAAAACTAGTCAAGAATGGCCAAAGAAATCTGAAAGACCTGAGCACCTGCTCCACAGAGAAGGGGTTAGAATTACTGGGCTGCTATTAACTTGCAAAAATAACTCAGGGACTCTCTTGGAAGGCAAGAAAGCCGGATCCTTTCAAAGAACGATTCTGAGAAGTGGTGTTACTATGTGTGTTGCAGAGAGGGCAGGGTGTAGAGAGATGAAATTCTGAATTAGAGAGCTATCCTTGAAGGTCTGATGCTTTAACTTCTCCGCTCGGTCTAAATCTCAAATATAGCTTTGGTGGGATGAGAGGGTAGAGTAGGGTAGAGAGGGGAGGAAGACAATCAGTCCAATATTCATAGTCATTTTTTAAGCTGATCTATTCTTAAGAAAGCTGGACTATGAATAAGGAAGAGTGAAGAAGAATTGATGCCTTTGAATTATGGTACTGGGGAAGAAGACTGAATATACCATAGACTGCCAGAAGAATGAACATATCTGTCTTGGAAGACGTATGGCCAGAATGCTCCTTAGAAGCGAGGATGATGAGACTTGTCTCAGGTACTTTGGACATGTTATCAGGAGGGACCAGTCCCTGGAGAGGGACATGATGCTTGGTAAAGCAGAGGATAAGCGAAAAAGAGGAGACCCTCAACAAGACGGATTGACAGAGTGGCTATAACAATAGGCTCAAATATAGAAACAATTGTGAGGATGGTGCAGGACCAGGCAGTGTTTTGTTCTGTTGTACATAGGGCTGCTATGAGTAGGAACCAACTAGACAGTACCTAACAACAACAACTCTTAAGAAACTTTTAAATTGAACACACAGAAAAAAAACGTACCCTCAGCATGAAGCTCTATGGGATCTAACTATCGGAGCAAATGTTTACTGAATTAATTTTAAAAATACAATACCAACACTGCCTGTTTCACAATCTAGGGGAGGCATTTTCTTCTCAAGTCATGTTCAGTCTGCAACAGGAAGCCAATTATCACCCCAGAACATTCTCTCAGTGAAAAACATGTCATTCTTTAGGACATTTAAGGCGTCAGCAGATTTAAGCCCCAATCTCACTGTTTTCTCTTATTTCTATCTTCTAAACCCAAACCAAAAATAATTGCCACCACTTCATATCCCAAAGGTGTCATCTGACTCTTGGACAAAGGAAATTTTGAAAAACGATACTGCATTTTTTTCTTTGTTCTTTTTGCTTACCTGAACGCTCACATCAGCTTGTCCTGAAAACAGAGCATAATAGTGGGGCTGCTGAGAGAAAAAATCAGGAAATAGGTATTGGTACTGATTAAATGGAGCCCTGGTGGCACAGTGGTTAAGAGCTATGGCTGCTAACCAAAAGGCTGGCGGTTCAAATCCACCAGCCACTCCTTGGAAACCCTATGGGGCAATTCTAGTCTGTCCTATAGGGTTGTTGTGAGTCGGAATCGACTCAATGGCACCTAATAACCACAACAACAACTGATTAAATAGAGACTGATTAAATGAGGGTGAATTCAGTTTTATTGCTTTCAAGTAAACTCAGTAACTCTAACCAAAAAAAAAAAAACTCAGTAACTCTAACTAAAAACTAGTAAATGTAGCCCCTTTAGGATTTTTAAAGATGTGATTTTCATCAATGGAAGGAAATAACCTCTATTTACTAGGTTGTAGGCACCTTGTCGACCACAGTCAGGTCTTATTCATCTCTCAGCTTCTGCTAGAAATTAGCATAGTCATCTACCCTTCTATCTAATATCATCTGACACATAGTAGGCATTCAATAAATGTTTGCTGAATAAACAGATTAGCTATTATTTGTTTGTAATTGTTTACTTTTGAGAATGTTTCCAAACTGGCTCCTTAAATAGACTAAATATTGTCATGAGAGTTTGTTTTTTTAATTTGATTAGTAAACTTTTCATTTCTTAGATACAGCTAGTTTTTACACACCTAAAGAATAAGAAGGGGAATTTAAGAGATTTTCTGCGTGCCAAAGGAAGCTCCATCTCCTTTTATAGACACCGGACAGAAAAACTTTTCCAGACCTCTTTCTGTGTAACCAAATACTTTCAAGTGACAACTAAACATGCCAAAGTGGCTAAGCTTTCTGCATGTCATACCAGAAGACAGCTGGGGACACAATGCTGAGAATGACTAGAGTTTACACCGTATTCACATTCCCTTTAGCACATACTAGGTTCCACAGCTGTAAGACAGGTGTGTCCTGCTACCCTGTTTTTCCCTCAAAGTACACCTGGAGTCTACCTGGATAACAGATCAAGAACTGTGCTGCCAACCACTATAGAAGGGATGACTAAATTTTCTGACTTTAAAATTGGGAAATCATGGTTTGCCATATGCACTTGTACTTTAGGGGACAATGGGATAGGGCATGTGACATTGGGACTGCTCTGAAAAATCTAGAAGATGTGATTTTCCATACATACAGGATTGGCAAGAGAATCTACATGGCAGAAACAACTTTATCAAATAGATTTGGGAGATCCCAGGCTTTAGTGGAGAGAGGATAGCACCAGGAAGCAGGAGTTCTGCATTCCAGTGCCTTTCTGCACAAATTAGCTGGGGACCTTGGGTAAGTCATTTAGGCTGAATCACAGTTGACTCACCTATAAAAGTAGAGATAATTATACTCTGCTTAAAGACAGAGGACTGGACCTGATGATTTTAATGTCCTTTTCATTTCCAGGCTTTATAATTAATTCTTTAAGCCCTAAAGGTTCTAGACGACTTACCTCCATTGAGTCTCTTGTATCTATCCCGTCTTCTCCACCCCTACTCCTGTAACACCAGTGCACTCCCCTGGGCTACTGCAAAGTCTTCAAACTTGTCACCCCAACTCTAGTTTTGCCCCTTTACAATTCAGGATAAAAAACACTTTGGTTAGAGTATCTTCTAAAAGACTGTACAGCTCAGATCATCTCACTACCTTCTTTAGAAATCTTAGAAGGCAGTGGGGCGCAACACAAAAAGCACAGGACTCATCAGCTAAAACCCTGGGTTTGAACAGTTTACCGGCCATCTAATCTTAGGTAAGCCATTTAGCCTCTG
Source organism: Elephas maximus indicus (assembly GCF_024166365.1). Taxonomy (NCBI): domain Eukaryota; kingdom Metazoa; phylum Chordata; class Mammalia; order Proboscidea; family Elephantidae; genus Elephas; species Elephas maximus. The sequence goes on along the minus strand of NC_064846.1, from coordinate 25,449,105 downwards.
GATCTCTCTTACCTCATCTGTAAAATGAGAGTAATAATAGGACCTTCTTCACATAAGTACGGTGAACAGACTTTTACCTATTGGTGTGTTAAGTCCTAAAGTGCATTTAACTTCATCAGACAGGAGCCTGGAGCAAAAGGTAGGAAATCAAGTTCTTCAGATCAAGGCAGAGAACACTTCTTGGCAGTCTGAGTTTCAACACAAAGTTTTCTCAGCCACTGATTGTCTGACAAGAGGACAACAAGTGAAAGGTGTCTCCCTCTTTGCAGACTATTCCACAGAGAGAGTGGCACCCCACAGCAAAGGACAACAGTCTTAATTGATGCAAACCCTAGCCTGGAAGATCTATAGTCCCCTCTGTACACACCTAATGCTGTTAAGAACTGCTTAACAGAGACCTGGCATAAAATCAAGAGAAGCTGAAATCTTATGGTTACCCTGATGAGATAATTTAGGATGCATTAGTCAATGTTTCTCAGGCTGTTCATCCTAGATCAGGGTAATTATGGAGGGGAATAAAAAAGACCAGATTAGAAAATAGCTTGCCAACAGGACCACTATATTTGTATGAGATGATATTTAAATCAGCATCTGAAAACAGTACATAGTTATGACTTGTTGCCTGCTCAGACTTTATGCCAAGTTCTGAAGCAAACTCAGCACTGAGTATTCATCTCAGAGGAAAAGCCTGGTCCCCATTGCTTGCCACACAACCCTCTTAAAATTTCTCTCTTGCCAGATACAAAGGGCACTCATAGTGGGGGTGCCTCTCACATTCAAAGACATACTTGATCTTCAGAAACTAATTTCGGGGGAAAAAGGCACATTCTGAACTTGACCTTTTCTCTTCCCAATGAACTGAACTGAGCATCTTCTGAAAATTTACCTACTCCCCAAAGCTTCCTTGATTGATCAGAGGAAAGCAGATGGCTTTTTTTTTTTACCTCACCCTGCCCTGACAGGATTCCATGAAAATGCCCCTATTCTCCCTCCCAATTGTGTACTTGCTCTTGATTCTCTACCTGGCATAATGCCAGCACATAATAGCCATTCAGCAAATATTTGCTATCATTTACTGAGTATTCACTATGAGTAGTAGTCACTCTTTCATAGCACTCGGTATAATTGCAAATAGTTAATTATTTGTGTAATTATTTGCTTAATGACTATCTTTCCCACTAGACTATGAGTTTCACAAGGCCAGGGTTGGAGTCTGTCTTATTCACAGCTATAGTCTTAATGCCTAGCACAATGTCTCCTACTTATTAAGACTCAATAAACATTCATTGAACTAAGCACTATTTATTCATTTTCTCACTTAGTCCTAAAACAACCCTATAAACTTGATATTATTATGCTTGCTTTATAGGTGAGGCAACTGAGGCTCAAAGAACTGCAATAACTTGTCCAAGGTCAGAGCCAGGATTCTTATCAACTATGTTATCCTGCCTCCCTCGTTTTTTTGTTTTTGATAGTGAAGTTTGCATCAGTTTACATATGTAAATCCTGCTGCATATTGGAATCATCTGGGGTACTTTTAAATAACACTGATCCCTGACCCCCATCTCCATTCTGATTTAATTGATTCCAGGGGGCTATATTGCCTGGGTTTGCATTTTAACTCCCCCATTTATTATTTGGAGAAATTATTTAACTTCTCTGTGTTTAGGTTTCCTGATCTGCAAAATGAAGATAATAATTTTACTTATCTCACAGGATTGTTGTGAAAATCAAATAAGTTAATATGTGTGAAAGACCAAGAACAGAGTCTGGCACATAGTATGTGTTCTATAAGTATTAGCTATTGTTCATGGTAATAATAATGCTATGCTTTGGTGTCATGGAAGAGGAAGGAAGAGCTGTAGAGTTTGCAACTCCATGTGAATGACAATGCTGAAATGGCAGCACCGGTATTCTGTGTTTGAAATTCATTAAAACAGTATCTCTTCTCTGCAGGATACTAATTTGAGGCTAAATTGAACGACATGAGGTTGGGTTTCTTCTGGGATTTGTCTTGATTTTATATACTTAGAAGTAAAAATCTAAATGTAATGCACATATACTAGGACAATCCTATTTATTTATACCTCGCCATGGGCTGTCAGTGACAGTTTCCCCTATTTTTTTTTTAAATCCTGCTTTCCTGTCACAGGCTGGCTGGAGTAGGCTCATGGGTCTCAGAAACCCAAAAATTGAGAACTTCTTTGAGCCTCGAAGACTGCGCCTGGCAGCTTTGTTGCCAATCACCATGCTGTAAAATGAATATATTCAGTTACACAGTAAGCTTCTATCATTTGTATTACTATGAGAAAAAGAGAAAGAAGAAAAGTCGAGAGGCTCATGAACTTCCAAAGGCAAAAAAGATAACTGATCTGAAGGCTAAGCTCTGTAATAAACAGTGCCAAGCTAAGAAAATACAAATGAAAAAGACTATCAAGGTGCATGAAAAGAGAAACGGCAAAGAAAAGAATCTTGAGAAAGTTCTACAAGAGGCAGTACCTGCCTATCTGCTGGGTAGACAGGGGCAGTCCCGACTAAAGTACTTTCCAACATGATTAAACAAAAATGAAAAGAGAAAGCAGGAAAATGGGATGTCCCTCTGCCCAAGGTCTGTGCTCAGAGAGAATCAGAAGTATTAAAAGTTACTGGAACAGGAAAGAGAAAAAAGAAAGCATGGCTTTACATGAAAACCACCTAAATATGAAAGATTCATCAGACCAACAGGCTTATGTTTCAAGAACGCTCATGTAACATATCCTGAACTTAAAGCCATCTGTTACCTGCTGATACCTGGCATAAAGAAGAATTCCTCATTCCCACTGCATACAACTTTGCGTGCTACTACCAAAGGTACTGTCATTGAGGTGAATGTGAGTGAGTTGGGCCTTGTGACACAAGGAGGCAAGGTTATTTGGGAGAAATATGCACAGGCCAAGAAATCAAAAGGTATTCCATTGGGCAAATGTGCTGCAAAAGACCTATTTAAAGTTTTGAAAAGCAAAGATGTTACCTTGAAGACTAAGGTACACCTGACCCAAGCCTCATATGCATGTGAAAGCTGGACGATGAATAAGGAAGGCTGAAGAAGAATTGACACCTTTGAACTGTGGTGTCGGTGAAGAATTTTGAATATACCATGGATTGCCAAAAGGACGAACGAATCTGTCTTACAAGAAGTGCGGCCAGAATGCTCCTTAGCGGCAAGGATGGTGAGACTGCATCTTACATACTTTGGACATGTTGTCAGGAGGGATCAGTCCCTGGAGAAGGACATCATGCTTGGTAAAGTACAGGGTCAGCAGGAAAGAGGAAGACCCTCAATGAGGTGGATTGACACAGTGGCTGCAACAATGGGCTCAAGCATAACAATGATTGTGAGCATGGCGCAGGACTGGGCAGTGTTTCCTTCTGTTGTACATGGGGTTGCTATGGTCGGAACTGACTCGATGGCACCTAACAACAACAACACGCCCAGGTTACCAACAATCCTGAAAATCATGGATACATAAATACAGTCTTACTGGTTCAATGGCAGTTTTGTACAAGTAACTCCTTGTAACTATTGGTGAAGACTACAAACCAATCAGGAAAACCACTATTACCACATGTTTCTGAATACTATCAGTCTTACATGTTTACAGTCATCAAGAGAACTATTTATTATGTTATAAAAACATTAAAATGGCCCAGCTTTAAAAAAATATATCCTAAGGATTCTTGGAGCTCATGTTACTCAAAATAAGCAGCAACGTTGGATGTTGTAGGTATGATGTTTCTTGTCCCACTTGTCACCTTTCCATGAGAAGGAGGGAACTTCCATTCTGTTTGTGAGGTGGGGGTGGGGACAGAGAGTACTATAGAAACTTCTCTGGGTTTTCACCCCACCCTCACTTGCTCCTGGCTTAGGGGGAGGATTGACTTATTGGTGAGACTGGAGTACAAATAAGTGCTCTTTCTTGACCTGGCCCTCTACTTTCTGGCTCTCAGATCCGATTGCCGTCCAGCTGATATCACTCTCTTTCTCCTACAGAGTGAGCAGGGCGCAGAGCTCAGTCAGGGTGCAGGCTCTCCCTTCTGGAGGCAGGCCTGCAGTTTCACCTTGCTCTGAATTTCTAGCTCTCACTGAAGTGTGACACAGGCTATGACTCTCAATGATGCTGGCAGGTTAAGAGATCTGCTCTGCAGACTCAATCTATCCCACAGGTGGGTATCAAGGTATTTGCTGCTGGAGATGGTAGGATGCCTCACTAGACCTTAGGCTCAAGCCATGTTCTTGAATCCAGTTTTACCTATCATAAAGCTGATGTCAAATTTTGTTCCTCCCATGAGTTTTTTTTTTGTTTGTTCTCAGTTTGATTCAGAAATGGAAGGAGAAAAACTGTGATTACTTCACATTCTCATACCCTAACAAGCAGTAGCAGCAATCTTAAGAGTAGTATCTAATGGTTTTCAAAACATTTTCCCCATTGAACAGATGTGGAAACTGAGGCTTAAAAAAAAAGGCTTATGTGACTTACCCAAGGTCAAAGAATTAATTGTCTAAGGGGTAAATCCAGAACTAAAACCACAGTCTTCAGTACTCTTTTCAACTACATGTCTTATTAAGGCCAGGGGAGCCATTACAGGCCCTAAGGACAAGAATGACAGTTGCTTTCATAAGTTTACTAAGCTAATAGGAAAGGAAAACCACCTCCCAAAATCTAAGAATCCTCATTCTGTGAAACCGAGTTTCACTGAACCTAAAACTGTTTTTTTTTTCCAGACTAATCTTTACCCAACAATTAAGAAATTAAAAGGGATCCTGTAGACAAAATAACGCAACAAAGTTTAAATCTCAGGCAAAACATGACTGTAAAATCTTCCCCTGTTTGGATGGGAGACAACTACTAGAGTGTTGTTAGGCGGGGAGTAGGATGGGGGGCACAAATTGTTCCCTGCCAGGTAAGCAGATATCACAAAGAGTTTCATCTATGAATTGCTGAGCTGCTGGAGTTCAGCTCTACAGAAGCAATCCCCTCATAGGTGTTTGGCAGTCTCCGACTCCTTTTCTATCTCGAGATCAGAATGCCCACCTCTGTGTGGCAAGCGTAACAGATATGGGGCCTCATATACCACTGGGTTACAGTGCCATAAATCATTCAACACTATTAGCATAGGGGAAGCCAGCACTTCTAGGTTACAGACACACTTTCTCCAATGAAAATGAACCAATCACATGCCACAGCCCTAGCCAGTTGGAAATGATCCTACAGGCCTAGTACTAACTAGTTCTGGTTTTGCCAGTAATTATCTGCATGACTTTTAGACAAATCCCTTCTCGGGGACTGTCATCATTCATAAAAATGATAGAGTGAGACAAGGTTACCTCCAACTCTAAAATACTATGATTCAACACCACTACCAACACATGAGGCTGACTCACAGTTTACTTCATGTCTACTGAGGGAAGGACTCCTCAAGATTTAAGGACAACGGAGTTACGTAATCATTCCAAAGGTATTCCAAGGGTTGGGCCAACTTAAGAGAGATGCATTTGTTATTTTTCTATCCTGCCTCCTTTCTGCCACCCTCGGTCTCCTCCCTCCCTCCCACAGTCCTTGAAGATGAAAAATTTCACACTGAGTTTCTATCGGACCTGAGAAAGAAAAGAAGCTAGCTTACTTTTTTGATCCTCTGGTTGTTAAGGTATGGTTTTATTTCTTGAAACTGTAATCAGATAAAAATGTTCTAAGACTAAAAAACTGAGTAGGGCTATTAGTCTACTCTTTTTCTTACTTTAATTCCATCTGAAGGAACAATAGGCTCTTCTTGCCTTTGGCCATATAATTCAGTCGACATGCTAGAAATACCACACACCAAGATGTAAAATGGTGACATTTTCTCTCTTTACAAACAATCAATGCTTTCATTTGTGGACTTCAAAGTACATGTGAAATAATAGTCTCAGCCCGGTGAGTCTGAGGTAAATCAAAGGGCTGTAAGTGTCATAGAAAAGTTTCCTGGTTCACTACCTTTCTTCTAGGTAAGAAAGAAAACAAAAGCACCCCCAGGCAGATGAGTGTTCATTCCATTTTTATATTTCTCTTCCAAGTGTGTTTAAACAACTTCCCCTGATAACCATTCCAATACTGTTCTTCCTTATGTCTGATCAGACCTCCCCTTGCTGCTCTGAGGACCATTTCCTCTTAGTAACCTAAGCATTCGCAGTGCTGGAACTGTTCACTGTCTTTTATATTGGCAAGTTTCATTTTGATTTCCAGAAATTCTAAAGGAAATCTTGTGAACTGAGCTAGGGGTCTACGATCAAGATTAGATACTTCCTGGAAGTCCTTATCTTAACATAACATTTCTAGTTATTCTATTGTACCTTAGTTAAAATAATTTCTCCTCTTGGGTTATTAGCACCTCATCTATAAAATGTGATGAGTATGAAAATATACTAAGAGAAGGAAAGAATTACCACACCAATATAAATTATTTTTTTAATCAAAGGGTCTTCCTGGAGATCTTGAACTCTTGGGGTTCATTCATTATTGCAAATGGAAAATGAAGATTCCTCTTTTCATACTGAGCTATTCTCATTCACATAAAATTTGGCAATACTGCTTAGTACTGGGCATCACATATTTAAGCACAAACCTATCTTTCCATATAGGCCTATAAGAGAAGACAATGACAATAGAACCATGTCCACATATGGATGATCATAATTACTCCCAGGTTAGCTGCCACTCCTCCAGGGAGCTGACATCTTCTTTGAATACTAGTTTACCGATGTTGCTAAAACAATATATTTGACTTCAGTCATCATCTGGTTGGCCTTGCTGACTCACATATTCTTCCACTTTAGTGGAAGTATTTGATAAGATGGTCGCTATCTTTCCTTTTACAAATTTAGGTGGATCTCAAACCAAGAGACAGTTGGCATCTTTGGGAGAGGAACCTGGCATTGTGATACTATAATTTTACAAACTTTTAACAATCTTTTGCCCTGTTGCCATGGAGTACCATCTGAATAAGAAGACTCACTGCCATCCTAGACAATTTGTGCAGCTGCTACATCACCAAGGATACATTTCCATGGGGAAAAGGTAAAATCTGACAGCAGGTACACTCTAAAAAACTCTGAGCTCACCTTAAGATAAAAGCTGCAAAGCAGCCAGATCCACAGAGAATGAATTTGCGGGCAGATATGGCAGTAATATCTAATCTAGGCTACTGATCTATTTCACAGACAAGTTTGGGGATACCAAAATCCCCTTAGCAGTTTCCCTTGGTGCTTATGAAATTTCACCTGGTGAAGAGGCAAAGGGTCCATTAGGGCCAACTGTTCTTTTCACAAGCGGCCAGATTTGATTTGTGGCTTCTCTAAGGGTATAATCCCAAGAATGTCTGGGATGTGATTCTTAGGGACAAATGAGGCAGTCAGTTGATCAACATCAGATACCAAATGCTCAGTTTTGTACAAAGCTCCACCCTGGGAGTGAAAATAAAATGACAGAGGCTATTAGGACAAAAGGAAATCACTTCTTCAACCAATTACATGACCAGTCGACAAAGATTTCTTGAGCATCTATTGTATGCAAGACACTGTATCACTGTGAAAAGATACATGAGTCAGGGGCCTGTTCAGTAAGAGACTGCCTACTGGGTTGAAAGGCCAAAACACATGCATAGGAACAGATGACCAACAATTCAAGATGGTCAATGGTCAGTGTCAAGGGATTTATATGAATATAACAACCAGGGGTTTCAGGTTTCAGAGGTATAAGAGCACTTCTAACTACGGATGAACCAGAAGGCTTCCTGGAGAAAGTGGGAATTATACTAGATGCTGTTCATTGGACAGGATTTTTACAGGTGAAAGAAGAGGAAGAGCAAGTCAGGCAAGTCAAATACCATGAGCAAGGTACCAAGAAAGGTTGGGAGAAAGGTAACTGCTCAGCTTGGCTGAAATAGATTTGTTTTGGAGAGTAGCAGAAGAGAAAGGTGAAAAGAGCGAACCATGGAATCTTAAGAGTTTGAAGAGATTCTAGACATTATCAAATCCAAGCTCTCCTCACCTTATTCTAACGTATTATTTTCACATAAACACAGCTTCCCTAGTCTGCCACTAGAGTTTACTACACATTTTAGTAATGGGTCTAGATTCCTAATATCTACAGCCACAGTAACTATGGCATAGTAATAGAAATAGGCTTTAGAGTGTGAGGTCCAGCTAAACCATTTGGCAGATGTTCAACCTTGAGTAAGTTTATTTAACATTTATTTCTTTACTTATAAATGTGGATAATAGTACACTCATTTACAGTAGAGAGCAAGAAAAGGAGAAAGAATACTTTAAGGAGACAGAAGAGGAAGAATCTGAAAATTGTATTGTCAAGAAAGGCAAAAGTAGAGAGAATTCAAGAAAGGGTAGTGGGTTCTTACGAGCAGATTAAGCAGAGAAGTCAAGGTGGCTGCGATGCTTAATGTTGTGTCAACTTGGCTAGACTACGATCTTCAGAGTCTTGGCAAACACTATATATCATCTTCCATTTTGTGATCTGATACGAGCAGCCAATCAGTTGGAAGGGGAGTTTCCTTGGGGGTGTGGTCTGCATCTGGCAAAGCAGGTACACTCTTGCTCTCTGTCTCTTTCAATGCCATACTCATCCCCGCTGACTTCCAGTTCTTGGGATGTGAGAAGCCTTTAACTTGCTGCCTGATCTGCATATTTTGGATTCACTGGCCCCACAACCCTGTGAGCCAGCAGCCTGCTGCCTGACCCAAAGATTTGGGACTTGCCAGCTTTATAATTGCATGAGCCATTTCCTTGAAGTAAATCTCTCTCTCTCTCTCTCTCTATTTATATGTACACTTCACTGGTATTACTCCTCTACAGAACTCAGCCTAAGATAGTGATTGAGACCTGCCAAAAGGTCACCGACTCTGACAATTTGGAGGTCACTGGTTATCTTCAGAGGAGCCCTGCTGGCACGGCGGTTAAAGTGCTAGGCTGCTAATCAAAAGATCGGAGGTTCAAATCCACCAGTTTCTCCACAGGAGAAAGATTTGACAGTCTGCTTCCATAAAGATTTACAGCCTTGGAAACCCTATGGGGCAGTTCTACTCTGTCCTATAGGGCCACTGTGAGTCAGAATTGACTTGACAGCAATGAATTTGGTGATCTTCAAGAAATCACTTTTAATATAAAAGGAAAGAGGCAGCTTGTAGACAACGGGCAGGGTAAAAGGGATGGGAAAAGAAGAAAAAATACTTCTATTGAGGAACTGGAGCTGCAGGCAAAGATCCCTCCCTCAGTTGCAGTTAAAGAAAGGAGAGGGAAAGGAGTGAGAAAGAATTTCAAAGGAGTCACAGGGTGGAGTGATATAATGGCTAGATGTTTATCTCAGCTTAGAATTGAAATGGCTGGTAGCTCTTAGAAAGACTTCCAACCCCGGCTTCCCTCCTTTCCAAGTTGTAGGGAATAGGGACAAAGAAAGAGGGAAATTTCTACTCACAAAATATCTCTCCTCTTCCATTTTTTCAGTACAACATAGGAAGAAAATAATATTATAAAACAATGTGCTAGCTGAACAATTATAAGACGCTTCTTGTACAGTAAAATCTCATTAATTTGGATTATATTAATTTGTTATTTGTGGTAATTTAACCTGAGCTGGAGCTAACTTTATACTACTTACAAAGAAAGGGTTCACTAAGCAAATAGTGTAAACAAGACTGCACGGGAGCTAATTTAACGTGCGAGGGGCTTATTCCACCTTTTGTAAAGAACATGCAGGTTTTTAAAAACACTTCAGCATATTTATTATTTGAATGCAAACTGATTCTACTAATTATACGTTATGAGTCCCTGGGTGGTGCAAACAATTAACACACTGGCTACTAACTGAAAAGTTAGAGGTTCCAGTCCACCCAGAGGCACTTCAGAAGAAAGACCTGAAGGTCTATTTCTGGAAAAATTAGCTATTGAAAACGCTATGGTGCACAGTTCAACTCTGACATACATGGGGCTGCCATGAGTTAGAATTGACTCAATGGCAAGTAGTTAGTTATAGATTAACCTGTTAAAATCCTATATTTGTAGCAGTTACTTTGTGTTCAATGAATATGCTCATAAGAAAATATGCTCAGAAGAAAGTTCCCAATTCAGATTCATATATACCCTTCCCTCCCCCTCCCCCCCAACCCTGTAAGTTAACTACAGTTCAGGAGGTATTATCCTAAATTACACGTCATTTATCAGGACCACGGTGGAAAAACTAATAAGAAATCAAAAAAAAGGTCTCAGAGCAGCTAAAATAGATGTCTTGAAGCTGATATACTAAATTGCTGTGCACTCTATCCATGGTTAGGTTCCTTCTACTTACAGATGATTTAACTCTTAATATATTCATCTGACACAGTAACCTGAAGAACTGGCTCTTATATTAATTTTTTTAAAGTTCATAACTGATTCACAAAACACCCCAATATTAATTTTTTTAAAGTTCGTAACTGATTAGAAGGAGAAAAAAGGGCTGCTAGGAACACAGACAGAAACGAGAAGTGACTGCAGACTGCAGAAAGGAGAAAAGACAAGTATAAAATGTGGCTGTAATAACTAAAAAACCATTAATGGTCTAGGACAATTTAGTGCTGAGGTAAAAGGCCTATATTCCTCAGTAAACCCTGAAAACAACTGACTGTTATAGTTCAGTACAATAACTAATGACTGCAATTATGCCCCTAAATGATCAGGCAAAGTTCAAATTATGTTAAATATAGGCCTTAAAGAGGCTGATAAGTTTTATACATGTTTTATACATATATATATATGATTTATATCTATAATGCTTAATCTAAAAATGTAAGGATAAAGCTCATAATATTATCATATAATAATAATGATGATGATAAAAAAAGTTGCCTCGGGTTAATTCCAACTCATGGCAACCCCATGTGTTTCAGAGTAGAACTGCGCTCCACAGGGTTTTCAATGGCTGTGACCTTTTGGAAGTAGATCGCCAGGGCTTTCTTCTGAGGTGCCTCTGGGTGGATTCGAGCTGTCAACCTTTCAGTTAGTAGCCGAGTGCTTAATGATTTGTGCCACCCAGGGACTCCTTAACAATAATAATAATAATAATAGCAACCATTTATTAAGTGATTACTGCATACAGATAAGAGCCCTGATGGCGCAGTGGTTAAGAGTTATGGGGAACTACGGCTGCTAATCAAAAGGTCGGCAGCTCGAATCTACCAGCCACTCCTTGGAAACCCTATGGAGCAGTTCTACTCTGTCCTATAGGGTTGCTATGAGTTGGAATCGACTCGACAGCAAGGGGTTTGGTTTTGGTTTGTGTATAGATACAATACCAGCACTTTATCCACATCATTTCATTTAATTCTCATAATAATCCTAAGAGGTAGGTTTTCGTATCATTTCTACTTTATACTTGACGAGTGTCAAACTCAAAGATATTAAGCAACTAATTCCAGGCCACAGAGAGAGATAGAGCCAGGATTAGAACTCAGACCAGTTTCTTGACTATATTCTATGACTTTCCACGCTCTAGAAAATATAGTTCTCTAAGAATCAATCACTCTTTCCTTGAGGGCTCCAGATAGAACATGTTTTACTGTGTTTTCGTTTTCCAAACTCCTGTTTAACAACGATCTTGATTTATGCAAGCAGAAAGAGCCACACTCTGTCACAAGCTGAATGTAAATATAATAGTAAAAAACAAAACAACCATGAGCATGTCTATCAGCCCCATCCCCAAATCTCAGATCAGTCTCTATATACTAGAGGTTCTATTTCTAAATGAACAGCTAACCAACACAGAGGAGAACATTTAAATTATCAAGCAATCGGTTAGAGAGATCTGAGATGAGGATAGACCAATGGGACGTGGCGGGTGGGGTGGGGTTGCGGAGGAGGCTAAAACTTCAGTTGGCTGTTACAGAGCATTTAAAAAATCTGTTCACCAGCTGTTGTAACAGAGCTACTGGGGCATAAAACACACATATACATAGTGTATATTGGGGGAAACAGGGGTAGGGGATTTGGGAGATGCAAATATATGTAGCTATCTGCATTAGAAGTACAAGTGAGGGTCCTCTGCCACATGTAGATACAAAGAGAAATGTACAGTGAAACCATTCACTCATTCAGTTCCTTCTGCCTGAATCAATGCCCTTTGCCCCATATTCCCTTGTCTCAAGTCTACCCGTTTTTCAAAGCTCAGCTAAAAAATGTCACTTTTGCCATGAAGCTTTCATGATCCCCAAGGCTGAATTAAATTCTCCCTTATATTCGTTCCCATACACCTTTACCATAGCACGGATGCAACTCTGTCTTATTATTGGAGCTATTCATGTACATGCTTATGAGTCAGAATCGCCTCAATGGCACAAAACAACAACAACATCCCATCATGAATTCCTCGAGGACCAGGGATTATTTCTCATTTCCGTAGTCCCTACAAGTCTTTGCACACTGCTCAGCACACACTAGGCTCTGGGAAAATGTTAACTCAATAACGCTGACTTAAGAGAGTGCATTATGACCTAGCTTACCTGAAGGAGTATTTGTTCTCTTTCTTTTCTTGCTCGATTCCCCTCCATTCTCAATGATGCCTTCTGTGACCAGAGGGCCACTGGCACCACCAAACTGCAAGGGTTCGTTGTTGCTAGCAGGGTCAAAGGGCAGCTGGTTCAATCCTAAGGAAGAAAAAGAAAGCCAAAATCCAGACTCCATTAAGGACTTGAGTCATCTCCAAATTTTGTTACATGAGCCACTAGTGGAAAACCCTTTAAATCTTAAGAGTCTAGGAGTAACAGGTGAATTCCTTGAAGCCTATTTGCTGCCCTCTGTCATTTTTACAGATCTTCTTGACAAGTACAGAACTTAAATATAAGCTCTTAAAAGATAGTGGCTCTGTCATTTGTAAGATCCTTTCTGTTTCTGTGGGAACTTAACATTTTTGGCTACAAACTTTTAACTCTCTCTGCTAACTCCTCCCTGAAGAGACAGGCCCCTCTTTAAATGTGGCTAGGTTTAGACCCACTCTTTCTTTGAAAAAGCCTGGCCTCCTTGTGTTCCCTGTCCCCTAACATTTTTCCATACCTTCATGGTAGAGTTTGTTGAATTAATGAAGATGTAACCATTAAAATATCCTGGTGTCAAAGTTACTTCCAATGATAATGTGGAGGTTTCACAAAAAGTAAACACTAATTCCACAGTAACTGAGGAAAAAAGAAAAAAAAGATATAGAAATCACAAGGGGGGAGGTTGTTGAGTTGCTGGAGTGATGGGGAGTTATAGCTCAGATTTGGGTAGTGTTAATCCCAGCCTCTTCAAATAATGTCAGAAGCAGGCTCACTTTACTAGTTGCCGCAGCACCATATAAAATGGAATAAAGCCTTCTCTACTATACCGTTCAGCCAGGGATGGACAGAGGTAGTTTCTTACTCCTCTGGCAGCAGCATCTGGAATTTCAAATATTTCAATTAAAGCTTCATGAAATGTGGAATCAAAAGCTTTGTTAAAGCCCAAAGATGGGCCATCTCTCCTAAGCCTTTTATCCACTGGTTCTCTAATCCTATCAAAGGGGGAGTTAGGTTGGCCTGCCGTGGCTCACTTTTTAACCTCCAATTTTTCTATGGTCCATAGCTTTATGATTCTTGAGGTAATGTTATAAATGTCAATAAAAAGCTTGGAATCCAGTTGCAAAAGGTCAGTCGAGTTCCGGTAAAATGAATGTTAAGCTTCTAACAAAATGACTTAACGTTATCATTCTTAATGAAAAAGCACCCCCATGCTAATGTTTTGAGCCCACATAATAAGAACTGTTTTCTTCAGCTCTCAGACTCTGCTTGGAACACCTCCATGAAGTGTCTTCTGGGACTTGTCAAACATTCCTCCTTTATATCATCTGAGTAACTAAGTGAATGAATGAAAATTTGCTTCTCTATCTTAAGTCAGCCACTCCCTGTATCATATCTATGTCTTATTAAATCCTTGGAAAGCCATAGTGGTTAAGTGCTATGGCTGCTAACCAAAGGGTCAGCAGTTTGAGTCTGCCAGGCGCTCCTTGGAAACTCTATGGGGCAGTTCTACACCGTCCTATAGGGTTGCTATGAGTTGGAATCGACTTGATGGCACTGTTTTTTTTTTTTTTTTAATTAAATCCTTACCATGACTAGAACTAAAGAAACAAACACTGATTTCTGTGTATTAGAAAATACTGAGATCATGTCCAAGACTATTTTCAAAGAAGACTAGATTTTTATATCATTTACAAATGAAGAGGTTTCTTATACCTGAGTAGTCCCAGGGTCAAATATGGTTAGTGTACTATGCCAAAACTTTTCTTGGCACTTCTTGCTACAATATCACACTGACCACACAAGTACCATGGAAGATAGAATGGTATAGTGGGAAGAGTATGTGCTTCAGAGCCCAACCTATCAGGGTTCAAATCCTGGTTCTGTCCCTTACTAGCTGGAGAGTTGTTATTATTAGGGGCCATCTAGCTTTTGGTAAATCATGTAATCTCTCCTAGTCCTAGTTTCATAATACGTACAAAGGAAATGATAACACTCCACAGGATTGTGTTATATATTTATATATAACACATATATATATGCTTTATATAAATATACATTTATATAATTATAATTATTATATTATTCTAAGTGATTTAAAACCAACTTCTTCCTTGTAAACTTGTAAGTTTCTCAAAGGAAGAATCTCTTTCTGTCTGCCTGTCTCTCTCTTTTATACAACTGTATCTCTGGTGACTAACCCCATTTCTGGCACATAGTAGATGTTGAATGAATATATTAATACTCAATGGGTTGTGGGTTGGTAACTCATTCTATTAACCCATGTAATTAGAATATGGATGTGACAGCTGATAATCAAGAATCAATGCCACAACTTAAAAAATATGATGCTGATTATATGAACATTACTTGAAATAATTAGGTTTTAAATGCATCGCCATCATCTGAGTGCTATACTGCAGGTTAGTAAAAGCTTGATTAAAAGAAATGCTCGGAGATTGGAAGATTCTGATTAATGATGGCTAATCAAAAAAGTCTTTTTTATTTTGTCTTGCATTTGATAATTTTACAGAATAATGTATTAGGCCATTTCCCTGCCTTATTAAATAGAGCTTCAGAGCCTTGATCTATAAAAGGAGGCCAGTAACAGTACTCAACTTAGGGGCCTGTTAAAAAGATTAAATGAGATTAGGTATGTAGAACAATTTACATCATATCTGGTACACAGTAATAAATATTAACTGCTAGTACTATCATTTTGAACTTCCATTTTCAATACCTAGAACTATAGATATACAATGTGAGGAGATGGTCTGAATTTGCCCTGAGCCAAGGGTATACGTTACCTTACTTACTCATTGAAACTTTCTGTTGCTGTTTGTATGTTTTTCTAAAAGTTGAAGGAGTCCAGGAAAAACAATCTGATCAGCTAATGGTATTCAGTCACAGACATTTTACTATAATCATCCTTGCCTTTTATTTAGTCCCTGATGATAACTTCTGGGATTTAGGTATTTTAGTCTTCATACTAATCTCCAGATTTTTGTTCAGCACCAAATAAGACTGAGATTTCAAGTATTTTCTACTTATCCACCTCATATATGATCCAAATATATGGAAATCCTGATAATTCAGTACACCATCTTGGGCCTTGCCTCTTGTAGGGAAAGATCTCATACCAAGGAGAGGACATCCCACTCAGCAAGCTGACTCCATGAGTACAAACCCACATTTTGTATTATCCAGGACCCAACAGTCACCAAATACTTGTAGTTTGAGAGCAAGGGCAAGAGAAATAGCAAAATCCTGACACCAGTACTTCCCAACTACTTTAATTGTATTGTTTCATTCCTCCCTGAAGGCAGCACTAAATAAATTAACACACTAGTAAATCAAAAGGGACTTCAAAGGACCACTTCTGTATCATGTGATCCATGCTGAATGCTATTTTAAGTAAAATAGCCCCATTAAAACTATTTAAATTCTAAAAGGAAAACCACCACTTTAATCCTAAGCATTCTTCTTGTTGAAATTAAATCATGACTTCAACATAAAAATTTCCATATTATAATTCTCACCAAAAAATACAGAATTTATCTTTAAATCTCTCATGGAAGCAATTTCTACCATTTCTCTACTAGACTGAATAAAAATGGAGAATCCTAGGTTTGGAAGAAACTTTTTTTTTCTAAAAACCCACTGCTGTTGAGTAGATTCCGACTCATAGTGACCCGATAGGACAGAGTAGAACTGCCCCATAGGGTTTCCAAGGAGGGGCTGATGGATTCAAACTGCCACCCTTTTGGTTAGCAGCCGAGCTCTTAACCGCTGCACCACCAGGGTTCCATATATACAAAACAAACCATTTGCTATTTCAACATTTATTACATGTACAATTTAGTGACATTATATTCACCATGTTGTACAATCATCACAGTTTCCAAATTTTTCCAGCACTCATAACAGAAGCTCAGGGCCTCCTAAGCAATGGCCCCCTCTTTCCCCCTCCTTCCCACCCCTTCTAACCACTAATAGACTGTAAGAAACTTTTGAGGTGATCTAGTTCTTTTTTCTAATGCAACACAAGAATCTTCTCAAAGTAAATCCTGACAGTCCTAAATCCTGGGGGCACTTCATGGCTGGGGCCCATTCCTTGCTAGGCTCTTTTCCTTTTTAAAACTACCACCTACTGGGTTCCTTTCATTCCCCCAAACTGCTTGTGCAGTAGGATGCATTTTGTCCAATTGTCAACTTGCTTATTGTCTCTAAAATGAGCACATGAAATACATAGCTTTTTAAGGGTTTTACTGATAAGCACTACAAGAAAAACAAATGAGGGAGGAACAGATAATAGGGAAAAGTCAGAAATTGTCTAAAGCTTTATAAAGTTCTCATACTCTTGCCCTTTTATTCCTGAGGATAAACTTAATAAAACCTTGAATCTTGCCCATTTGTTTCCCTCACATCTCGTCCCCTCACCCTCCAACCCCACAAAAATTTACAGTCTGTCTAAAACCATTGCCGTCGAGTCAGTAAGCATAAATTGATAAGATAAAGATGAATAATTCATATATTTTTGCTATTTCTGTGTCTCTGTTCACAATTAAACAAGTCCATAAGGTAGTGTGATCTCATCTAAGACCAGGTTGACTGGTTTAGGTAGCTGATCAGTTGTTATTTCATGTAACGTCAAAATACAGGTAATCTGACTTCGTAACACACATGAGGCCACTTTTAGACAGCATTCATGTTCGGGCAGCATAGGGCTCGTGGAGAATGACATTTCTCATCCAGTGGAGCCAGGGGATTAAGCATCTCAGAATGAAGTGTGGCTCTCAGTGAATGCTCGCATCTGCAGGTCAAGGAGTTCACATGTAATGATGTCTGCCATACACATGCAAATGATTCGTGGCCTTTGAGGAGAGCACTGAAGAATTTTTCCTGACTCTTGTGAAAGAAGATCAATGATCTCTTTGTGCTCAGCTGCTGTAACAGTTACTGTCACAGTTCACTCTCTAGAACTTTCCACTATCAGGTCAAATTAGGACTAACCTTCCTGATGCAATCTAACAGTTTTAATGATTGCCCCAGGTCATAGTACTGAAATGTGACCCTGTGGGTCCATGCCACTTATTATTTGCAGCTGTGACCCACAGAGCATACTCTTAGCAAAAAAAGAAACACAATTCCACCCTAGATCAGCTCTATGTCAAATAAAATGGTTAAGTCCCGAGAAATCTGGTAAATTTAATTCAAGGCAGCAAACTCCTGACAGACATTTGTGCGGAAAAAAATAGAATACCAGTTTCCCTTGCTTTGGCAATAGGAACATTCTAGCTAATTTATCTATTAAAAAAAAATCCCATAACCTGAATTCTATTTTCCAATTGACTTCAGTTTAAAATCAGATATGGGACTCTCTGGTAAGGAAAGGGTGTGTGTGTGGTGGGGGGGGGGGGTTTCCGGATTAGATTTTAATTAAAAACTTTTGGAGAAATAAGGGGTTAGGATAATGGCCAAGCCCTTCATGTGCTGGCAGGTACATTCATAGGATTTATCTGACTCTGAGATGCCCTCCTTACTTTCATTCACTCCTTCTCTTTCCTCAGTCCAGCTCTGAAAACCTGACTCTGCATTCGCAACTCTCACTACCGAGGCATTCTACCAGCTACCTCTGAAGGAGTATTTACAATGTCGCATAGAGTTGGACTGCAATATCACTCTTTAACCACAGTGGTTAGCAACAAAAACAACTGAACGTTTCTCAGTTCCAGGTCTTCGCTGGTGTCAAACAAATGAAACCTACTTTGTCAATTTCCTGAGCTCAAGATTTTGTATAACTAGTTCAGCTGAAACAAAGGTAATTGTAAAAGAGTAATGAGTGAAGGTAATGGGGAATTGATGAGAAAGAAAAGGGCAGAAGTCCTCTTCCCCAAGGGGCTTGCTTGAATGGTGGTGGACATAAGAACTTCCAGAGCAAAATTTATGCTTAAGTCTCATTTCTCAAGGTGAGACAAAGGTCACAGGCAGATTTTCACTGGCAGTGGTCCTTCAGCAAATTTCAGTGACTCCACAAACTACTAGGTCTGGCATTATTAAAATACAGGTTCTGATTCAGTTGGTCTGGGTTGGAGGCTGCTTTTCCAACAAGCTCCCGGGTGATGCTGAATCTGTCGGGCTGGGGATCCCGCAAGCAAAATGGGATTACCTAGAACTCACTGGCTCGGCAGTTCGAATCCGCCAGGCACTCCTTGGAAACTCTATGGGGCAGTTCTACTCTGTCCTATAGGGTCGCTATGAGTCAGAATCGACTCAACGGCAATGGTTTTTTTTTTTTTTAATCTAATACTTTCCTACCTCCAGGCCTTAGGCTCATGCTGCTCCTCCACCAGCTTCATTTCCAACCTTTAAAATACCATCCTTCCTTTAATGTTTATTTCATATGTTGTATTCTTCAGGATGCCTTTCCTTATCTATCTCCATTTAAACCCAACACATATACATAAAGGAGGAGAGGGTAGCCACTGGGGGAACTAACATTCATTGGTTTAGAATGTGCCCTGCTTTACATACATTATCCCATTATTTATTTTCTAGTTATTATTCCCGTTTTACAACAAGGACAGGGAAACTTCCAGAGTTTATGTAAATTTCCCAAGGTCACACAGCTAACAAGCAGTAATACAAGGATTGGAATACAGGTTTTTTGATCAAAAGTACTTTTCTGGGCTTCCTCAGATCCTAACCAGACTTCTCCTTTTAGAGCAAGCCTATGTTATAGTTCTTTGAGTATCTGTCTTATCTCTCTTCCCTCCTGCCTTACCCCACCCCCACTAAGTTATAAACTCCTTGAGGACAGACTCAATGCCCCAGTCAGTTTTTAATCCTCCTTTCCTCAAGATGCCTGACGTGTTGCCTTGTACCATATTATTCTCACTCCAGAAATGTGTGTTGAACTGAACTCATCTGTAACACTGAGTACAGTAGTTGTGTTTCCCACCCAGATGCCAACCAATCTTCTGCTGGGGATGTCAGGAAGAGAACAAGGAAGTACAGTCTAGCAGTTCCTTCAGCATTCCTAGTATCCCCTCCATTCTAGGATCCCTGAAAACTCTTTGGGGAGTGGTGATAGACTATCATACATTCAACTGCTAACCTTGTCTCTGCATAACCCCATTTTCATTTTCTAAGGGGCAAAATACTCCTTCCATTGACTATGACCCTCGTAAGAGAAAATACTATAAAAGAAATGCTAAATATGGATCTCCTCTTAATAGTTCCATGGACACCAAGTTGCAGATTCCTGCTTTGCAAACTACAGTCATGAAAAGGCAATCTCTACAAATATGCTCTACAGATCTGTCTTAGAAGAAGTACAACCAGAATGCTCCTTAGAAGCAAGGATGGCGAGACTATGTATCACATATTTTGGACATGTTATCAAGAGGGATCAGTTCTTGGATAAGGACACTAAACCAGACTTTTACCAGATCTTAACCAGACTTGGTAAAGTAGAGGGTCAGCAGAAAAGAGGAAGACCCTCAACGAGATGGATTGACACAGTGGCTGCAACGATGGGCTCAAGCATAACAATGATTATGAGGGTGGCGCAGGACCGGGCAGTGTTTCATCCTGGTGTACATGGGGTTGCTGTGAGTCGGAACCGATCAACAGCACCTAACAATGACAACAAAACAGACATGATGTCTAAAACAGTAGTCACTAGATACATGTAGTCATTTAAATCTAAGTCTAATTAAAACTAAATAAAATTTAACGTGCAGTTCTTCAGTCAAACCAGCCACATTTCAAGTACTCAATAGCCACATGTGGCCAGTGGGTATGGTACTGGACAGCACTGATACAGAACATTTCCAGCATTGCCAAAAATTCTACTGGACAGTACTGTTCTAGAGTCAGACCTGGATTCAAGTCAGACTACTTAATAGATGCGTGACTTGAAACAAGCCACTTGACCGCTCTAAGACTGTTTCTGCAATGTAAAATGGGGATGACAATGCCTCTCTTTCAGGGATGTGAGGAAAATTAAATGACAGAATGTATTTTGAGGGTCTAGCACATATTTAAATACTAAATAAGTCTGAGATCCCTCCTTCTAACCCAATCAGGACTTCATATGAATTTGCCTCAAAAATGGAATAAAAAACTTAAGTAGTAATCACTCCCAAGACCCCCAGATTGCAACCTATTTACAGCTCGGTAGATGTTGGCTTTGCATTCCTTTTATAATCCTCTTTTTCTTACAGATAATGCATAGCCATTAAGGCAAATTATTAATAAATAATTCTTAGAGTAGTTAGCGATTGCTCTTTACTTGTACCAAATTTAGAAGAGACCGTATTTGTGACCGCCTTGAACTTTCCAACATGAAAGAACATTTCTGCTTACAGCTAACATGCCTCCTCCCAAAGCTTTAATCAGCACTCAGTTCCAGCTGTTTGCTGTGTTATTAGAACCCGGCTCACAGTGACACCAGAGCTAGAAAGCAGAAGGACCATTTCACTCTAAATCCATATTTTCCTATACTTGGAATGTTCTCTGTGCTTTTCCTGTGGGGCTGACATCTCCCAGGCCTGGTCAAGGTGAATTATTTGAGAAAAGTCTGAACTAAATCTATTAAGGTGTTTGAGTTCCATGAGCAGGAAAGCAAAATACATATTTCCAACTTCAAGAAGATGAATGCTTCAGGACTCTTGCCTCCTGTACAATTTAAGGCTTGGGAAACACAGCAGAATCACATTCCTCAATGAAAACAAAGTTAAAAAAAAGTTGATTTGATAGAATGGTTCAAAGTGACAGATGGTAGACGGGTGATCTATCATTTTCCTTAGGATAAAATCTGGCAGTCTTCAGAGGTACTGAAAAGACAGAGAAAGCTTTGTTTTGCTGTAGTTTAGCCCTGGGAACAGTCACAGCAGCTACCTTTCTCTCCACGTCTTTGGGGAGGGCGGATTAGAAAGCTGGCGATTGATCAGGGCCTGCTCTGGGCTGGCTTTAGGCCATGCTGCACTTCCTGTTCACCAATTTTCCACCCAAATGAAAGGAAAAGGACAGGTTCCTAACACACTGACCGTTAGGTTATCTGTTTAATACCTGCCTGAGAATGTGCCCAGAGGTACTGTATTATGGGTGTCTCTGTCTAAATAAAATAAATAATTGTAGATTTCTTCTGAACCTGAGAATAGAGAGTTGTTCTGGTATTGAAATTGGAGTCGATCTTGTCAGATCTGTAATGAGGTCTTCCCTTCAGGCTGATTGATTTCATAATGCTGAGGCAATTATCAAAAGCAACCACAGCTCTCCTGCAGAAACCACTCCACTGGTTTTGAAAACTAGCTTGTCAGCCGGATCTGGTCAGGAGCCTGGGCTGAGACAGCCCTTTTAGTAGGAACAGTTACTACACACAGAGAACACCAATTTCCTCTAAAAGATTCTTAAGCTGCCAGTAAATAAGTTGTAAAGGAGGTTCAGCACAATGATTTCACATGCTGTGAGTGAAAACTGAAGTAGCAGACAGATGGATTTGCATTTCAGTGTAAGACGCTTTGAAGGGGAGAGTGAGAGCTAGAACTCTTGGTTTTTGGAGAGTTAAGTTTATCAGTTAGTGCTAATAGGATACTGGTATCCCTTAAGACTGATGCACTGTGTGAATAACATTTGTATCTGCTTTTCCCAAAACGTACCACTAATTTCACCAGGTTTCCTTTCTTCGTTTATTCAACCTTCATTAACTATTTATCCAATCACGGCACTACAATTTTAATTACCTTCTAATTAACAAATGATGAGATTGTAATTTGGCATTCCCTAAAGATAAAACTACATAAATACACTAATCTTCATTTACGTTCAAAATTTTTATCCTCCCTCCTTCCCCCAACCCGTTAATTTTGCTATACTTTGTCATTAATGTTCTGAAGTTATGCTTTATACATTCCTAATCTTTAATCCACTTTTGGACTAGTTTTTCAAGGATGTAGGATAAACAACCCTGCTGTTGTTTATCAACATCAGAGGAGAGGTGTAGAGTAATGCGATTCAGCTATATGCATCCCCTCCCTAATGGAGTCAGGTTTGCTCTTCCCCGAAGCATTCTGGGGATGAATTTGGGATGGACTCAGGCTAAGGTACAAGGCCGGGAGCGGCATAACTGAACCTGTGGCCAAGGCCGAGGAATGCCTTAGCAACAAGAAGGAAAACATCTGGGTCTGGACGTGAAGTCCCTGGGAACACTGACTGCCCAAGGATGTGGGAGAAAAACAATGAGCCTTGGTCCCAACTGGAATGGTATATAAGCTTGGGTCCCTTGCTGGGCGGCTGTGGAAAATATTCTAGCTGGCCACTGCTGGAGATCAGCTGCTTGCCCGCGTCAGTAAGTTTCCCTGAATAAACTCATGAATCTGGAAAGGGCTACGTGTACGTTCTTTGGATTATCTGCGAGGGCGCGCAGTGAGGGACTTTCCTTGCTGGGGCTGTCTGCCAACAAGAGGAGAAAACAGAGGTACCTGTAATATGCTAATGCATCTTTATAGATCCATCCAAAAAACCCAGTGCCGTCAAGTCGATTCCAACTCATAGTGACCCTATAGGACAGAGTAGAACTACCCCATAGAGTTTCCAAGGAGTGCCTGGCAGATTCAAACTGCCAACCCTTTGGTTGGCAGCCATAGCACTAAACCACTACGCCACCAGGGTTTCCTATAGATCCATACTTCCCCTAAAACAATTCCTCCTCAGGAGTATCAATACAGCATGTTGATAAGCAATTAACTCCTTTAGAGAGGCTCCTGAGCTCAAGTCAAGCCTGTTATTGAGGAGAATGCTAGAATCTACTTCATGAGAAGACACAGTGACTATAAAGGGAAAAGCCTACAAATAAGAATGAATTTGTGTTTGAAACCAGCCTTACTATTGCTGTCATATAAAACAATAAATAGGATCTTAATTTTGCTCCAGCTTTGGAGCCTGAGGTATTCAATGTGTATTGGAATGAAGGAATCAATGAATTAATATTGACCGATACTCTCTCTTCTTATTCATCCAATTCATTCAGTTTTGTGTGTCTGCCAGTATGCTAGGAAAACAGATACACGCACATATTCCATCACCTTCATCTCTTGCCACTGCCCCCACGTACCCTTTGCTTCTCAAGATTCCTCAAACATGCTATGCCTTTTTGTGTCTCTGTGCTTCTGTACCTACCATTCCCTCTGCCTGAAATACTATTTTCCCTTTTCTCCTCCTGGAGAGCTTTTATTCATCCTTCAAGACCCTGCTCAAATGTCACCTCTTCAGTGAAATTTTCCCTAAGTCCCAAAGGCTGTCTCTGCAGAGGTACACAGAGCTCTTTCATCACAGCACTTACTGCATGAGCTCAGAATTCATTCTGGATGTTTGTAGGTTTGTGTGTGTGTTCTGGGTCGGGGATTGCCATTATCTGATCTGTGCCTTAGAAAGACCACTCTTAGGAGAAGATGAAGGGTGGACTGGAGGCCTACCAGAGGCAGAGAGACCAGTTTAGGAGACTACCACAGTGATATAGTAAAGAGATGACGGTGGCCTGAACTAAAAAAAAAAAAGGCAGTGGCAAAATGGATGGATTTCAGAAGTTTTTTTTAAAAAGTAAAGCCATCTGGATTTGGTGTCTGACTAGACCTGAGAGTTGAGGGGGTGAGAGAAGTCTGGGATGACTCCATTTTAAAAGCCTTAAGTCAAAGTCTTGAAAATCCTACAAGGCTTGTGGGCTTCAGCATGAGAAAAAAAGCGCAATCCATTGGAAGCATATCCATAAAGTTATGCTGAAAAATTAAAACCACTTCCAATCGGCTGCCAGGAAACACCAGCAAATGGCATATACTTGACCTTTACCATGTATTCTTAATAAAGCCTGTCAAAAGATATCAATTCATCCAGAAATAATAATAATAAGGCATAATAATCTTAGAGTCAGGATAACATACTACTGGGATAAAGAGGAGGGAAAACATTTTAATAATAGGTCTCAGACTTGGTTTATTTTGTCTCTGGCATTCACTGACAAAAGTGTCTTTGAAGGTCAGTTAATAGATTCCTTCTCTTTCTTCCTTCCCCCTTCACCCCTCATCCCAAACAATTGCTCAAAATGGTCTTACTAGAAAATCTTGCATTTTAATAGCAGTTGTCTTTTAGTTGTTATAGTACGTTGGATTAAGCTGACAATTCTCCTTTTAACAATACTCAAAGAAAGCTTGGAAAAATTAATGCTGTTGTTTTTCTCCTTGCCTAAGAATACAGCAATGTAATCGTCTCTTGGAGAAGCAGCACTCTAATCATCTGTAACTTTAAAGTACAGGCAGTCCCTGGGTTACGTACAACCAATAGTTATGAACCAACCCCCATAAAGCCTACTATATTAAAAATTTGAGGTACTTGCAATGATTCATAATAACAAATGGGCGCAGCTTTGCAATACACACCAAAACATTGTTATCATTACTGTATTGTTGTATTAAAGATGTTTTGGTAGTGTTTCTTTAATATATGCATAGAAACCCACTACTGTAGAGTCGATTCCGACTCATAGTGACCCTGTAGGACAGTGTAGAACTGCCCCATAGTTTCTAAGGATCGCCTGGTGGATTCAAATTGCCGACCTTTTGGTTAGCAGCCATAGCACTTAACCACTACGCCACCAGGGTTTCCTTATGCATAGAAAGGTACACTATATACTATATACTAAGACAAACATTTGACTAACTGATGTTAGATGAATCATATCTAATTGTTCTGACTTATATACAAACTTAACTTAAAGACAGACTTAGGAATGGAACTCCCTCATAATCCGGGGACTGCCTGTAAATTCATTTCAGGAAGGTGCCCTGAAACAAACAATTGACAGGGCAAATCTGAGCTCCCAGGAGACTGCGCTGTGATGGATTGAGGTGAAGAGAACGCTACAGCCGAATTCAATTCCATGAATATTTTTCAACTTAAGAGTGTCTCTGCAACAAAATTGCATTGTTAGGGAGTTAGAATCTTAAACACTGCACAGATTCTCAACACTTAAAGAGTTTTAGATACCCCAGAAGCTTTAGGAATGTAACCCAGTAATTCTGATTAAATAACAGAGGAGTTGTTGTATGAAGCAAAGCGAGAGTGTAAAAGCATAGTAACTTTCAAAAACTGACTTTAAAAAGAAGCCAGGACTAGAAAAGACTTGAACATGCCCTCAACTCAATTAATGTTACTGGGATCTTGGAATGAATCTCAAACGCAAGGTCTCACTCTGATTTAAAGATCACTTCCATTTTCACTCATTCTCTAATTGAATTCATCTCCATCTTCCACTGAGGTTTTTCTGTTGATATTTTAAACACACCCCCTCCCCTTAGGCTTGGGAAAATTCTGCTCTGAATACAGATTTGGCTAGGTTATGGATTGTGAGCCATATGCTTGGTACACTTACAGGCTCAGAATTTCCTAGAAATTGGGCACGTGCCTAATATGATGGGGGCAGAAGGAAATGAAATAGCCATGACCGAGCACCCTGAATATGTAACCAAGCAGTCTGGCCTCCTGGGGAGATGCCAAGCATGACCATATAATAGCAGTCCAACAAGCCAATTCTATTTGAGAGTCTTCCCTTCGGGCTTCTAACGGGCAATTGTTTTCTAAGTCCCATATCTGTTTTTCCAAAAACACGGGCAGTGCCAAAAGCAGTTCCCATGGTCTTTTGATTTTCATTAGCTTCTTGCCTGCCCCCCTCTTCTCCCCATAAATTTGTTAGCAGTGTTCCCAAGAAGTGATTGAGACTTGGAGGCAGTGTTTCTCATCCTTGGCTACATATTAAAATCACCTGAGGAACTTGAAAAAAAAATACGATGCCTGGGCCCCAGCCCAAGAACTTCTGATTTCATTGTATGGGTGGGATATAGGCACCGGTTTTTAAAAAGCCATTGGTGATTCTAATGTAATGCCAGGATTCAGAATAACTGCTCTAAATGGTTTTCTAATTTAAGGTCAGAAAATGAGTGTTCACTGCCCAGTTTCATTTATTTTTTTAAAGTTAAAAACATAATGTTTAGATGATAAATTCATTTATTCATCACCTATAATATGCAGGGAACTGTACTTGTTGTGTGGTATAAATATATTATTTATATGCTATAGATTTTTATATATTATATACTTTAAATTGTACATAACACACACACACATTGTTGTTGTTGTTAGGTGCCGTCGAGTCGATTCCGACTCATAGCAACCCTATGCACAAGAGAACGAAACACTGCCCAGCTGTGTGGATCATAACAAATTAAGGATAACGTTGCGAAGAATAGGAATTTCAGAACACTTAATTGTGCTCATGAGGAACCTTTACATAGATCAAGAGGCGGTTGTTCAACCAGAACAAGGGGATACTGATTGGTTTAAAGTCAGGAAAGGTGCGCATCAGGGTTGTATTCTTTCACCATACCTATTCAATCTGTATCCTGAGCAAATAATCCGAGAAGCTGGACTATATGAAGAAGAACGGGCCATCAGGATTGGAGGAAGACTCATTAACAACCTGTGTTATGCAGATGACACAAACTTGCTTGCTGACTGTTTTTGCTTGCTGAAAGTGAAGAGGACTTGAAGCACTTACTGATGAAGATCAAAGACCACAGCCTTCAGTATGGATTGCACCTCAACATAAAGGAAACAAAAATCCTCACAACTGGACCAATGAGCAACATCATGATAAACGGAGAAAAGACTGAAGTTGTGAAGGATTTCATTTTACTTGGATCGACAATCAACAGCCATGGAAGCAGCAGTCAAGAAATCAAAAGATGTATTGTGAGCACGCGTGCACGTGCACACACATTTTTTAGGGAGCCCTGGTAGTGCAGTGGTTAAGTGCTTGGCTGCTAACTGAAAGGTCAGCAGTTCAAACCCACCAGCTGCTCTGTGGAAGGAAGACGTAACAGTCAGCTTGCATAAAGATTTACAGCCTTGGAAGCCCTGTATGGCAGTTCTACCCTGTCCTATAGGGTCACTATGAGTTGGAATTGACTCAATGGCAGTGGGATTCGTTTTGGTTGGGTATCCAATAAAAAATTATCAGGTATGCAAGAAGCAGGAAAACATGACCTATAATGACGATAAAAAAGTCAATCAATCAACAGAGGTCCAGAAGTCATTTACAAGGTAGTAATTCTCCAAAGGTCAGACTTGATAAGCAGACTCTCTGCTATTTCTTCCTCTAACTCCCATAGGTCTGGAAGGGCATGTGGGCAGCAGGGGGAGCCAGGAATCTCACTGCCAAAAAAGTATTTAAGTGATTTTCTGCAAATAAAACTGGCTGTATTCTGTGCAGAATGGCATGGTCCCTGTCTTAAAGGAGTTCTTAGTTAAAGGAAGAAAGACAGCAACGGGGACTTCAGGCAGAGTCCACATCTGTCTTCTTGCCTGGCTCCAAGGAGGCATTCCATAAATTTCATTTGGATGATTGGATGAGTGAATGGGTGGGCAGATGAGTAATGAATGAACAATGAACTTTGAAAGGTAATTTCTTGGAGTCACTGTTTGGAAAAGCAGAAGCGATAACGTGAAAACATTCAGCAGTGTAGCTTAGAGTTCAACATCTACCTCCACTAGAAATTTAAATGCCTGAAATTCAGACAAACGGTAGAGAATACATTTATTATTTTTATGGAAATCAAAAACGAAGTATTGCATTGGGCAAATCTGCTGCAAAAGGCATCTTTAAAATGTTAAAAAGCAAAGATGTCACCTTGAGGCCTAAGGTGCACCTGATTCAAGCTGTGATATTTTCCATCGCCTCATATGCATGTGAAAGCTGGGCAATGAATAAGGAAGACTGAAGAAGGATTGATGCCTTTGAATTATAGTGTTGGCGAAGAATATTTGAGTATACCAGGGACTCCCAGAAGAATGAACAAATCTATCTTGGAAGAAGTACAGCCAGAATGCTCCTTAGAAGTAAGGATGGGGAGACTAGGTCTTACATACTTTGGACATGTTATGTGGAGGGACCAGTCCCTGGAGAAGCACATCATGCTTGGTAAAGTAGAGGGTCAGTGAAAATGAGGAAGACCCTCAATGAGATGGATTGACACAGTGGCTGCAACAATGGACTCAAGCGTACCAACGATTGTGAGGATGGTGCAGGACCAGGCGTAGGCAGTGTTTCGTTCAGTTGTGCATAAGGTTGCTATGAATCGGTACCTACTCGACAGCACCTAACAACAACAAATTATTTAATAGTAGTAGTTAAGGTACCCTGAAAAAAATGAAAGCATTGCCGACATTGCTCCAAAACAAAATGACTCCTTAAGAAGTTTGCTAATTATAAACCAGAGCTTGCAAGGAAATAGAGAAAAGTTTTTTAATAAGATGTTTAAATACCAGTATATCTTCAAAGAAACTTGCCATCAATTAATATTACTTAGAGCACAAGTGTTGTGAAGCTCAGAATAAGAATCTAACGCTGAAATGCTAAAAGCATGTCCAGCATGTTAGGAATAAATTACCCTAATTGACCAAAGCTTTGCTCACATACGAGACATTTCAAAATGTAATGACTAGAATTCCTGTCTCCGTCTCCCAAAGTTATAGGGATTGCTATTAAATCTGAGCATGGTATTTGTGTATACATAAGAGCAGGCAACAATTACAATCTAGAAATATTTTAAATTTAATCTTTTTTATTTATTAGTATTGTTATACAGCAACGCGCATTCACAAAAAAAAATCTAATCAGCGTGCATTATGCAACAATCAGAGAAAATACCCCTAATCCTCTGTCATTCTTTTTCCTTGGCCCCTGGGTACTCATTAAAGGTTAATTTATTTAAATCTCTCAAACATTCATTTCAATCTACTTTTATAAACTAATGAATCTTTGGAATTTTGCCTAATCAGCTTATGTTTTCTATTTTAATACGTCCACACAATGTCTTTTTAAGCTCATTCTTAATAGTTGCCTTCCCACTTGGAAATAGGATTGTGCTTCAGTGACAACCTGATTTTAGCATTTGGTGACACATTTACAACCTTTTCCAGCACACAGGGAATGGATGTGGCTTGCCTACTGCTCTTAAACACAGTGACATCTTACAGGATAGTGAACTGAATTGTGTTTAGCAGGATAATAATCCTCCAAATTGAAAACAGTCATTTTACAGTTTACTGGGAGTGGCAATTATATTAAAGCAAAGCTTATAACAACTTTGGTGCTTGTGAAATGCTGTGAGAGCCTATCGATGAAACAACTCCATTCTAGTCATTGCAAACCAGAGCAATGCCTGGTACATGCCATGTGGATTAGCAAATACAAGCAAAGTTTGGAGAAGTCTTCAAAAGAGTAGCACAATCTAAATGGAGTCTAAAGTTCTCCCTTACAATCTATTCAACTGCCATTTTAAATACATTTTGTTTACTGGTAACTTTGAGGAATCTTTCACGTAACTATAAGTTGAATGTCCTTAGAGTAGTGGCCGACATTCAGAGACTGTACTCCACGGTCCATACCAGAATTCCTGAAACCAAAGTCTTAAAGCACTAGCAAATTATTTCTAACCGCTGACCTAACAATAACTCACATTATTATAGAGCTTTTTTTTTTTTTCACAGTTTACCAAGTGCACTCACAACATCCCTATCATGTGGGAAGGGATTAATGTCATCCGTGTGTAGATGAGGAAACTGCAGCTCAGGGGAGCTCCAGTGATTTGCCCAAGATCATAACATGAATGAGTGGAGAGCTGGAACACAGGTCTTCTGGCTACAGATCTTTGCCCCTGTACCATGTGGCCTTACCTGCGAGGTTTTCTGTCGGAATAAATGTTTTCACTGATACACGGTTTACCATCAATGAAAGAAAAAAGAATAACTGTTACCTCCAAGATGCTTTGGTAGTGTCATGGATTGAATTGTGCACCCCCAAAAAATATGTGTATCAATTTGGCTAGGCCATGATTCCCAGTATTGCGAGACTGTCCACCATTTTGTCATCTGATGTGATTTTCCTATGCGTTAATGAGATGGGACTAGTGGCAGTTCTGTTAATGAGGCGGGACTCAATCTACAAGACTGGGTTGTGTCTTAAACCAATCTCTTTTGAGATATAAGAGAGGAGTGAGTGGAGAGACATGGGGACCTCATACCACCAAGAAACAAGAGCCAGGAGAATAGCGTGTCCTTTGGACCTGGGGTCCCTGCTCTGAGAAGCTCCTCAACCAGGCAAGACTGATGACAAGGATCTTCCCCCAGAGCCGACAGAGAGAAAGCCTTCCTCTGGAGCTGCACCCTGAATTTGGACTTCTAGCTTCCTAGACTGCGAGAGAATAAACTTGTTTCTTGAAGCCATCCACTTGTGGCATTTCTGTTACAGCAGCACTAGATGACTAAGACAGGTAGAAAATAAAGATAGCTGATTAAAAATTATTAAGATAAGTTAGTACTATATTAAAGCTCCCTGAGTAGTACAAACAGTTTGCACTCAACTACTAATCAGAAGGTTGGCGGTTCAAACCCACTCAGTGGTGCCATGGAAGAAAGGTCTGGCAATCTGCTTCCATAAAGAGTGCAGGCAAGAAAACCTTACTATGGGTTTTACAGTTTTATCCTGTAGGGTCCTAGTCACCACTAGTCAGAACTGACTCGACAGTAATGGTTCTTATTTATTATGATAAATTATTACAGATAGCTTGTAGCCTACTGCTCTTAAACATAGTGACATTTTACAGGATAGCGAATTGAATTGTGTTTAGTAGGACAATAATATATTAATTCAATAGCTGCATGTAAAGACATAGAATTCTTAATTTTAAGTTTTGTTTTTGTTTTCCATAAAAACAATAATGTATTTTCCATCCTTTGTCTGAATTTCAGGTATTTGAATTTCTAGTGGAGGTAGATGTTGAACTCTAAGCTATACTGCTAAATGTTTTCACGTTATCGCTTCTGCTTTTCCAAACAATAACTCCAAGAAATTACCTTTCAAAGTTCATTGTTCATTCATTACTCATCTGCCCACCCATTCACTCATCCAAATGAAATTTATGGAATGCCTCCTTGGAGCCAGGCAAGAAGGCAGATGTGGACTATGCCTGAAGTCCCCGTTGCTGTCTTTCTTCCTTCAACTAAGAACTCCTTTAAGACAGGGACCATGCCATTCTGCACAGAATACAGCCAGTTTTATTTGCAGAAAATCACTTAATAAATACTTTTTTGGCAGTGAGATTCCTGGCTCCCCCTGCTGCCCACATGCCCTTCCAGACCTATGGGAGTTAGAGGAAGAAATAGCAGAGAGTCTGCTTATCAAGTCTGACCTTTGGAGAATGACTACCGTCCCCCATCTGAGCTTGCTGCCGTTCTGCCTTGTGGTCAACAAAATGATTTGGCTCGAAATGGCAATATATCTATTGCTGCTTCCCAGACATCCTTTAGAAAGCTACATTAAAAAAAAAAAAGGTTGTTTCTGCCCTTCAGCATAGAGGTGAACTGTATCATCTGATGCACTGTCTTTTCGGATTCAGTGAGAAGTTGGGGCTTATAGACAAGATGGTTACATTGGAAAAAGCTGCGAAAGAAGAAACATTCATTGGCTGCTATCAATAAATGTTTGATTTTCTTATTTTCACAATAATAACTTATATTCAGAGTGCTATTACCTTTTCAACTCTCCTTCATACCCACCTCACAGCTATTTTTTGAGGTAAGCAGAGAAGGCATGATTATACATTTAACATGTTGCTGTTGATCGGTAAACTAAGTCACAGTGTTGTTGTTGTTAGGTGCCACCGAGTCTGGGCTGTGTTCTATTTAATTCCTCTTCTTGCTCCCAAGCTAATTATTTGGGGTTGGTAATTAAGCCACAAATGTCATTTTTTGGCTTATTCATGAAGTACATACCTAATCATGTTAAATACATGTTTTCTGAAAGGTTTTCACCATGGGTAAACTGACTTGGATCACAAAGGACTATCATTTATGGTGATTCAGGAAGCAATAAAAGTAGCATTTATTTTAATAAAATGTATGTGTATAATATAGCTTCATATTGTATCATTCTCACAATCGATGTTCTGCTTGAGCCCACTGTTGTAGCCACTGTCAATCCATCTCATTGAAGGTCTTCCTCTTTTTCGCTGACCCTCTACCTTACTAAGCATGATGTCCTTCTTCAGGGACTGATCCCTCCTGATAACATGTCCAAAGTACGTGAGACGAAGTCTCACCATCCTCACTTCTAAGGAGCATTCTGGCTGTACTTAGTCTCAAGACAGATTTGTTTGTTCTTCTGGCAGTCCATGGTATATTCAATACTGTTCACCAACACCATAATTCAAAGGCATCAATTCTTCTCAGGTTTTCCTTATTCATTGTCCAGCTTTCATATGGATGTGGCGAGATTGAAAATACCATGGCTTAGGTCAGGCGCACCTTAGTCCTCAGACACTGAACAAATGGAACTCTAAAGCTCAGACAGGCCAAGTGACTTGTTTAACATTCTACAGCAAGCCAGTGGCAGAGTTGGGTCTCACGCTGCCACTCCAGGGATCAATCTACTCATTAGTAATGACTTCTAGTCAACAGGAGAATTGCATTTTTAAGAATTACTAAGAGTCATGAAGAACTAATCGGTTGTTTCAGATTGTGCCATTGCCTGGTTAATTATTTAGAAATGATTTCCTAGACAAGAAGTGAGGAAGCCAGCATAGTAAACAGACAGTTATAAACAAGAAACTTCTTTCTAGCAGACTGAACCTTAATTGCAATCCTCCCAAACTGAATATTAATTAACATCAAAAAAGGTAGGATGTAAACAATCAAGAACAATAGTACAAATGCTTTCTCTGTGTTAAAATTCTTTTTAGTTCTGCAAGGATGGAGCCAGTTATGCCATGTTACATCTTTCACTCAAACATAATGAAGTGAGCATGGCTGACATCACTTAGGGGGCATTTCTATGGTTTCTGGACTCCTAAAAATGTAAGAATACTGGCTTCATGTACTTTTGATATAAAATATTTTATATGTTAGATCATATATAATACTAAAAAGCTAAGAATTTGACTAGAGGGTCTTCTGAATTTTATTGTTGTTTGTTATTTAATTCTACAAAACAGATTTGCCCAATACATTGCTTTTAAAAAGTTTTATTAAACACAATTTACATTTCTTCATCTTTCTAATTCTCTTCTTCTTAAAGATTACCTGAGATTTTATTAACTGATTTCCCTAAGCCTCTAACTTCTTTCTTCTTCACCATAAGTAAACTGCAAGCTATATTATACACACACATTTTATTAAAGTAAATGCTACTTTTATTGCTTCCTGAACCACCATAAATGATAGTCCTTTGTGATCCAAGTCAGTTTACCCATGGTGAAAACCTTTCGAAACATGTATTTAACATGATTTGGTATGTACTTCATAAATAAGCCAAAAAAATGACATTCGTGGCTTAATCACCAACCCCAAATAATTAGTTTGGGAGCAAGAAGAGGAATTAAATAGAACACAGCCCAGTTATTCTAACAAAAAGGGATTACAGATAAGAGCTGGGATAACTGTGGGAGAGGTCAAACATGAACAATACTGTTAATGAATAATGAACTTATTAGAGATAACTCAGAAAAACCAAAAATGCTGATAAGCACCAAAAAAAATCATAACAAATTATTGAAAATGCCACATCGAATTTTTTAACTTACCCCTCCCTAGGAATTGATGGAAGTTTGCTTGTTCTCGTATATTTTCTAGCCTAATATAGTGATATTAGGGTCTCAAAAACAGAACTTACAGCACCTTCTTTAAGGGGCAGATTTTCCTCCCTTATCACAAAGGGTTCCCCCCCCCAAAATCTATGCAATTAGTTCACCTTTTCACACGGGATAGAGATTGTGAAGAAGAACGAAATTCACACAGACCTCAAGCCTCTCATTTTGGCCCATAGTTTCTGCCTCCTTTCCCATCAAGAATCTTCGCTAGAGCACTAATAGGTAGCAAAATTGGCTGATAAAAGCATCGCTCTCCTATTACTTCCCTGCTCACCCTCTGGTAAAGAACTAATGAGCAGTAAAATTACCAAAAGGCAGACAGCAGAGTGGAGAATAAAGAATACCAAGGGTATGGGTAACTCACAAACCAGATAATGAGTTCCTGAATAATCAAGATTTGACTTTAACCTCAATTATTTCTCACTTAGATCCATCATTCTATACTTTTTATTTAGTGTCTTAAACAGAGAATTGCAATTTTTCCCCAAGCCCTTGTTTGGAGGAATTGGGGGTTGACGGCCAAACTTCAGGACTGGGACCACTGTTAGTAGCTAGTAGCTTTTCTTGACACTCCCTCTATTATTTCCCTTGTCTCAGGCACTCAAAGGTGCTGCTAACCTTGATTCATTAGCAATCAATATTCCAGGAACATCAGTATATTGGCATATTGACTAATTGCTTCTTAGGAGTTAAGAATTAGATTTCTCTCTCAATGCATATACCAGACTTCAGGACTAGGGGGTTTGCTCCATTGCATTCACCTAAAATACTTCTCTGATTTTGCCTTAAAGCTCTCTTCCTTCTCTTACCTCTCACGTAATGTAAGTGGAGCCTCCATATAAAAATATTCCTTCTCTTATCTCTCCCTAATGTAAGTGGGGCCTCCATATAAAAATATTTAACCCCTACCACTGAGAGGTTGGTCTCATCTTTAGCATTCATGTCAATCTATAACAAACATCCTTTTACAGCTACTCTACCCAGATCCAGATTCGTTTCTCAACTCCACGTTCTCAAATCTGGTATCGTCCCTGCTGCAGAAGCCATTAACAACTCAATTCCCAGAGATCTCACACTTCCTGGTAAAATTTTGCTCATTCCACCACAATAATGGTTTCGAAGCAGCTTCTGGATTTCAAAACGGCTTTTCCATATTTTCATAAACGTTCTTCCTACAAATAATGTCATGAATAATGGGAAATACTAACCACTTCTGGAAGAACATTTAAGCTGAATGTCACGGAAGGGTAGGGAAATAATAGTTCAGGGTTCATTAACTTATAGAAAGGTAACTTCCTAGGGAAGGTTTGTGAGATACTATCAATAACTAAGTATTCCTTGTGACCATGCCAACACTATTAGCACATTTTTCCTACACAGGTTGCCCATTTCATGCCCTATCTGCCTTCCTTTTTTGTTTTATAATTGCTTCCAAGTCGCGTTGTATAATTTCTTTCTCCCAAGCAAATGGCATCTTGTCTGCCCCCATATCCAGCACGCATGTGCATACACACTGTAATACTTCATATCACACTGTACACTCCACAGACACTCAGTACACACCTGGGGACATATTTCATGGAGTCCCTGGGTAGCGCAAACAGTTAATTGCTCGACTACTAGCTGAAAGGTTGGTGGTTCAAACCCATCCGGAGGCACCTCAGGAGACAGGCCTGGCGATCTGCTTCTGAAAGGTCACAGCCTTGAAAGCCCTACAGAGCAGTTCTACTCTGGACACATGGGGTCACCATGAGTTGGAATCGACTCAGTGGCAACTAACAACCACCACCACCTCTGGTCACCTGTCATTTCTGACTTATTGAGAAGGAATCTTCCATTTAACAGAATCAAATAAAGTGAACACCATGTACAGGAGAAATAAAAGTAAAAATAAGTAGGAAATAAGTGCATAAATATTTCTATACATTCTTATGAAAGAGAAGAGCAATGAGTGGGCTATAGAATACTAAGACATTAACAATACATCATAAAAACTTTTTAAAGAAGTCTTTCCAAATCAGCAAGGGGTACCACGATGTAACTTGTACCATTACTAGAGCTTGAGCTCTGCCTCTAGAATTACCACTGACCTACTAAAGAAACTTTGGGTAAATCATTCAACTGGATTGCATGTTCATGATTTTTTATCTGAAATCTCTCAATGGGGACCAAAGTGACTATCTTATATTTTACCAAAGGACCAAAAGGACCTCATTAACTAAATTCCTTCACTGGGTCCAAGATAAAAACTATCAACATTAAATGGCAGTTTACAGTTTAGAAAAGTATTTCATAGCATTTAATATTTACAGAGACATTTCATATTTAATTTTTATAACTCTGGAGGTTGGAGTAGGTAGAATAGGTATTATTACTGCTTTCCTTTTAAATATAAGAAAACTGGGACTTAAAGAGGTTAATTTGTCCAGTGTAGCTCATAAGGGGTTAAACTGCTCTCTAAGCTTCAAATTTAGTGTTCTAGCACCTAGCACAGTGCTTGACACATAATGGACACTTGATTAATACTTGCTGAATGATTTTGAATGAAATGAATACATCACACTATCTCCTCTAACTACATTTGACCTAATTCTACTCATTTGCAGAAGCCCTCGTGGTGCAGTGGTTAAAGTGCTTGGCTGCTAACTGAAAGGTCGGCATTTTGAATCCACCAGCTGCTCTGCAGTCTGCTTCTGTAAAGATTTATAGCCTTGGAAATCCTATGGGACAGTTCTACCCTGTCCTGTAGGGTCTCTACAGTCAGAATCAACTCGAGGGCAATGGGCTTGGGCTTGGGCTTGGTTACTCATTTGCAAACAGTCCTATAACCATGTTCCAGAGTAGCTGATAAGGCCATTTACTTTCCAATAATGAAGCAAAAAGCCATTGTGAAGATTAATGTAGCCGTGTATTTTGGCAGAATAAGGCCTGTGAGCTGAAAGAATAAGATATCCAGTGCCTGGCCACTGTGAAGTGTGGAAAAGAGTTGGTGAAAATTTTGTAGGGTGGTTAAAAAATGATGGGCCAGATATTATTATTATTTTGTGGGGAGGGACCTTTCAACAAGGCTGAATTGGAAAAGTAAAATTTGAAAAGACATTTGAGTTCCTGATGTAAAAGTAAATAATGCCTCTTAATTGTTATGCCTTCTATCCATTCACAGAGAAAAGAAGTCTTAAAGTTGGCCAGGGGCCTTGGCAGTCACCTAGTCTAATCACCACCATCATACGCCCTACCGTCCCCTCACTTCCATTTTGCTGAGAACCCTGAGGGGGTTGAGGGAGGAAGTCACAGCTAATTAATGGGAAAGCCAGGACTAGACCCCAGTCTACTGACAAAACTCTGCATGGGAACAGCTGGGGACGCATATCCTCTCTATAGGTGCCACCTAAGGTGTTTTCCTACAGTTTGAAGCCCTTGCATCTGCCTAGAAAGTCTTCCTTAACCAAGGTAGCCACCATATAGCCCAACTGGGGAACATATGGTTTCCTCTGAGCCCAGCAGTCGCAGCAGGTTGTATTATGGATAAATGTTTCACTGGCCTTCCCAGAAGTTCAGAGTGGTGTAGTAGAAGAGCAAGGGCTCTGGAGTTAAAACTGTCTAGCCTAACAACCCTGCCCTGCCACTTACTGACTGTGAAATTCTGGGCAAGATAATTAACTCCCCGAACATTAATTTCCTTATCTGTAAGTGGGAATATTACCTACTTCACAAAGGAGCCCTGGTGGCACAAACAGTTAAGTGCTTGGCTGCTAACTGCAAGCCACCAGCAGCTCCACGGGAGAAAGACCTGGCAATCTGCTTCTATAGAGATTACAGCCAAGAAACCCTATGGGGCAGTTCTACTTTGTCACATGGGGTTGGTATGAGTCGGAATTGACAACTCGAAGGCACCCAACAACAACAACAATAACATCTACTTCACAGAGCTTTTGGGTACTTAAATGAGATAACCCATTAAAACCTAATCAACAGAGGATGTGGCACATAACAAAATGCTCAGTAAAAATTAGTTACCTTTCACTCACTCTTCCTTACCTATAGTTTCCCTAGGCCCCAGATCTAACAATGACATCTGTGCTCCATGGACAACTCTCCTCTCATTCAACCAACAAAAACTTATTGACCTCATATCCTAGTAACAAATATACACAATAAACAAAATAAATAAAACATATAAAGTGCCAGACAGTGATAAAGTGCTTTGCCCAAATACAGGAAATATATTAGATCAGGTCCCTTAGCAAAAGCTTTGACCTCCTCATTTTCCAGGAAACATTTGATGCCTCCTGTCTTTCCCCACTTGTGACTTTCTGTTTGCTTTTTTTTTTTTTAATAGGTAGGAGAACAAAAACCTAAGAACTCTTTACATAAGAGCCCTGGTGGCACAGTGGTTAAGAGCTCGGCTACTAACCAAAAGGTTGGCAGTTTGAATCCACTAGCCACTCCCTGGAAACACTATGGGGCAGTTCTACTCTGTCCTATAGGGTTGCTATGAGTTGGAATCAACTTCTTTACATAGCCCCTCTTAATCTTGAGATGTGAAGCTGAATGGAATAGAATGTGGGTAGGTGAGTAGTATATGTGAATGGGTAAGAAAATGTTTCTGGTCTATTGAATTAGGAGAGCAGGTTCCAATATTTCTCCATAAAGCTGGAAAAAATAAACAAAAATGTGCACAAAAACTCAACCAACTAGGTATAAAGAAGAGCATATGCAACTTTGGCAAGAAATTTCAAAATCTGTAGTATCTGCAAAGCTCTCAGAAATCTGCTACTCATTATAGCAGGAAAGGTACCAGGTAGGATAGCAAATACCCTTTTGTTGTTGTTGTTAGGTGCCGTCGAGGCGGTTCCGACTCATAGCGACCCTACGCACAACAGAACGAAACGCTGCCAGGTCCTGTGCCATCCTTACAATCATTGTTATGCTTGAGCTCACTGTTGCAGCCACTGTGTCAATCCACCTCGTTGACGGTCTTCCTCTTTTCCGCTGACCCTGTACTCTGCCAAGCATGATGGCCTTCTCCAGGGACTCATCCCTCCTGACAACATGTCCAAAGTATATAAGAAGCAGTCTGGCCATCCTTGCTTCTAAGGAGCATTCTCGTTGTACTTCTTCCAAAAAAGACAGGTTTATTTGTTCTTCTGGCAGTCCATGGTATATTCAATATTCTTCACCAACACCACAATTCAAAGGCATCAATTCTGCTTCGGTCTTATTTTTTGTCCAGCTTTCACACGCATATGATGTGATTGAAAATACCATGGCTTGGGTCAGGTGCACTTTAGTCTTCAAGGTGACATCTTTGCTCTTCAACACTTTAAAGAGGTCCTTTGCAGCAGATTTACCCAATGTGATGCGTCTTTTGATTTCTCGACTGCTGCTTCCGTGGCTGTTGAATGTGGATCCAAGTAAAATGAAATCCTTGACAACTTCAGTCTTTTCTCCATTTATCACGATGTTACTCATTGGTGCAGTTGTGAGGATTTTTGTTGTCTTTATGTTGAGGTGTAATCCATACTGAAGGCTGTGGTCTTTGATCTTCATTAGTAAGTGCTTCAAGTCCTCTTCACTTTCAGCATATCGCAGTTTGTTAATGAGTCTTCCTCCAATCTTGATGCCCTGTTCTTCTTCATGTAGTTCAGCTTCTCGGATTATTTGCTCAGCATACAGATTAAATAGGTATGGTGAAAGAATACAACCCTGATGTACACCTTTCCTGACTTTAAACTAATCAGTATCCCCTTGTTCTGTTCGAACAACCGCCTCTTGATCTATGTAAAGGTTCCTCATGAGCACAATTAAGTGTTCTGGAATTCCCATTCTACGCAACGTTATCCATAATTTGTTATGATCCACACAATCAAATGCCTTTGCATAGTCAATAAAATACAGGTAAACATCCTTCTGGTATTCTCTGCTTTCAGCCAGGATCCATCTGACATCAGCAATGATATCCCTGGTTCCACATCCTCTTCTGAAACTGGCCTGAATTTCTGCCAGTTCCCTGTCGATATACTGCTGCAGCCATTTTTTGAATGATCTTCAGCAAAATTTTGCTTGCGTGTAATATTAATGATATTGTTCTATAATTTCCACATTCGGTTGGATCATCTTTCTTGGGAATAGGCATAAATATGGATCTCTTCCAGTCAGTTGGCCAGGAAGCTGTCTTCCATATTTCTTGGCATAGATGAGTGAGCACCTCCAGCGATGCATCCGTTTGTTGAAACATCTCAATTGATATTCCATCAGTTCCTGGAGCCTTGTTTTTCACCAATGCCTTCAGAGCAGCTTGGACTTCTTCCTTCAGTACCATCGGTTCCTGATCATATGCTACCTCTTGATATGGTTGAACATTGACTAATCCTTTTTGGTATAATGACTCTGTGTATTCCTTCCATCTTCTTTTGATGCTTCCTGCATCATTTAATATTTTCCCCCATAGAATCCTTCACTATTGCAACTCTAGGCTTAAATTTTTCCTTCAGTTCTTTCAGCTTGAGAAACACCGAGCATGTTCTTCCCTTTTGGATTTCCATTTCCAACTTTTTGCACATGTCATTATAATACTTTACTTTGTCTTCTCGAGCCACTCTTTGAAATCTTCTTTTCAGTTCTTTTACTTCATCAATTCTTCCTTTTGCTTTAGCTGCTTGACATTTGAGAGCAATTTTCAGAGTCTCCTCTGACATCCATCTTGGTCTTTTCTTTCTTTCCTGTCTTTTCAATGGCCTCTTGCTTTCTTCATGGATGATGTCCTTGATGTCATTCCACGACTCGTCTGGTCTTCGCTCACCAGTGTTCAATGCGTCAAATCCATTCTTCGGACGGTCTCTAAATTCAGGTGGGATATACTCAAGGTCATATTTTGGCACTCGTGGACTTGCTCTGATTTTCTTCAGTTTCAGCTTAAACTTGCATATGAGCAATTGATGGTCTGTTCCACAGTCGGCCCATGGCCTTGTTCTGACTGATGATATTGAGCTTTTCCACTGTGTCCACAGATGCAGTCAATTTGATTTCTGTGTGTGCCATCTGGCGAGGTCCATGTGTATAGCCGCCGTTTATGTTGATGAAAGAAGGTATTTGCAATGAAGAAGTCATTGGTCTTGCAAAATTCTATCATTCGATCTCCAGCATTGTTTCTATCACCACGGCCATATTTTCCAACTACTGATCCTTCTTCTTTGTTTCCAACTTGTGCGTTAAAATCACCAGTAATTATCAATGCATCTTGATTGCAATGTTTGATCAATTTCAGACTGCAGCAGCTGATAAAAATCTTCTATTTCTTCATTTTTGGCCTTAGTGATTGGTGCGTAAATTTGAATAATAGTCGTATTAACTGGTCTTCCTTGTAGGCTTATGGATATTATCCTATCACTGACAGCATTGTACTTCAGGATACATCTTGAAATGTTCTTTTTGACGATGAATGCAACACCATTCCTCTTCAAGTTGTCATTCCCAGCATAGTAGACTATACGATTTTCCAATTCAAAATGGCCAATACCAGTCCATTTCAGCTCACTAATGCCTAGGATATCGATGTTTATGCGTTGCATTTCATTTTTGACGATTTCCAATTTTCCTAGATTCATACTTCGTACATTCCAGGTTCCGATTATTAATGGATGCTTGCAGCTATTTCTTCTCATTTTGAGTCATGCCACATCAGCAAATGAAGGTCCCGAAAGCTTTACTCCATCTACATCATTAAGGTCGACTCTACTTTGAGGAAGCAGCTCTTTCCCAGTCATCTTTTGAGTGCCTTCCAATCTGGGGGGCTCATCTTCCAGCATTATATCAGGTGATGTTCCACTGCTATTCATAAGGTTTTCACTGGCTAATAGTTTTCAGAAGTAAACTGCCGGGTCCTTCTTCCTAGTCTGTCTTAGTCTGGAAGCTCAGCTGAAACCTGTCCTCCATGGGTGACCCTGCTGGTATCTGAATACCGGTGGCATAGCTTCCAGCGTCACAGCAACACGCAAGCCCCCACAGTACGACAAACTGACAGGCACGTGGGGGAGCAAATACCCTAGTAGGACTTAAAAAAGCCTTCAGGGAATAAACCTGTATCATAATGACCTCTCCTTAATTTGCATTTTCCAAGCACTTATAGTCTCTATCAACTTATTGAGCTGTGGAAAAGATAGATCTTCATTTCTGTATATTTTTCTCATTTTTAGACCTAGAGACTAAACTACTACTTTTATATCCCTCTTAACACACTACTGTAGACTGCACATTTATGGTAGGTTCCTAGTAGCCCTGGTGTGGGATATAAAGATCAGTAGGTTTTTAGTTGTCTTTAATTAGCTGAGGCAGGTCAATATTTTCTTCAAAATCCTCTAACCTGCAAGTGAGTCCCTGTTATACTCCTATTGACCAACAAGAAATGGTGACAAAGGTAACAAAAAGAGCAAGTGACAATGTTCCTGAGAGTTTTATTAAGTTTATTAGCAGAGACATAGTGCCTTAGTTACCTGAAGCTATCAGCAAATCACACTTTGTTTCGTCTTTGTGGTGGCTGCACTGGCTTCTCCATTACAGAGGAGGAGTTGATTTATGTGCAGCTGTTGAAAACACAATGAACCAGTCACCACAATTTTAACAAGTGTTGATGCTGGCATAGCCACTTCAGATAGCATCTATAACACTGTCATGAAGAAAGTTTACAGTACACTACCTAAAGTAATGACGCTAGTTCTACATTTGCCAAGACTGGTGTCACTGCTATAGTACTGGGTTCTACTGGGGTGGCAAGAAATTTTACTCTTTCATGGTCTTTTAAACAAGGCCAAGGCATATGTCCAAGACTGCTGTTTTTTGTTTGCCCAGACCCAAGCATTATACCACTTGGAGTGAAATAACACAAAGTTTGTTTTCATTGTTCACAATTAAGTTGCTTCTTAGATTTAGCCCCCTCTTTTCAGTCTTTATGTTTTAACTTTGTGGGTAGAGCAATTTACAAGAAAGATCATGGTTATAGTTAGGGAAATGGTATGACTGTATTACAAGGAAAAGTTAAGTCTATATCCCCAAGAAGGTTACAGAATATGGGTGGTATGTATATTGAATGATCTGATGAATATACTATATATAATATACATTATTATTTACTTTGTATTCATAAATATAATACAAATGTATATTAGATGAACAGATCTAAAGAAGTAGCCATAATACAATGTAATAACTATTTTTTTTAAAAGTGCTCAAAAATGGAGTGACTAATTCTTCTAGGGGAAGGGGGTGACCTCTTCAATAAGTCATATTTGAGTTGGGTCTTAAAGTAGGGCAGATAAGGGGAAGAAAAAAGGGAGGAGAGCATTTCAGCCAAAAAGGAATTGCTGGAGCAAAGGCACAGAGTAGGGAGAGTACAAAAGTAAATTCAGGGACAGACTAGTTAGTGGTCCTATGGGCCTTGAGCATAATGTAAAAGGGTGAGAAGGGCAGAGTGGTCATGCCCATCCTGTTATTTTATGATGAGACCTGGAAACTATCTAACTTCTTGCATAGTTTCATCAGTTATCACCTAGAAGTCTTACAGAAAAATACCACCCTCACTAAGATCCCCTAGTGAAACCAGGCTACTGGCAGGTAAATAGATGGGCAGAAAAACCACAAAGTGAAAGATAATCATGAAAATGAAATGAGGCAATGAAAAGTGGAGAAATGATTTAAGGATATTCACCTCATACATACCTGGTGGGGAGTGGCAGCTGACCTTAGAGATAGGATGGTTGTTTCTAAGCAAGGACTTTGAGCCCAGAGCGTCAGAGGCACAGTCACATATAGAAAAAAAAAATCTAGTAGTGGCTTTGACTGCAAATGAGGGGTAGTATACACAT
The DNA here is from genome assembly GCF_024166365.1 of Elephas maximus indicus. NCBI lineage: Eukaryota > Metazoa > Chordata > Mammalia > Proboscidea > Elephantidae > Elephas > Elephas maximus. The sequence goes on along the minus strand of NC_064846.1, from coordinate 25,404,896 downwards.
CAACAGCCATGATAAGGGTCATCTTTAAATGCAAAGGGCAGTGATTTATAAGTCAGCTGCTGCTGACAGATGCATTTGACCAAGATCCACATATTTGACCAGTCCACATCTACATGTTATACCTTCTGTTCTTTATCAAAGTAAAGGCAATTCTGACTTTTTGGAACACAGATCACTAACCTATGGATTTGGTGTTACATAATAGTCCTAAAGCTTCCCCTCCAAACACACCTCACTATCCTCACTCCCTCTTCCCTTTCTGAATTACAACTTGTATTTTTTATTCATTATTTTCTCTTCTCAGCGTAGATGCTTCCAATAGCATCTATGGGAATTCTTTAGCGATATTAATGGTCCCCACGGTTCTAATGGGATTACAGATGTGTACTAGAAAGCCTCCAAGAAATGGTAATGGAATTCCTGAGAAAATCTGCATGATCTGGAGTTAGGAAAATCCTTAATGAGCATTTGAGATAATTAGAATACAGCCAAATAATTCTTTACTTCCCTATACCATACAGCTTTTAGAGCTTGAAAGGGCCTTCCAAAAAACCAAATCCACTGCCATCGAATCGATTCCGACTTATAGTGACCCCGTCGGGTTTCCAAGGCTGCAAACCTTTACGGAAGCAGACTGACACATCTTTCTCCCATGGAGCAGCTGGTGGGCTCAAACTGCTGACCTTTGGTTGGCAGCTGAGTGCTTTAACCGCTGCACCACCAGGGCTCTTTGGAAAGGGCCTTAGAGACCGTTTAACACAATTTGTTTCACTTCATAGATGAAAATAATAAGAGACAAAATGATTTGTCCAATGCATACAATTATTGATAAATAAAGGAGCTAACAGTTGATTTCCTATGAAACTACTTTTTTTTTTTTCTAGGCAGAAAGAACATGTACCGAATTATTTACTTAGTTTATGTAATGATCAATCGAAGTTACATTTTTAGTGATGTCAAATCATGTGTATTTGTAGGCAACCTTCCAAGCTTATATTATATTAAGTCATATCAACATATTGGTGTCTTAATTCAAATTGCTTCATTATAATATAATGAGAAAGATTCCAGGTTGTATGAGAATACTTCTCTCTTTCACACAGTTGTATATTTAAAGAATACGGACCTGGATAAATTTTATCCAATTAAAACTGAAAACTTCTGTGCAAGGCAGCACAAGCAAAGTGAAAAGACAAGCCTCAGACTGGGAGATGATATTTACAAAGCATATAACCTACAAGCAATTAGAATCCAGAATAATCTCCTTCAAATCAATAAGAAAAAGGCTAACAACCAAATAGAATAATGGGCAAATGATATGAAGAGGCAATTCATAGAAGAGGAAATGCACATGACCTATAAACACAGCAGTAAATGGGAAAATGCACGTTAAAGCATTTCACACCCACAAAATTGGCAAAATGTTTAAGTCTGACAATATCAAGTGTTGGAGAATGTGGAGAAACAGGGATCCGCATACACTGCTTGCAGGAGTATAAAGTGGCACAACAACTGTGGAGAGCAATTTGGCAATGTGTAGTGAAGTTAAAGACACATTCTACAGCTCAGAAATGCCATTTTGAGGTGAAAAGTATTTCATACATACGCACAAAGACATCAACAATGGTGTGTATTGGAGTACTTTCTGTAACATGATAAATAACAAACAACCTAAAAAGTACATCAACAAGGAAATAAATACACTGAGAAATAGTCATAACAAAATGAAATAATCTACAGTTATTGAAATGAATAGACATTATACAAATATAGGTAAATCTCCAAAATGTAATATTGAGTGAAAAAAGCAAGTTGCTTAATAATACATAGGGTATGATACAAATTTTGTGAATGTTAAAAATATGCCAAACACTACTATAATGTTTCTTGATGCATACATGGGTACAAACACATGGATAGGAAAGACCCACACCAACTTCAGGATAGTAGTTCCTCTAGGGAGGAAAGGAGGTGAATATGATGGGGGGCGGGGGAGGGACAAAGTAAACTTTAACTGGTCAACTATATCTGTAGTCTTAAAAGTTCAGAAATAAGTGCGGAAAATGTTAATGTTTGGTGAATGTGTATAGTGGGTATGACTCTTATGTTTTTTTCTTTATATTTGAAATTTTTATGAAAGACTAGAGAAGTGTATTTCCTTTATAACTATGGATGGTCATATTCAAAAACTAACATTAACATATGGTAGACATTATGTCAACTCTGAACCACGTTTTGCCAGCCATCAGCTTGTACAGCCCAAACATAGAAAGAGTTAGGATTAGGTGCCCCTGCGCTTTATGAAGCCCTACACAGAGGTAAGCATATGTAATTACACATCAGAAACTTTCGCCGTATGGATTGTCGATTGCATACCAGGATCATATTTTTTAAAACATTCATTTTTGTATCTCAAAAGTGACACCATCTACAGATATCAGCTCTGTATTTAAGCCAGTGAGATGAGTCACCACAGCCCTTTGTTAATTACACATAACGTTCTCTATTTTCCAGGTGAACTTTGCTGTGCTTGGAGTGGGTCCAGACATTAATTTGGGAGGTAAACTTTTTTTTGGTTCAGGAAAATACAAGGCAGTGGAGTGATCATTTGCAAATGGTATAGGAAGATTCTTAGAAGCCAATAGGAAGTTGTTCACACATACACAGTTGAAAGCTCTTTAGTAGCCAGAATCAGTGAGAAAGAAAATCCTAGAAAGGTTGAGAGGGAACTGACTTCAATTAATGTTGGAAAGTTATTTACATGGTCTTAAAAAGGTTTATAAATGGTCACTATCTAAATCACACAGACCAGGAAATTATACATGCTTGCTTGTTATTGTTATGAATAGGCAGTTATATATAAAATGGCCTGTTTGCTGATGGACACAACTTTCTACTAATAGAATAATTAACCAAACCAAAATGCAGAAACTCATTAAAAGCATTTAAATTCATGCTAAATGCAAACATGCAATTATTTGCAGTTACGATAACCAAGATATATAATACTCAGAACTGTAAGAAGGCCCTAATAAAACATTCAAGATTGAGAACTTGGCTTTTAGAAGTGTGATGGTTAAGGTTGTGTGTCAACTTGGCTGGGCCATGGTCCTCAGTGGTTGGGCAGTTACGATGTAGTTTGGCTTTTTAATGATGTAATCACCTCCATAATGAGATGTGATATAATGTGATTACCTCCATGATGAGATCTGTTGTGAGCACCCAATCAGTCGAAAGGGAGTTTCCTTGGGGGTGTGGCCTGCATCCAATATAGGTGGACTTTCTGGCAAAGTTCATTGGCTTTTTCTCACTCTGGATCCTGCAGCTGGCTCCTGTTCATCTGACCTCCGGTACTTGGGACTTGAGCTAGCAGCTTACCTGCCATCTTACCTGCCAATCTTGGATTCATCAGGCTCCACAGCCTGTGAACCAGAGGCCTTCTGTCTGACCTTCAGATCTTGGATTCACAAACACCTTCAGCTACATGAATCAGGAGAAGCCTCCAGCCTGACTCATGGACTTGGGACTTTCTAGCCTCTACAACTGTGTGAGCCATTTCCTTTACATAAATCTCTCTCTATATATATTTATACACTGCACTGGTTTTACTTCTCTAGAGAACCCAGCCTAAGACAAGGAGTTAGAAAAGTAATTAAAAAACAAAACCAGCTCATGCTAGGGCAGGGTTTCATTCGTACAGTGCATTCAGGGACAGAGCCAACAATCCACAAGGTCTGAAAAGCTGTGAAGTTTCTCCAAATTTAGGCAGAGGCAGAGCTACCTATAAATGGGCTGCCTTCTAAACCTTTAAAAAAAAATTTTTTTTTTTCTAAAGGTAGGCAAATACATGCACCAAAATACTGCATAGCTTTGCAGTGAGACTGTTCCCTCTGACTGGAAATCTCTTCCTCACCCCTCTTTGCTAGGCTACAATTACTCATTCTTTAAGCCTTGCCATGAACATCACCTCCTTCGGAAAGCCTTTCCAACTTCTCTACACACCCAACCCCCCATCTCAGGTTCTGAGCTTCTGCTAGGTGTTCTATTACACTTTGACAATCCTCCATTATAGTACTTAAATTTTATTTTAACTGTTGTCTTCCTTACAAGACCATAAGCTCATGAAGCAAGAATCATTCCTCTCTTGATTACTACCGTTTCCCTCCAGGCTGTAGCACAGGACCTGGCACATAGTAAGTACTCCATAAATGTCTATTGAATATATTAAATGAATGGGTGGGTGTATAGATAGCCAGGCATATGTATATTAATCAATGTGCTGGCCAAATTCTACACACTGAGAAGTAACTGTTTTTAAAAGGTATATTAGATAACCTGATGTTTATATGTGGGTGTGTCTCTTTAAATTTGATGACAGTGGTGGAGTATATTATGCATGGTTTTATGAAGAAGGGACTTTCAAAAACACAAATACTTGTGTGCTGAAATTAATTCTTGAGGAGTCATAATTCCTCAGCTTTATGTATTTATGCTCAAGCTGTTTCCATCCGTGTTTCATTTATTCTTACAACCTCCAAGCAAAATAGATAAGGACAGATACTATCATTGTCATTTTTCTGAACGGGAAATAGATTGAGAGGTAAAGTGAACTTGCCCAATTGCAAATGGTATCCCAATATCCGAGTTGGTGTTCCAGTCACTAGAACAGTGTATCCTGGTAAGATCACAATTATTATTACATTCTTTTTAGAGGGAGAGAAACAGACATGAGCAAATATCTGAGACAGAAAGCCCATAATTCATACTGACTCATCTGCTTTATAAGCTCTAGTGAAGGTAATTTAGCCTCTGAATTAAAGTTACTTAGTTAACTAACACAAGGAAATGAGGGCTAGGGTGAAAGTTTACTTTCCATTTTAAATTGGTAACATTTTGCATTAACACTGGTCATTCAGTTTATTAGAAGAAATCAACAGGCTAATAAGATGAAAGGCATCTGAGGAAAGTGACCATGATTTCAGTTAGAGTAATTAAATCTAGTATTTTTTTTTTCTGAAATGCAATAGATAAGAAAAAAACATTTGGGTCTGATGTATCTTTGTAATTAATAACATGTGAAAAGTAGCCTTGAAACTAAAGCATCTATATTAATTGAGCTCCATTTTTAGCTCTATAGAACTTAATTTGATTTACATTACACAAAACCATTTCAATGAGGTGCCCTGCCCCATATTTCTGTTCCTTAAAAAAAATCAGTACAACCCAGTGCTATGTTTTCAAATCCAGGAAGGAAAATAACATGCTGCTCCTAAAGCAGTTCTGAGGTTCAGCCTCACATGATGCCTTTCCATCAAGGCACTCAAGGACCTCATAGGAATGGCCACTACCTTGGTGGTTCATCAGCATGGGTCTGTGGAAGGTGCATTTGTTCCAAAGTAAAAGGCAATATCTAACCTTCCTAGACTGAGATCAGAGCAGATCAGGGAGACCACTGTCATGGGCTCTATTAATCCATTCTCACTGAGGCAACATTCAAGCCCTAAAAGAAGATTTCAACGTTAACAGAAATCTATGTGTTTATAACATTTATTGTAGCAAAAAACAATGAGCACCCTTTTTTCCTAGCCCTTCTAGCCTTACCCCATCTCTTTTGTACTGTCTGATCCTGATTTTCTTCTCAGGTTTTTCTCTCTCATGGACTACTTGTTGCTCCTCTGTGTTCCAGGTAGATAACAAGCAGCAAGGACAAAAGCCATATATGCCTCAATATTTGACATAATAAGGTAAATATTAGGGCAGGATGTTGTTGTTGTTATGTGCCGTCAAGTCAATTTCAACTCATAGTGACCCCATGTGACAGAGCAGAACTGCCCCATAGGGCCTTCTTGACTGTAATCTTTACAGAAGCAGATCGCAAGGTCTTTCTCCTGTAGAGCCGCTAGGTGGGTTCGAACCGCCAACCTTTCAGTTAGCAGCTGAATGCTTAACCATTTGCTCCACCAGGGTACCTTGTGGGGCAAGGTAATATAATAATTGTTTTTATTAAATGCCTTCTACATGCCAAGCCTGTACTACCAGGTACTTTACATGCACTATATAATTTAATTTTCCCCATAAACCTATCAGATAAATATTACTATTGTCCTCATTTTATAGAATAAGAATTTGAACATCAGCTGATTAATTTATTTACCGAGGGTCTCACAGCTAGGTAAACGGCAGAATCAGGATTTAAACCAAAGTTCATCTGGTTCCAAAATCTTTTTCTATGCCACACTGCCACCCTGAAGCAAAATGTACCCTGAATACGGTGTCTGGTGGTACGTATGCCTGAAAGTAAAGAAATTCCAAACTTTCACACCTTTTATAGCCAAAGGGATGATGAAGAACTTGGGATAATAATAATGGCTAACATTTATTGAGGGCACGGTACATCCAGGCACTGTTCTGAGAGTTTCATGCGCATTGACTCATTTAATCTTTGTAATAACCCTAATAAGATATGTGCTATTAATATGCCATTGCAAAGACGAAGAAATTCTGGCACTGAAAGGTGAAATGACTTACTCAAGGTCACACAAACTGGAAATGGTGAAGCTAGAATTCAAATCCAAGTAGTCTGGCTCCAGAGCCTACATACTTTTAACCACAACTCTGTATCAGTGAGAAATTGGTTGAGATAAAGAATTATCTCAAGAGAAAAATAAATAAATAAAGATAATCACAGAGTTTGGGAGCTGGGAAGAACCTTAAAGATTATTTAATCCAACCTTCTTATCTTTCATTTGAGAAAAGTGAGGCAGAGCCAGGGTAACCCACTTGTCAAAGGTCACATGGTTTGCAAGTCACAGAGCTTGCGTTAGAGTCCAGGTCTTCTGACCCTTAGAGGCAAGCATTCATGGCATTATACCACATTATGCTCTCCCTGATGTGCTTGTTTGGCAAAATTCAAGTTGAATTCAGTTATCTGCCTTTGCTGGGCCTACACCTGAGCTATTTATTGAACATGGCTGGAGAAAATTCATACACCTGAGATGACGGGCTTTGCTTTCATTTAAAGTATTCATGATCACAAGTCTCAACTGAGCACTCGTTTCTGCCCAGCAATCCTACTTCTGCATTAAACTTGCTTTCCACTCTTCACCTCTCTCCTCAAATCTCCTACATCTTCCCCCACTCCTGCTTTCTGCCTTTAGCTGATGACCTCACCTCATACTTTAGAGAGAAAACATAATCCCTTAGAAGGAACTCTCATCTTCCCACTGCCAAATCAACAAACCTACCCACATCTCTATCTATATTCTCTGTAGTCTGCCCTGTTAAAATGGATAGTGTCCCTTAATACCATCCCTTCTTGCCTGCTTCAAAGACTTTGCTCCTGCAGACATCCCTTTTCTTCTGCATCATCGTTTTTCCCTTCCTACTAGAAGTCAATGAGATGGATTGACACAGTGGCTGCAACAATGGGCTTAAGCATAACAATGATTGTGAGGATGGCGCAGACCGAGCAGTGTTTTGTTCTGTTGTACATAGGGTTGCTATGAGTCGGAACTGACTCGATGGTACCTAACAACAACAACTTGAAGTCGGCCCTGACTCCTACTCTCTCAACATCCCATATATCCAAACTGTCCATAAATCCTGTCTTTTGACTCTCACTCCAAAGTACATCTTGATTCTGTCCATCTCTCTTCATCTTTGCTAACATCATCCTTATCCGTCACGATTCTCTCTTACCTACACTCCTGCGATAAATAAATAGCCTCCTAACTGGTTGCCATGCTTGTATTGTTGCCTACCTTTAGCTCAAGTCTCTACAGAGCAGTCTTTACAAAAAAATGTAGAACAATTCATATTACTCCCATAATTCATATTACTCCCTGTATAATTCATATTACTCCCTGTATAATTCATATTCCTCCCTGTATGATGTGGCCATGTTCCCTTGCCCTCAGCCATGCTAGTCTTCCCTCTGTTCTTGGTACGCACACAGCCCTTTCTTGCCTATGCTCTTTGCCTGCTACCTTCTCTTTCATAGGTCTCAGTCTGAAACTTATTTTCTCAGAGAAAGCTTCCTACCATGATATCTAAGTAGGTTCTCCCCGTTTTTCTCATCCATAGCTGTCCTAGTACTTATCACAACCAGAAAGTATCTTATGTATGCATTTATCTATTTCCTTGTTTACTTGTTTGTCTCAAAGCTCAATTAGGGCAGGGACCTTTGTATATCATTTTTCACTGTTGCACTTAAAATATTGCAGAGTACCTGACATTAAGCAGGTGTTCAATAATTTTTTGCTGAATTAGGAAATAAATTAATTAATTCCTGGATCCCACTGAATAATATCAGGGACAATGGTCAAAGGAGGAGAGACATAGTCTTTAGAATAAACCAAAAAGAAAAGAGGAAGAAGTCAATTAGTGCCAGTTAACTATAAAGTTAAAAATCTCCGTCTGAAAAGCTCTTGTTCAGATCCTCTATAATCACTTATCAACACATTGCTATCTAATAAAGATACTCTCTTTAAACGTGAAAAAATAATTTTGGCTTCTGTAGGAAAAAATCTGGCTGGTTTCATGATCCCAAGCCTTTTGCCAAACCGTAATCAGCAGGTTCTGATCTCCTTTTGTGGGGATCTCTTTCTGAATGAATAAAAAAAAATGTCTGCAAAGGTAACCCAGATAAGGGACAGAACCTTTAGGATAATATCTGTTTAAGGCTTTCTTTGTCATATATGTTCCCTTTCACTATATACACTTGAACAGAAAGTGGGAGTTACATTTTACTTGGTTATTTTTACCTCAAGTCATTTATTCCTCTGCTAAGTAGTTTATCGATTCTTCAACATCAGTTTAGGGCTGGAGTTTACAGCACTCCCATCAGAAATCTTAAAGTGCTCATAATAAATGACTTGCCCAAACAATACCATGTCAGTGTTGAAGGAGTAACAAATGCACCTAAAGGTAGAAACTAAATATAGATATTCCTTTATATGCACACATTTGGGAGATGACCTTTCTACGAACAAAAAGCAAGACTACAACAGAACAATTGTGTAACATACATGGGAGTCTAATAAGAAAAATGTTAGAATTCACCATAGCCTACTACCTCCCACAAATGTTCCATAACAGTTATTTTAGACAGGAAGCACAAGGTTGCCAAATGTTCTTATTCTATGTTTCCTGGACCAGTTTCACATCGTACACATCTAGCCCTAGTATTAAAAATATTGGCCATGCTATTTTACTTCCTGGCTTCTAGAGCAAAAGCCTCCCAAGCCTGCCTATAAACTTTCCCAGGCCTCAAATTCCAACTTTCATCCTGCAGAAAGTACACATGCCTCCACACACCACCCTGTTTTAGCAAAGTGTTGGGTATGGTCTAATGCGTTGGGATTAGGAGTGAGGAAGTCTTGAATTACATGCCTAACTATAACCCACTAACTGGGCCCGAGAAACATAAGGAAGACACAAATGTTTTAACTTAATAGTACCTTCACAACTGTAAGTAGGCATGTATAATCACACATGCACACAGTGCTGAATTTCTTTTCCACCCTAGAAGGAAAGTAAGCGCTAAATGTTCTTGACTATTAACATGGCACATTTAAAATAACTGCTTTACATGTTGATTTGGAGCTGCAACTCATCTGAGACACTTAGGGGATTCTCCAAAGTGCATGGGAATTTGGGCATACATAAATTGCAATTACTTTCCATTCCTTTTCTCCAATTTCCCCGTAATTGCTCTTCCTGATATATCCCCATCTTCTTTAGGGGTCTGTGGAAAGGGGCCCAACACACCAGGTGGTCTTTCACAACCATATGACCTGAAAAGGTCATTCATTCGACAAATACTTACTGAGTGCCTCCTAAGTGCCAGGCACTGTTCTATGATCTGCTATAACAAGCCCACAGAGGGGTCACACAGGTTCAAGTGAGTTTAACAGAGTAACAAGCAGAGAAGAATTTCTGATTCCTCAGGCTGTTCCTTTTTTGTGTTTAGTTGGGCAACGGAACAACAACTGCCATAGGCTGTCAGTAGCAGGTGAGGTATCCATAAAGCGCCTCTCCTTCAGGGCCACCTGACTTCCGCCTCCCTCCTTTCTAAGTCTAGCATAGCACATCTCAAGATCCAGGAAAAGGAGATCTGAAAAATGAAGCCAATTTTGCTTTGCTGCTGAGTAACTGAGACAAATGGAACACTCTCCAAAGACAGGCCCCCCAAACTTTCACTACCCTGAGTCCAAGTTCCCATTGTCACTTGCTTTATACCTTGAGTTTAAGGACTTTTTTTTTTTTTTTACCTTTTTCTCCTCATTACACCACTGCAGCACATGGAGGCAATTCAAGCGCACAAATTATCGACACTATGGTGGAAGAAAACCTCAAAGTAAGTTTCTATGCAGATCATTCATTCATGTGGCAGGTATTTATCGAGAACGTACTATGAGCCAAGGATTGTTCTTGCTGCTGGGGATATACTGGTGGACAAAACAGGCAATAAGCCCTCCTCTCACAGAGCTTATATTTTAGATGGGAGTTGTTGAAATAAGTTGCAGGCAATTTTGCAATAGCCACATAGCTTAATACTGGTTTAGGTGATTAAAATCCCTTCTTGTTCCTCCTTTCTCTGGTTTCTACTCTAGAGTCCAACCTCTGGGCCTATGTCTTGCTGCTTTCCACACTCCACTTTTCCTTTTAGGCCTAGCCTTGTTGCTCTCTTTCAGCCACCTCCACACACACCCCTCCCAGGTCCCTTAGTTGTGTTTAGCCTTTCTGAATGGAGCTCTCCTGACAATCCAAAAAACCAAGCCAAACCTGTCGCCATCAAGTCGATTCCAACTCATAGTGACCATATATAGCACAGAGCAGAACTGCTGCATAGGGTTTCCAAGGAGTGGCTGGTGGATTCAAACTGCCAGCCTTTTGGTTAGCAGCTGTACCCTCTTAACCATCGCATCACCAGGGCTCTTCCCTCCTTACAATGGTGCCCCATATTTCTCAGATTCTGGAAGAAGCAATTTAATCAAAATCACCAGGGCATTGAGCTATGGCTTCTGGTCGTGGGAATCCCTGACTAGTCTTGTCTTAGCCTCTTAGCTGAGCCTCCAAACTCAATTTCCATATCCCTGTTTACCTTAACGCCTCTACTCTTTTCAGTTTATTTTGTATATCTGTTTTTTCCTGATAAACATTTTTCAACCAAGTAGAGAAAGGAAAGTAGTTAGGGGTAGGAAAGAGCAGGGTACAATTTAAAGAAATTCATTTGTTAAAAAAAAAAAATCTTGCTTGTCAAAGATTATTTGAAAAAGAAAGCTTCTGGGGCCAAGGACCACATCGTTTTGTAAGACTCTGATCTCATGTATGTATATACTGTTGATTCCTGTGAAATGTCTGCAAGCTAGTCTTTAAAATAATTGTGTTGTGTGTTTCTGGGCTGTTATGAGGTTTTAACATTTTGAAAACCACAGGGGCAAACAGAAAAGTCTGAAAATGTGTTTACTCAGTAGTCAAATAAAATGTAATATGAAATTTCTCCATTTTTCCCACCCTCCAAGTTTTTCCACCCTATCTGAAGCAGAAAACAAGTTGAAAATATTTCAGTCCAAAGGGTAATTTTATGAAAAAGATAAGCTCCTAGGAACAGAGGCTTATAATGAAAGCGTCTCCTCTACCACACAGCAACACAAATGTAATTCAATAAAGTTTATAAAACCATCCCTGCCAATCAAAATCCAGAAAAGACAATTTCCTGTTTGTGGTAATAGATGTGATACTGAACAGAACCAAATCAGGTTGCAATTAACTTAGAAAGAAAGCTGATACATTAGGCTCAGGTTTGTCAGAAGAAATGTTGCTGTTGTTTAACACATTTGCATAAATAAAATTAAAATTTCCAAGAGGATTGTCTTGGGTGGGGGGAGCTGAATGGATTATACAGAAAAAAGCTAAATAGTTAAAATAGCTACTATTCACTGAGAGTTTACTATGTGCCAGCCACTTTGCAAGGTGCTTTACATACATATTCTCATTTTTTCTCCAAAATTTTACCATCTCGGTTTTACAAAGGAGGCAACTGAGGCTCAGAGATTAAGTTAGGTGCATAAATTTGCACAGGTAATCAGAGGTTAGTTAAATTGAGATTCAGATCCAGGTCTGCTCTTAACTACCAGGTTATGTCACCACCTGTAGAAATTTATAATGTTCTAGTGATAAATTCTAAATGAATTAGCTAGGCATGAGGTGGCACAGGAGAGTAGAAAAAGCACTTGGTTAGGAGGCCTGAGACCTGGGTTCTACTCTAGACTCTGAAACTAGCTGGTGGTATGGCTTCAGATAAGTCATTTAACACCTCTAGGCCTCAGTTTCCCTAACTGTAAAACAGTGATATCAAGCTAAAGTACCTCTAATATCTCATTTAGCTCTAACATTCAAATACACTATGAAATAAGTTATAGCACATGAATTACCATGAATGTTTTGCCTTTGGGGATAACTTACACCAAAAGCAATCTGAGGAATAAATTCTGCTAAAAAGAGCACCCCTGACACAAGAGCTGCCAGAAAGAAGATGATTTCAAAAGGAGAACTTTTTGTGATAGCAAATGGAGCTGCCAGTATAGTCTTTGAACTCTCCTTCAACATCAGCCAAAGAGAGGCTTCAGTTAATCTTCATTGAAAATGACAGTCTGCAAGCATTTTGGACCTCCAGGTCGAGGCTAAGTTGGCAAGAACTAAATGGAGAGAAAACCATTTTATAGGGTCACTGCTAAGCCCAGAATCATGTGATTTCTGAAGAAAAGTGTTTATGCGTGGCTAAATCAAAGGTCTCAGTTAGGTCAATAAAAATGGTTCTAATAATATAAGCCTCATACATTGTTTCTGAGATATCATTGGTGCTTTAAGTAAAGTTGAATTGAGAGAAAGGCTAGCCGTGAAACATAACTACACACAGACTTAGAGGACTCCCTTTCTCTAGGGACTGATTATCTGGAAATTTTATAAAAACTTCACGTAACATTGGCAAGACACACAGAATCACAGTGTAGCAGACTCTGATTTTTGAACCTTTGTACAATGCACAATGCCAGCTTCATCAGTGAGTCTCTAGCAAGAATGGAAACACTCAAAGGCTCAACTGGTCTTCTACAGGGGTTCCAGCCAGTTTGAGGAGCACCTGATTGGAAAGCCTTAAGCTTTTATGTTTGTATTTTTCCAGAGTAGATCTTGACTAGCTTCTCTCTGCCCCATTGCTTTCCCAGGTGACTACTCGTCATATTTGACATAGGAAGTAGTGCTAAGCCACACTCCTAGCTGCCTTTCCAGTGCTCTTAAGAGTCACTGAGCAAAGGAGGTTAATGATAGGGTCTTCTTACGTCTACCACCGACAGTGACAGAATTCCTAGAGAGCTCATTTTTTTTTCTCCTGAAATACTTTAAAAAGGTAGGCAAAAAAAGAAAGAAAAAAAGGTGGAGAAAGGCTAAGGTATAGGAAGAAAGGCTTACCTATTTAGCTATATTTGTGGGTTATTTTCTTCATGGCATGGTACATTTGTGTTTTTAAATTAAATGAAGCCCTTCGTACTCCACGTGAGAATGGTATATGAATCCACAGATGGCTTTTGTAATTGACTAATATTAGAAATGCAAAGGTGTCTCAATAAATAGATAAGTGACATTATCACAGGACTGAAAAGGGAAGAACCATACGGCAGGTTAACGCAAGGAATTATTAAGACAAAATGGAAGAGTTGGAATTTGAACGTGGGTACTAAATTTATTTGAACTATAAACTATTGCAATTAGACAAGAGAACCCTGGAGGGTAATCAATTTTCATTAATGGGTTTCTTTTGATCTAGTCCAGTGGCTTCTAAATTTGTTCTTGCAACAGACCCATTGGAATGGCTTCTCTCTATTTAAGGGGCCAGTGCATGAACTCATAGTTCACCTGCATGGTAACAGAAGTGAAGCCTGTATACCGTAAGAGCTCTGATACCCAACTAAGGGCTTAGAAAGGGCATGGTGTTGCACAGAGGAGATGATTAAAGTAGAAGAAGCCCCATAGGTCATCAGCTACTCACTAACCAATAGGTATGCCAACTTTAGAGTTGAAATGGGCATTTGAGGCTGTCTTATTCTCTATCTTGCTCCCAGTGAAGGAATCTTACGCATAGCATGGCTGACAGGAACATCCAGACATTGTTTACTTTCAGGGTTGAAAAGTCCCTGCTTCTTAAGGATACCCATTTCACTGCCAGGCAATTTGAACAGAAAGGTTTCCCCCTCATGTCGGTGTTGTTAGGCACCATTGAGTCAGTTCAGATTCATAGCAGCCCTACGTACAACAGAACAAAACACTGCCTGGTCCTGCACCACTCTCACAATCACTGCTAGACTAAAATCTGCCTTCCTCTGGTTACCTAGGTTCATATCCAGGCTCCACCACTTAGATGACCTCGGGTAGGTTACTCAATCTCTCTGTGCTTCAGTTTCTGTATACATAAAATGGAGACAATAGTACCTACCTCATAGGATTGTTGTAGGGATTAAACATGTTAATACAAGTCAAGTGCTTAGTACAATTCCTGGCTCAAAATAAGTGCTCAATAAATGACCCCAAAAAAACAATAAATGACATTGTGCTTTTATTACTACTGCAAATTTACAACAATTACTACTTTCACTACTAAGGATGCCTTCTGGAGTGTCGCACATGAATTCTCGATCTTCTTCTTTGTATCAACTCTTCAAATATTTGAAGAGTCCTATCCAAAGCATTAGCTTTAGAGCTGGGCATCCTAGCTCAGCTCCTTATTAGCTCTATTAGGCAAGTTATCTGACATACCTTCAAGCCAGATACCTTCAAAGAAGATAATACCTACCACATAGGATGGCTGTGAGGATGAAAGGAGATGATACATGTAAAGTGCCTGGTACACAGTAGGTGCTTAAAAATATGTCAGTTCCCTTCCCTTCTCCATTACTAAATTTTCTCTTTTCTAGGCACAAAAGCCCCAATTTCTTAAATTTCCTTTGTATGACAGGATTTTCCAGCCCCTGACCATCTTTGTTTCATTCCAGTTTCTCAAGTGTCTTTCTTAAGACATAGTATTCAGAAAGGAAAGCATTATTCCAGGTGTGACCCAAGTATGATATGCAGAGTAAAGTGGGACTTCAATCCAAAGGTTCCTTAAACTTAGGAAGATAAAGCTCAGCTAAAGGCATATGTGGACAAGGTAGGGGCTAGATGTGTTTGCTTATCACTGATTCTTTTTTGCTCAACGATCTCCTTTTTCCTGGTCCACAGGCTAACGAGTGATCGATTCCATCAAAACTTCAAGTTACTTACTGAATCAGAGCGGTTGTACTGGCCAGCTCCAGTAGCTCTTTTCTAAGACTCTGCTTTCTTAGCAGGTTGTGATGCATACATAAAGCAGTGAATCTAATTCCTGCCACATATATTGAGGTGCATTACTGCCAAAGTGTCTCTTCCAATCCATTTTATGTGGTTGCTTTCAGAAGCAATTTATTGAATTAAAAAGATAATAATTCTAATCTTGTTGGTTAGTACTGATTAAGCACCTCGAGGCATACAGAGAGGCAGAGTGCATGCTTTGAAAGTATAAGGCTGGAGTTCAGTTTCTATCTTTCCAAAGTTCTAGAGGCAGTATAGATTAGTGAGAATACCACTGACTAGGAGCCATGGAACTAGAGATCAAGCCCTATCTATGCTCTGAATAGTGTATGACCCTGGATAAGTCATTTAACCTATTTGGGTGTTGGTTTCCTCCTCTGTAAAATGGGAAGGTCGGTCTAGTTAATTTCAATGTCTCTTCTGGGTCCAATAATGTATGGTTCTATTCTGTAGCCTTATGGTTAATTAAAGAATTATATTTTTCCACACCATACTTGCCTTTCTAATCAGTTATCACTGAGGAATACCCCAGGCAAAACAGCATTATTAAACAATGATTGTAATTTTAATGGTGAACTAAAACTCTTGGGCATTTCCCCTCCCAATCTCTAGCTTATATAATTTTAAAGCAGATAATTAAATTGTACTTTACAAAGATTATCACTATATATCCAGGCTGAAGGGAAGAGTTCAACATCTACAACTAAAGTACAACAGGGAAAACTGCATTGGGCAAGACCACTTATAATGCTTTAACCATAGGAAATGGCTTGGAACCTGACCTTTAGTAGACACTATTTCCCTTGCAGCCCAGGACTGAGAAAGTCTGAGAACATGACTTTGCCTCAGTAATCACACATAAGCATGTTTAAAAATTTTGCTATTACTCTAAATCTTAAGGTAGTAGTCAATACTACTGTAAGGCAATGTCTTTTTGTCCTCAGTGGGTATGAAAGTACTGGTTTATAAAGATATTCTCTACACGCAGTCTGACCTCTTGGCTAGGCCATACTCATTTTGACAGTCCTTGAAGGAAACAGTCTTTTAAAGCTCTTATTTTACTCGAATGACACCTATAGATACATTACCCAAGAGAAGTCTTAAGAATCAACATTGCTGATTATATTTATTCAAAAAAATGCCCAATAAAAGACTGATAAAACCAGGGTCTTTTTGGCTTCTAACTTGAGGAACACCATACAGAGTCACGGGCCATGAATTCTGGTATTTGGACTCTGAAAGTGGCATCACAAGACTGTTTATGGGAGAACATGGTCCTTTCCCTTGATGAGCATCTTCCTAAATGTTAATGATGTTTAGTAAATCTCACACACACACACACACACACACACACCACATATTAGGGTGAGGGAGAAGTTCCTGTACTATTTTGCAGAGTATATTCTGTTTGGTAATAAACGCTCTCCATAAGACAAAAAAGACAGCAAATAAGAAAACAAGGAAACTACAAAGAACTTCTGTTTTTTGACATTTTGGCACTCTTCAGGCAGAGACTGAAAAAGATAAACCCAAAGTATTGGGGGAGGGGGAGTCCTTGTCTCACCACAGCATCATTTATGCTGATATTTCAAAAGGTCAGGAGAATTTAGGTCCAGGCTCCCTTCGCATCGTTAATTTGCTCCAACATAACAATCACTGCCTTGATGGTATGGTCTCCCTATAATCTTTTCCATGGCTAGACAGGAAGAAACAGCGCAATTTCCAAATGCCTGTATCATTGCTCTGCTTCCCCCAGGTGTGATCTTTGCTGCTGCCCCTCTGACTGAGAGGCCACTAAGCAGCAGATGGTAAGAAAAGGGGACCAAAGTTTAAATTAACAACCATCACCACCACCATTAAGCCTCCCACTGAAACAACAGAAACTGTGAAATCTGAGTCTACATTTCTGTTGAAGGTCAACAAAGCAGGGCCTTCTTAGGGGAGACTGGGTTTACTGCCTTTCTTACCACAAATACACCAAGCAAGAACTCATCAAGCAGAAGATAATAGTGCATCCCTAATTCAGTAATTGTTATAGGACTCTTTCCTTCTCCTCAATTAAACAGTTAACAGACAGCTAGGATTCACACAAAGAAAGAAATTTGCTCCTCCTTCCCTCTTTCCCAATTTGATTTATGCACAGCCCCTGGAGACACAAATTAATGTCTTCATAGACCAAAAGCCCCAGCTGTTTTCGAAAACCTATGACAAAGCTTAACTAAGGTTCACACATGCACACATAAAGCCTTCATAATTACTAAGCTGCGTATTACAAAGCTGGCTCCTCAATCAAGGGTCTAGAGCCAGCCTTACTGGCTCTCTCACCCCGTCAGGCGGCCTGAATACACCTATAGTGCTAATTTAGCATTGCCAGAGGCACTGTGGATTCTGGGTAGACAGACATCTTAAGCAATACTGAGGAAGGTATAAAGAACTGTGAGGTTTTAAAACCACAATTCATCATTTATTAGTATCAGACAAAAGCACTGGAAATCTGTGAAACCCCATTTCTTATGGATCTCATTTGTTTGGTTTATTAGGGGTTTTTTTTAATGTAAGAAATCAGAAACTAAGGTGATTAATTTCAAGAAAATACTAAAAGACACTCTTAACACCGTCAAACCAGCTTTATATTAACTTAAGCCCTCTCCCGTACTCCACCCCCTTGGAAGCATGTGGCCTGCACTTGCTCTTCCTACTTCCTCTCCTTCCAACCACTCCTTAATCACTGCATTCTGGGGTCTGACCACAACACTTTACTGAAACGCCCCTTGCAAGGGTTACTGACACTCTGTTGCTAAACCCAATGATCACTTTCTGTGCTTACCTTACACTTTCTCTCTGCAGCACTTAACCCTGCTGACCATTCCTGCGTTCTCGAAATTGTCTCTTCCCTTGGCTTCCATAAGACCCCCTAACTCTAGTTTCTCCATTTCAGTTTCTTTCATGGATTTCCCTTCCTCAACAAATTTCTTAAATGTCAGTGCTTCCCAGTATTCCATCTTTTCGCCTTTTTTCTTATTCTACACCAGGGTTGATGGAGACATCATAATGCTTGATGGATGTGTGTTAGGAGGTCTGGGAACCCCCCAAAATTGTATGCAGAACATTGTATATACATTTTATGGGGAGAGGGTCTATAGTTTCCAGATTCCTAGAGAAGTCCAAAGCTAAATAAAGGACTAAGGGCCATTGCTCTTCACACTCACCCTCAGTCTCCACACCCAGTAGCCAAGTCCTGTTTCTCTGCTTCTCTATTTTCCACTAGAGTTTGGTGACTAGACTATAAACTCCTTGAGGATAGAGACAATATGGTGTCCTTAGCACCTAGCACAGAGTCTGGCACATCCTAGTTGGTCAATAAATATATGAAGATAAACTGAATAAATTAATGGACAGATGTAAAATCCAAGGCTTTGACCCTGCACGCTGTATCCTTACAATCATTGCTTTCAGCATGGCGTAGGAAACAAAACTGTGGACTCCAGGGAAGTCAGCTGACTTAGGAATTAACTCTCTGGGCCTCACTTTCCTCATTTGTATAACTAAGGGAAAGTTACCCCTGGTCCCTGATGGCTTAGAAATTCTGTAATTCTCTGCTGCCTTAACATATCTAATTTTTATCCTTCAAATCCCACTTTAGGCCCTCTACCTCCTTCCCTACCTCCCTAACCCAATCAAATCTGCACTATGGTGATCTGGTTTAGACATTTAGAGGGTGGTGGGGTGGGAGAGTAAAGGCCAAGACTGTGTTTCTCTGTGTGTATTTGTATGAAAGGTGGGGGGAAGAAGAAGGCAGGGGAGAGGAGAGATACTGAGGCAATTCCTGGACATCCTTCCTTCTGTAAAAAATGTTAAATTACTACATAAAATAAAATTCCTACAACTGTCTAAGAACACTGAGAACAGGAAAAACAAAACAAAAAATGTAAGAAAAAAAAGGAGAGCTAAGTACACATGAGTTATCTTAAAAATGCTGAATCCCAGTAACTTCACGCAACTTGGTGGATAAGTCTTAATGCAAATTGAAATGAAAGGGGGAGGCGGAGCCAAGATGGCAGAAGAGACACATGCTTAGGGCAAGCCCTCTTTACAACAAAGACCCCAAAAAACAAGTGAAACGAGTATATTTATGACAAGCTAAGAGCCCTGAGCATCAAAGGTAAGCTTAGAAAATGAACAGAGGGGCAGGGGGAGGAAGAGACCCTTCAGAAGCGGAGAGGACTTACCAGACCTGAATCACGCACCATTCCCGGAGCAGCGACGGCGGACTGGTACTAGCATCTAGCCACAGTTTCCTCAGGGAGACGCAGCCAGCCAAACAGCCTACTTACACCTCCGGAAGCAGAGAAGAACGGCGCTCTCACTAAAACCTAAGTACATGTGTATACTTTACCGTACCGCCCCCCCACCCCCAAGCGAGCTTCAGTGGCTGAATTCCCTGGGCCTGAGATAGGCACTGATGAATGCCTAGAGCAATCCCCCCAGCCTTGGAGAAGGAAAAAATTTGCATTTGGGGGAAAAGATAATTTGCCAGCTCCACTAACCGGGGGAGCTCAGGACAGAAGCAGCTCCTGTCCAGGCATAAATGCTTTGCAGATTTTGAGCATCTTTCCCCTCCGCATGGACCTGTGCGGGCCTATTTCAGGAGAACAGGCTCTTCGTGGCAGATTCCAACCGTATCAGCTGTGCAGTGGAAAGGTGGACATTTAATGTTTAACATTGCTTTGCCTATTAAACAGGGTCCTCGCCTACCCACATCAGGGGCCTAAGGACTGGTATCTCCACTCAGACCACCCAGCCATCTGCAATAGCGGTCCAACGATAACTGGTACCTCCCAGACTTTACAAACAAAAACACTGGGTGCCTATGGTCCATCTGCAGAACCCACCCACCTGCACACTCAAGGGAAGAGGGACGCACTTTCCTCAGAGACACTCGGGGCTCGGTTCTCAATTCCCTGTGCCTTGTTAAGAGCGTGACGCCCTGCTGCAACCAGATACTGGTACCTACACCAATCACCCCTGCCCCTCTAAGACTGTAGGACAGAGACAGTACCACATACTTGATGATCAGCTACCTGGAAACCTGAGCTGAATTCATACAAGAAAACTGAATGGACTCCTACACTGATACACCTGATAACAGCTCTAGCCAGCTGGGGACACAACGTCAGAGCTCCAAAGGTGAAAATAATCAAGCTAGCTCACTCAAGCAACCCATCTGGGCATATCAGAACAAAACAAAGCAAGAAGCTACGACACAGTAAGCACACAAAAACCAATACAATAACTTGTAGATGGCTCGGAGACAACAGTCAATATCAAGTCACATAAAGAAACAGACCATGACCACCTCAACAAGCTCTCAAAACAAAGAATCCAGGGGTCTTCTAGATAAAAGTGCATTCCTGGAATTACCAGAGGCAGAATACAAAAGTTTAATATACAGAACCCTTCAAGACACCAGGAAGGAAATGAGGCAATATGCAGAACAAGCCAAGGAACACACAGATAAACCAACTGAAGAAAGCAGAAAGATTATTCAGGAACATAATGAAAAATTTAATAAGCTGGAAAAATCCATAGATAGACAGCAATCAGAAATTCAAAAGATTAATAATAAAATTACAGAAGTAGACAAATCAATAGAAAGTCAGAGGAGCAGAATTGAGCAAGTAGAAGCCAGAATTTCTGAACTTGAAGATAAATCACTTGGCATTGAGATATTTGAAGAAAAATCAGATAAAAGAATTAAAAAAAAATAAAGAAACCTTAAGAATTATGTGGGACTCTATCAAGAGAAATAACCTATGAGTGATTGGAGTAGCAGAACAGGGAGGTATAACAGAAAATACAGAGAGAATTGCTGAAGATTTGTTGGCAGAAAACTTCCCTGATATTGTGAAAGATGTGAAGATATCTATCCAAGATGCTCATCAAACTCTACATAAGGTAGATGTTAAAAGAAAGTCACCAAGACATATTATAACCAAACTTGCCAAAACCAAAGATAAAGAGAGAATTTTAAGAGCAGAGAGGGATAAAAGAAAAGTCACCTACAAAAGAGAGCCAACAAAAATAAGCTCAGACTACTCGGCAGAAACCATGCAGGCAAGAAGGCAATGGGATGACTTATTTAAAAAACTGAAGGAAAAAAATTGCCTGCCAAGGATCATATATCCAGCAAAACTGTCTCTTAAATATAAAAGTGAAATTCGGACATTTCAAGATAAACAGAAGTTTAGGAAATTTGTAAAAACCAAATCAGAAGTATAAGAAATACTAAAGAGAGTTCTTGCTTAGAAAATCAGTAATATCAGGTATCAGCCCACAAGTAGAACACTGGGCAGAGCAATGAGAAGTCAACCCAGACATGGAAATCAAAAAAACAAAGAAAGATTAAAAAAAAATAACTCAAAACAGGGTAACAGCAATGCTATTACATAAAAGAAGACAACATTAAAAAAATAAAGAGGGACTAAGAAATGTAATCATAGACCTTCCATAGGGAGAGGAAGATATGGTGATACAAAGAACTAAAAGTTACGTTTAAATTCAGAAAAATAGGGGTAAATAATAAGGTAACCACAATGGAGACAAACTATCCTACTAATCAAAATGAAATGCAAGAAAAAAATACTCACCAGACACAAAATCAACAACAACGAATATGAGGAAAGTACAATATATAAAGATAAACTGCTCAGCATAAAAAATTAAATGGAAAAAATTAACTGTTAACAAAAAACAAAAAAACACATCAAAATGGTACCACTACCTATTCATAATTACCCTAAATGTAAATGGACTAAATGCACCAAGAAAGAAAGAGAGTGGCAGAATGGATTAAAAAACACAATCCTTTTATATGCCGCCTACAAGAGACACACCATAGACTTAGAGACAAAAACAAACTAAAATTCAAAGGATGGAAAAAATATATCAAGCAAACAACAATCAAAAAAGAGCAGGAGTAGCAATATTAATTTCTGACAAAATAGACTTTAAAGTTAAGTCCATCAGAAAGGATAAGGAAGGACACTATATAATGATTAAATGGGACAATATACCAAGATATAACCATATTAAATATTTATGCACCCAATGACAGGGCTGCAAGATACATAAAACAAACTCTATCAGCATTGAAAAGTGAAATAGACAGCTCCACAATAATAGTAGGAGACCTCAACACACCACCTTCGGTGAAGGACAGAACATCCAGAAAGAAGCTCAATAAAGACACGGAAGATCTAAATGCTACAATCAACCAACTTGACCTCAAAGACATATACGGAACACTCCACCCAACAGCAACCAAGTACACTTTCTTTTCTAGTCCACATGGAACATTCTCTAGAATAGACCACATATTAGGTCATAAAGCAAGCCTTCGCAGAAGACAAAACATTGAAATATTACAAAGCATATTCTCTGACCATAAGGCCATAAAAGTGGAAATCAATAACAGAAAAAGCAAGGAAAAGAAATCAAACACTTGGAAACTGAAGAATAAACTGCTCAAAAAAGACTGGAGTATAGAAGACATTAAGGATGGAATGCTGTTGTTGTTAGGTGCCGTCGAGGCGGCTCCAACTGATAGCGACCCTATGCACAATAGAACGAAACACTGCCTGGTCCTGCGTCATCCTTACAATTGTTGTTACGCTTGAGCTCATTGCTGCAGCCACTCTGTCAATCCACCTCGTTGATGGTCTTCCTCTTTTCCGCTGACCCTGTACTCTGCCAAGCATGATGTCCTTCTCCAGGGACTGATCCCCCCTGACAACATGTCCAACGTATGTAAGACGCAGTCTCTCCATCCTTGCCTCTAAGGAGCATTCTGGCCGCACTTCTTCCAAGACAGATTTGTTCGTTCTTTTGGCAATCCATGCTATATTCAATATTCTTCCCCAACACAACAATTCAAAGGCGTGAACTCTTCTTGGGTCTTAACTTATTCATTGTCCAGCTTTCACATGCATATGATGTGATTGAAAACACCATGGCTTGGGTCAGGCGCACTTTAGTCTCCAGGGTGACATCTTTGCTCTTCAACACTTTGAAGAGGTCCTTTGCAGCAGATTTACCCAATGCAATGCATCTTTTGATTTCTTGACTGCTGCTTCCATGGCTGTTGATTGTGGATCCAAGTAAAATGAAATCCTTGACAACTTCATTCTTTTCTCCATTTATCATGATATTGCTCATTGGTCCAGTTGTGAGGATTTTTGTTTTCTTTATGTTGAGGTACAATCCATACTGAGGCTGTGGTCTTTGATCTTCAATAGTAAGTGCATCAAGTCCTCTTCACTTTCAGCAAGCAAGGTTGTGTCATCTGCATAACGCAGGTTGTTAATGAGTCATCCTCCAATCCTGATGCCCCGTTCTTCTTCATATGGTCCAGCTTCTCGGATTATTTGTTCAGCATACAGATTAAATAGGTATGGTGAAAGAATGCAACCCTGATGCACACCTTTCCTGACTTTAAACCAATCGGTATCCCCTTGTTCTATCCAAACAACTGCCCCTTGATCTATGGAAAGGCTGTTCACGAGCACAATTAGGTGTTCTGGAATTCCCATTCTTCGCGGTGTTATCCATAGTTTGTTATGATCCACACAGTCGAATGCCTTTGCATAGTCAATAAAACACAGGTAAACATCCTTCTGGTGTTCTCTGCTTTCAGCCAGGATCCATCTGACATCAGCAATGATATCCCTGGTTCCACATTAACAATATCATCAATAGCACACGCAAGCAAAATTTTGCCAAAGATCATTCAAAAATGGCTGCAGCAGTATCGACAGGGAACTGCCACAAATTCAGGCTGGTTTCAGAAGAGGATGTGGAAGGATGGAATAAAGAAACTCACAGAATCCAGTCAGAATGAAAACACTTCCTATCAGAACCTTTGGGACACAGTGAAAGCAGTGCTCAAAGGTCAATATATACCAATAAATAAAAAAATAAATACACACATACAAAAACAAGAGAGGGCCAAAATCAAAGAATTATCCCTACAACTCGAACAAATAGAAAGAGAGCAACAAAAGAAGCCCTCAGGCACCAGAAGAAAACAAATAATAAAAATTAGAATAGAACTAAAAGAAATAGAAAACAGGAAAACAATTGAAAGAATTAACAAGACCAAAAGCTGGTTGTTTGAAAAAAATCAACAAAATTGATAAACCATTGGCCCAACTGACAAAAGAAAAACA
Source organism: Elephas maximus indicus (assembly GCF_024166365.1). Lineage (NCBI taxonomy): Eukaryota > Metazoa > Chordata > Mammalia > Proboscidea > Elephantidae > Elephas > Elephas maximus. Next base: position 25,380,288 of record NC_064846.1, on the reverse strand, counting down.
AGAGAGGAAGCAAATACCCCGAATAAGAAATGAGATTGTTGATGTTACAACACAGCCAACTGAAATTAAAAGAATCATATCAGATTACTGTGAAAAATTGTACTCTAAGAAATTTGAAAACCTAGAAGAAATGGATGATTACCTAGAAACACACCACCTACCTAAACCAACACAAACAGGGCAGTAAAAATAAATAGACCCATAACAAAAGAAGAGATTGAAAAGGTAATCAAAAAACTCTCAACAACAACAAAAAAAAAACCTTGGCCCGGATGGCTTCACTGCATAGTTCTACCAAACTTTCAGAGAAGAGTTAACACCACTACTACTAAAGGCATTTCAGAGCATAGGAAAGGACAGAATACTACTGAACTCATTCTATGAAGCCAGCATATTCCTGATACCAAAACTGGGTAAAGACAGCACAAAAAAAGAAAATTATAGGCCTATATCCCTCATGAACTTAGACGCAAAAATCCTCAACAAAATTCTAACCAATAGAATTCAACAACATATCAAAAAAATAATTCAGCACGACCAAGTGAGATTCATACCAGGTATGCAGGGATGTGTCAACATTAGAAAACAATTAATGTAATCCATCACATAAGTAAAACAGAAGACAAGAATCACATGATTTTATCAATTGATGCAGAAAAGGCATTTGACAAAGTTAAACACTCATTCATGATAAAAACTCTCAGCAAAATAGGAATAGAAGGAATATTCCTCAACATAATAAAGGGCATTTATACAAAGCCAAGAGCTAACATCATCCTAAATGGAGAGAGCCTGAAAGCATTATCCTTGAAATCGGGAACCAGACAAGGATGCCCTTTATCACCGCTCTTATTCAACATTGTGTTGGAGGTCCTAGCCAGAGCAATTAGGCTAGATAAAGAAATAAAGTGCATCCAGATTGGCAAGGAGGAAGTAAAATTATCTCTATTTGCAGATGACATGATCTTATACACAGAACACCCTAAGGAATCCTCAAGAAAACCACTGAAACTAATAGAAGAGTTCAGCAGAGTAACAGGATACAAGACAAATGGACGAAAATCAGTTGAATTCCTCTATACTAACAAAAAGAACATCGAAGAGGAAATCACCAAATCAATACCATTTACATTAGCCCCCAAGAAGATAAAATACTTAGGAATAAACCTTACCAGAGATGTAAAAGACTTATACAAAGAAAACTACAATACACTTCTGCAAGAAACCAAAAAAGACCTACATAAGTGGAAAAACATACATTTTTCATGGATAGGAAGACTTAACATTATAAATGTCTGTTCTACCAAAAGCGATCTATAGATTTAATGGAATTCTGATCTATCTTCCAACGACATTCTTTAATGAGATGGAGAAGCAAACCACCAACTTCGTATGGAAGGGAAAGAGGCCCCAGATAAGTAATGCATTACTGAAAAAGAAGAACAAAGTCGGAGGCCTCACTTTACCTGATTGTAGAACCTATTATACAGCCATAGTAGTCAAAACAGCCTGGTACTGGTACAACAAACAGATACATACACCGATGGAACAGAATTGAGAATCCAGACATAAATCCATCCACATATGAGCAGTTGATATTTGACAAGGCCCCAAAACAGTTAAATGGGGGAAAATACAGTCTTTTTAACAAATGGTGCTGGCATAACTGGATATCCATTCGCAAGAAAATGAAACAAGACCCATACCTCACTCCATACACAAAAACAAGCTGAAAATGGATCAAAGACCTAAATATAAAATCTAAAAACGATAAAGATCATGGAAGAAAAAACAGGGACAATGTTAGGAGCCCTAATACATGGCATAAACAGTATACAAAACATTACCAACAATGCAGAAGAAAAACTAGATAACTGGGAGCTCCTACAAATCAAACACCTATGCTCATCCAAAGACTTCACAAAAAACATAAAAACATTACCTACAGACCGGGAAAAAGTTTTTAGCTATGACATTTCTGATCTGCGCGTGATCTGTAAAATCTACATGATACTTTAAAAACTCAATATCAAAAACACAAATAACCCAATTAAAAAATGGGCAAAAGATATGTCACTAAAGAAGACATTCAGGTAGCTAACAGATACTTGAGGAAATGCTCAGGATCATTAGCCATTAGAAAAATGCAAATCAAAACTACAATGATATTTCATCTCATTCCAACAAGGCTGGCACTAACCCAAAAAACACAAAACAATAAATGTTGGAGAGGCTGTGGAGAGATTGGAACACTTATATACTGCTAGTGGGAATGTAAAATGGTAGAACCACTTTTGAAATCAATCTGGCGCTTCATTAAAAAGCTAGAAATAGAACTATCATATGATCCAGCAATCCCACTCCTTGGAATATATCCTAGAGAAATAAGATCCTTTACACGAACAGATATATGCACACCCATGTTTATTGCAGCTCTGTTTACAATAGCAAAAAGATGGAAGCAGCCAAGGTGCCCATCAATGGATGAGTGGATAAATAAATCATGGTATATTCACGCAACAGAATACTATGCATCGGTAAAGAACAGTGATGAACCTGTGAAACATTTCATAACATGGAGGAATCTGGAAGGCATTATGCTGAGTGAAATTAGTTGTAAAAGGATAAATATTGTATAAGACTACTATTATACGGACTTGAGAAATACTTTAAACAGAAGAAAACATTCTTTGATGGTTACAACAGGGGGGAGGGAGGGAGGGTGGGAGAGGGGTATTCACTAATTAGATAGTAGATAAGAACTACTTTAGGTGACAAGAAAGACAACACACTGGCGAGGTCAGCACAACTGGACTAAACGAAAAGCAGTTTCCGGAATAAACTGAATGCTTTGAAGGCCCGCATAGCAGGGGTGGGGGTTTGGGGACCATGATTTCAGAGGACATCTAAGTCAATTGGCATAATAAAATCTATTAAGAAAACATTCTGCATCCCACCTTGGAGAGAGGTGTCTGGGGTTGTAAACATTAGCAAGTGGCCATCTAAGATGCATCAATTGGTCTCAACCCACTTGGATCAAAGGAGAATGAAGAACACCAAGGACACAAGGTATTTATGAGCCCAAGAGACAGAAAGGGCCACATAAACCAGAGACTCCATCAGCCAGAGACTAGACCAGAAGAACTAGATGGTGCCCGGCTACAACAGATGACTGCCCTGACAGGGAACACAACAGAGAACCCCTGAGGGAGCAGGAGAGCAGTGGGATGAAGACTCCAAATTCTAATAAAAAGACCAGACTTAATGGCCTGGCTGAGACTAGAAGGACCCCAGTGGTCATGGCCCCCAGACCTTCTGTTGGCCCAGGACAGGAACCATACCCAAAGCCAACTCTTCAGAGAGGGATTGGACTGGACAATGGGTTGGAGAGGGATGCTGGTGAGGAGTGAGCTTCTTGAATCAGGTAGACACTTGAGACTATGTGGGCATCTCCTCCTCGGAGGGGAGATGAGAAGGTAGAGGGGTTAGAAGCTGGCGAAATGGACACAAAAAGAGAGAGTGGGGGGGAGGGAGCGGGCTGTCTCATTAGGGGGAGAGCAATTGGGAGTATGTAGTAAGGTGTATATAAGTTTTTGTGTGAGAGATTGACTTGATTTGTAAACTTTCACTTAAAGCGCAATAAAAATTAAAAAAAAAAAGAAATTAAAGGGGAGCATCCCCTCAAAAATGAGATACAGCCTGAACATCCCTGGTTAAGAGAAGTGGGGAAACTATAGTTACAGAAGCATTTGAAATTACTGTAGAGCTATGGAAACATGTAACATAAACTAAGCAGCACTAAGAATATAATAACACAGGGGCCAATCCTCTATTGGTCCCTGAGGGAGGAACCAGATGGCCTAAAAGACCAATTCTCATCTCTTAATTTCTCTGATTGATAAGGAAGGATAAGCTTCCATTTGTTTCTCATAAACAGTGGCCCCTTTTCTTCTCTGTGGACAAAGTTGATGTACTATTACTTTTGCTTCCAGATACTATACTGGAATGATATGTGTGCTTGGTAATGTATGCATCCAAAAACTCTCACTGACAAAAATGGGCCTGCATTCATCTGTCTTTCAGTTGCTACACAAAAATGCAGCAGGGAAGTGGGGGAATTTGAATGCACAGCAGGCAGTGGATATATTTCTCCATAAACTAGTCTACAGGTCATGGCAAGGGTAGAAGCAAAGAAAGCCCCAGATGCATTCTTCCCTATAAAGAGGCAAATGAAGCCAAGGGACAAAGTAGTAAGGAGGAAAATGAGACTACTAGAGCATACCCTGTTAAAAATAAATAAAAAGCACCATCATCCCTGCCAACATTGAACGTGGGTTAAACTCTTTCAGTGCAAAGAAAGAACACTGGCCACTTTCTATTCTAAACAAAAGCAAAAGCATTTTCAAAGCTGTTAGATAGATGCCATTTCACTTCACAAGAGGTTATGCTTCGGTAGCAGACAGAGTTAGTACGTCATATAAAAGGTTAAGAGGTAAAATAAGAATATTTAAAATAGCAATATACAGAGAAAATAAAACACCTTAGCAATGTGCACTGTACCTGCTAGTCTTGAGTACCATGAAACTTGGATAGGCCTCCTTTACATATTTCCATTATATACCACATATAAATATACAAATACATAATTATATTTTGATATATTAATATATGACAGCCAAGCAGAGACCAGAGGTCCTGAAAGTATACCTGAGTCACTAGTCTCACAAAGTAGAAAAAAACTAAGACAATTCTATAGGACAGCAAGTTGAGAAATCAGAGACCAACAAAGGGGTCATGCCTTGACATGAAAAACTCTATTTTGGGATATGGAGTACAGGTGCACTCTACTTTAAGAAAAGCCATTATCCCCATATTCAACCTACAAACCAAAGAAGTTAGGGGTGGTTATTTGTATCACAAACCTATTTCACATGGCTTGCCTTTAAATGCCAAGCTAACATAATACATTTAGGTAAGATTTGTTTAAATATGGAATTTATATATTCAGATTCTTACACTTTTTTTTAAATAAAGTAAGGTATCCTTATACCACCAAGCTTCATGTGGACTTGCTTCTGATTTTTGTTTTGTAAATTCGAATTTGGGATACTGAGTTTCCTTAAAGCTAAGAATGCCTATATTGTGGGGGCAGGCAGAGGAAGAAAAATCTGTACTTCAAAACCAGGAGACTGAGATTGTCCAACAAGACAGTGCTCCCACTGAGGAAGTAGGGTTTCATGACAAAAGAGAATGAGATTAGCCATTAGAGAAATGCAAATTAAAACTACGATGAGATTCCATCTCACTCCAACAAGGTTGGCATTAATCCAAAAAACACAAAATAATAAATGTTGGAGAGGCTGCGGAGAGATTGGAACTCTTATACACTGCTGGTGGGAATGTAAAATGGTACAACCACTTTGGAAATCTATCTGGCGTTATCTTAAACAGTTAGAAATAGAACTACCATACAACCCAGAAATCCCACTCCTCGGAATATACCCTAGAGAAATAAGAGCCTTCACACGAACAGATATATGCACACCCATGTTTATTGCAGCTCTGTTTACGATAGCAAAAAGCTGGAAGCAACCAAGGCGTCCATCAACGGATGAATGGTTAAATAAATTGTGGTATATTCACACAATGGAATCCTACACATCGATAAAGAACAGTGACGAATCTGTGAAATATTTCATAACATGGAGGAACCTGGAAGGCATTATGCTGAGCGAAATCAGTCAGAGGCAAAAGGACAAATATTGTATAAGACCACTATTATAAGATCTTGAGAAATAGTATAAACTGAGAAGAACACATACTTTTGTGGTTACGAGGGGGAGAGGGAGGGAGGGTGGGAGAGGGTTTTTTACTGATTAATTAGTAGATAAGAACTGCTTTAGGTGAAGGGAAGGACAATACTCAATACATGGAAGGTCAGCTCAATTGGACTGGACCAAAAGCAAAGAAATTTCCGGGATAAAATGAATGCTTCAAAGGTCAGCGGAGCAAGGGCAGGGGTTTGGGGACCATGGTTTAAGGGGACTTCTAAGTCAATTGGCAAAATAATTCTATTATGAAAACATTCTGCATCCCAGTTTGAAATGTTGCGTCTGGGGTCTTAAATGCTAACAAGCGGCCATCTAAGATGCGTCAATTGGTCTCAACCCACCTGGAGCAAAGGAGAATGAAGAACACCAAGGTCACACGATAACTAAGAGCCCAAGAGACAGAAAGGGCCACATGAACCAGAGACCTACATCATCCTGAAACCAGAAGAACTAGTTGGTGCCCGGCCACAATCGATGACTGCCCTGACAGGGAGCACAACAGAGAACCCCTGAGGGAGCAGGAGATCAGTGGGATGCAGACCCCAAATTCTCATAAAAAGACCAGGCTTAATGGTCTGACTGAGACTAGAGGAACCCCGGCGGTCATGGTCCCCAAACCTTCTGTTGGCACAGGACAGGAACCATTCCCGAAGACAACTCATCAGACATGAAAGGGACTGGACAGTGGGTAGGAGAGAGACGCTGATGAAGAGTGAGCTAATTATATCAGGTGGACACTTGAGACTGTGTTGGCATCTCCTGTCTGGAGGGGGGATGGGAGGATAGAGAGAGTTGGAAGCTGGCAAAATTGTCACGAAAGGAGAGACTGGAAGGGCTAACTCATTAGGGGGAGAGCAAGTGGGAGTATGGAGTAAAGTGTATATAAACTTATATGTGACAGTCTGACTTGATTTGTAAACGTTCACTTGAAGCTCAATAAAAGTTAATAAAAAAAAAAGAGAGATTGAGAAAACATTCTCAAAACATTTTAAAGCCCTGAGGCCAAATTCAGGAGAATGCAATAAATGAGAGGCATGAAGGTCCCAGAAACCTACTGAAAAGGGTGAATTGTACTGTCTATATTTGGAAAAAAGTATGTTTTCATATTTCAGTTAAAGATGAATCTCTGGGGAGAGCTCTGAGTTAAGAACTGGGGTCTAGTTTAATGGGGGACAAAATATTTTTTATACTATAAGTATCAGTCAAGTCTTAAAAAGCAAAGATATCACTTTGAGGACTAAGTCATAATATTTTCAATTCCCTCATAATATCTATGAATAAGTAAATATAGATGGGAGTGTTTTGAGGAACCCCTGAATCTGTCCTCAGTTGTCCATGTATATTAATAACAAGAATAATTTCTGATCGTGTGTGTTGCTGGTGCCTTCTACCTGTATCCAGTGTTATAAAAAAGTCCCAAGACTGTAAAAACATATTATTCTACCACATATATAGAGCACCTAGATATTAATTCCATTTGTGACAGGCACTGCCTTGAATCTAATATAAAAACTAGTCAAGTCAATGAACTAGCAGAGCGGTATCTATTAGGTGAACTCTAGGTAAAAAAAAAAATGCCAGAAGACAGAAGATCCAAAGAAAAATCAGGACTAAAACCCAGACAGCTGTCTATTCTTCTGTCTCCCCCAGACACACATCTTACTAAAGAATCTACTTACATCAACAGTATAAAACCTTGAATTAGAGGTGAGGCCAAGATGGTGGAGTAGTCAGACATTTCCTGTGGTCCCTCTTTTAAGAAAGACCCGAAAGAACAAGTGAATCAATTATATGTGACAATCTAGGACCCTGAACATCAAAGACAAAGTTGACGAGTCAGACCAAGGGGTAAGGGGAGGGAGAGACAGTTCAGAAGCAATGATGATTTGCCAGACCTGACCTGGACAGCACCCTGCAGGGTGGATCCGCTGGTGCACACAGGCTGAGGCAAGCAGTAGTGCTCAGGATGTGTTTTCCACATCTGGAGAAACCCAGAAGCAGAGAGTCTCCTCAAGCCTCCAGAACCAGAGAGAGGCGGCTCTGAATCAGCAACAGGTAAGTCCAAAGCATCCAACCTACCTCACTGATCAAAAAAACCCTTCCCCCTTGGGGAAGTACGTCTCTGCCAGTTACCTGCCCCGTCCTCACTTTGGTCTGGTCCTGGTTCAGCTTCAGTGATTGCTGTGCCCCCTGGGCCAGAAGTAGGACCCATCACAGCCCCCTAAGCCACTCTCCTGGCATTGGAGAAGGAACAAATTAATAAACAGGAAAAAATAATCTGCCAGCTCCTCTAAGCCAGGAACTCAGGGCAGACACAACCCCTTTGCCTAGGCATAGTCATAAGGGGTCATGGGCTTTGAATGCCTTTATTGTCTGCATAGACCTGTGTAGGCCCAGTTCAACAATGTAGGCCCTCGTTAGCACAGTACAACAGGGTGTATACCTGAAGCTTCTTTTCCACTGCAACAAATAAAAGGGGGAGTGGAAGATTCATGGCTCATGGCATTTGACAGTGCCCTGCCCATTAGGCAGGGTCCTCACCTACCCACATCAGGGGCCAGAGGACTGGCGGCTCCACCCACTCCACCTAGCCACCCAGGACAGGGGTCCAGGAATGAGTGGTGTCTCCCAGTCCTTACAGCCAACAGCACTGGGTGTCCAAAGTCCAGGTGAAAAACGACCCACCTACATGCTTTAGGGAACAGGGACACGCCTTCCACCCAGACACTCAGGGGCAGCCCTCAGCCCTGAGCCTTGCTTTAGCACATGACTCTCTACTGCAGCCAGATAGCTGTGTCTACCCCAACCACCTCTGCCTGTCTAGGACTCTAGGTGAGAGCCTGCACCTCACACTTGGTGACCGACGACCTGGACACCTGAGCTGAATCCACACAAGAAAAGCAAATGGACTCTTGGGTTTACATACCTATAATCACCTGGTGCCAGGATGTGAAAATTTCAAAGACGCCAATAATCAAAGGAGCTCACACAACCAGCGAGCTTGAGCATATCAAAACAAAACAGAACAAGAAGCTAGGACACAGTAAGCATGCATAAAAAAATAAATATAATAATTTATTGTTGGCTCGGAGACAACAGTGAATATCAAATCACGTAAAGAGGCAGATCATGATGCCTTCAGCAAGCGACCAAAACGAAGAACCAACAAACCTCCTGGAAGAAGAGAAAATCTTGGAATTATCAGAGGTAGAATTCAAAAGATTAATATACAGAGATATTCAAGAGATCAGGAAGGAGATCAGGTAAAACACAGATCAAGCAAAAGAGGAACATAAGAAGGTTATACAAGCATAATGACAATTCAACAGGCTGCAAGAATCCATAGAGACACAGCAAACAGAAATCCAAAATACTAACAATAAAATTTCAGAATTAGACAACTCAATAGAAAGTCATAAGAGCAAACTGAGGCAATGCAAGTCAGGATTAGTGAGACTGAAGATAAAGCACTTGACACCAAGTTATTTGAGGAAATATCAGAAAAAAAAATTTTTTAAATGAAGAAACCCTACAAATTATGTGGGACTCTATTAAAAGAAATAACCTACGAGTGATTGGAGTAGCAGAACAGGGAGGGATAACAGAAAATAGAGAGAACTATTGAAGATTTGTTGGCAGAAAACATCCCTGATATTGTGAAAGATGAGAAGATATCTGTCCAAGAAACTCATCAAACCCCACACAGGGTAGCTCCCAAAAGAAAGTCACCAAGACATATTATAATCAAAATGCCAAACCAAAGATACAGAGAATTTTAAGAGCAGCTGGGAATGAATGAAAAGTCATCTACAAAGGAGAGTCAATAAGACTAAACTCTGACTACTCAGTAGAAACCATGCAGACAGGAAGGCAATGGGATGATATACATAAAGCCTTGAAGGAAAAAAATTGCTAGCCAAAAATTATATAACCAGCACAACTGTCTCTCAAATATGATGGTGAAATTAGGGCATTTCCAGATAAAAAGAAGTTAAAGGAATTTGTAAAAAAACAAACCAAAATTAAAGAAATACTAAAAGGAGTGCTTTAGTTAGAAAATCAATAACATCAGATAACAACCCAAGACTAAAACATAGGGCAGAGCAAAAAGATATCAACCCAGAAAGGGAAGTCACAAAAATAAATGAAAACTAAAACACTGAAAATAGGGAAACACAGACATCATTATGTAAAAGATGACATTAAAACAAAAAAGAGGAACTAAAAATATAGTCATACATCTGTCATATGGAGAGGAAGTCAAGGCGACATAAATAATTAAAAGATTGGTTTAAACTCAGAAAAATAGAGGCAAATATTAAGGTAACCACAAAGGAAACTAAAATTCCTACACATCAAAATAAAAAACAAGGAAAACATAAAGACTTAGCGAATACGAAATCAACAACGATGAAAAAGATGAAAAGAAAATGCATAAGAAAAACGACTCAGCACAAAAAATTAAGTGGAACAAAGAAATTGGCAACAATTCAAAAAAAATACATCAAAATGAAAGCACTAAACTCATACCTATGGATGATTACGCTGAATGTAAATGGACTAAATACACCAATATAGAGACAGAGAGTGGCAGAATGGATTAAAAAAACACAATTTGTCCATATACTGCCTACAAGAGACACACATTAGACTCAAAGATACGAACAAACTAAAACTCAAAGGATGGGAAAAAATATAACAAGCAAACAACAACAAAAAAGCAAGAATGGCAATATTAATCTTTGAAAAACAGACTTTAAAGCAAACTCCACCACAAAGGATATGGAAGGACACTATACAATGATTAAAGGGTCAATACACCAGGAGAACATAACCGTAATAAATATCTACGCACCCAATGACAGGGCTCCAAAATACATAAGACAAACTCTAACAGCATCGAAAAGAGAAACAGACAGCTCCACAATAACAGTAGGAAACCTCAACACACCACTTTTGGTGAAGGACAGAACATCCAGAAAGAAGCTCAATAAAGACATGGAAGACCTAAATGCCACAATCAACCAACTTGATCTCACAGTCATATACAAAGCACGCCACCCAACAGCAGCCAAGTGTACTTTCTTTTCCAATGCACTTGGAACATTCTCCAGAATAGACCATATATTAGGTGACAAAGCAAGTCTTAACAGAATACTAAATATCAAAATAGTACAAAGCATCTTTACTGACCATAAAGCCGTAAAAGTAGAAATCAGTAACAGAAAGAGCAAGGGAAAAAAAAATCAAATACATGGAAACTGAATAACACCTTGAACAAAAACTACTGGGTTATAGAAGAAATCAAGGACGGAATAAAGCAATTCACAGAATCAAATGAGAATGAAAACACATCCTACCAGAACCTTTGGGACATAGCAAAAGCAGTGCTCAGAGGTCAATTTATAGCAATAAATGCACACATCCAAAAAAAGATGAAAGGGCCAAAATTGAAATATTAACACTACAACTCAAACAAATAGAAAGAGCAGCAAAAGAAGACCATGGGCACCAGAAGAAAGGAAATAGTAAAAATTAGAGCAGGAATAAATGAAACAGAGAATAGAAAAACAATTGAAAGAATTAACAAGACCAAAAGCTGGTTCTTTGAAAAGATCAACAAAATCGATAAACCATTGCCCAAACTGATATAAGAAAAACAAAAGAGGAGGCAAATAACCCAAATAAGAAATGAGATGGGTGATATTACAACAGACCAAACAGAAATTAAAAGAATCGTAACAGAATACTAATGAAAAATTGTATTCCAACAAAATTGCAAACCTAGAGGAAATGGACTAATTTCTAGAAACACTACCTACCTAAACTAACACAAGCAGAGATAGGGCAACTAAATAAACCTATAACAAAAGAAGAGACTGAAGAGGGAATTAAAAAAACTCCCAACCCAAAAAAAACCCCTGGCCCTGACAGTTTCACTGGAGAATTCTACCAAACTTTCAGAGAACAGTTAACACCACTACTGCTAAAGGTATTTCAGAACATAGAAAAGGACCTAATACTACCAAACTCATTCTATGAAGCCACCATATCCCTGATACCAAAACCAGGTAAAGACACCACAAGACAATAAAATTACAAACCTATATCCCTCGTGAACTTAGACGCAAAAATCCTCAACAAAATTCTAGCCAACAGAATTCAACAACATATCAAAAAAATAATTCACCATGACCAAGTGGGATTCATACCAAGTATGCAGGGATGGTTCAACATTAGAAAAACAATTAATGTAATCCATCAAATAAATAAAACAAAAGACAAGAACCTCATGACCTTATCAATTAGAAGCAGAAAAGTCATTTGACAAAGTCCAACACCCATTCAGATAAAAACTCACAGCAAAACAGGAATAGAAGGGAAATTCCTCCACATAATAAAGGGCATTTATACAAAGCCGCTATGAGTCAGAATCAACTCAATGGCACTGGGTTTGGTTTTGGTTTTATACAAAGCCAACAGCCAACATCATCCTAAACGGAGAGAGTCTGAAAGCATTCCTCTTGAGAACGGGAACCAAAAATGCCCTTTGTCACCATTCTTATTCAAAATTGTGCTAGAGGTCCTGGCCAGAGCAATTAGGCTAGAAAAAGAAATAAAGAGCATTCAAATTGGTAAGGAAGAAGTAAACCAAACAACCAAACCAAACCCAGTGCTGTCGAGTCGATTCCGACTCATACTGACCCTATAGGACAGAGTAGAACTGCCCCATAGAGTTTCCAAGGAGCACCTGGCGGATTCGAACTGCTGACCCTCTGGTTAGCAACTGTAGCACTTAACCACTACGCCGCCAGGGTTTCCAGTAAAGGTATGTCTATTTGCAGGTGATAAGATCTTATACACAGAAAACCACAAAGAATCTACAGGAAAACTACCTTAACTAATAGAAAAAGAAAAAAAAATTTTTTTTTCAGAGTTCAGCAAAGCATCAGGATACAAAATAAACATACAAAAATCTTTTGGATTCCTCTACACCAACAAAGAGAACTTCAAAGAGGAAATCACCAAATCAATACCATTTACAATATCCCCCAAGAAGATAAAATACTGAGGAATAAATCTCACCAGGGACATAAAAGACCTACACAAAGAAAACTACAAAACACTACTGCAGGAAACTAAAAGAGAGCTACATAAATGGAAAAACATACATGCTCATGAACAGGTACACTCAACATTGTGAAAATGTCAATGCTACCCAAAGTGATCTACGGATACAATGCAATCCTGATCCAAATTCTAATGACACTTTTTAATGAGATGGAGAAAAAAATCACCAACTTCATATGGAAAGGGAAGAGGCCTCGGATAAGTAAAGCATTACTGAAGAAGAACAACAAAATGGGAGGCCTCACACTACCTGATTTTAGAACCTATTATACTCCCACGGCAGTCAAAACAGCTTGGTACTGGTACAAGATACTGTGTATCTTGTGAACAGATACATAGACTGATAGAACAGAATTGAGAATTCAGATGTAAATCCATCCACCTATCAGCAGCTGATATTTGACAAAGGCCCCAAATCTGTTAAATGGGGAAAAGACAGTCTCTTTAACAAATGGTGCTGGCATAACTGGATATCTATGTGCAAAAAACAAAAAATGAAATAAGACCCACACCTCACACCATGTGCAAAAACTAACTCAAAATGGATCAAAGATCTAAATATAAAATCTAAAATGATAAAGATAATGGAAGAAAGTATATGGACAATGCTAGGAGCCCTAATACATGGCATAAACAGAATACAAACCATTACTAACAATGCACAAACACTAGAAGAGAAACCAGATAACTGGGAGCTCCTAAAAATGAAACACTTATGCTCATCAAAAGACTTCACCAAAAGAATAAAAAGACAACGAATAGACTGAGAAAAAAATTTTGGCTATGACAAATCCGATCAGGGGCTAATCTCTAAAATCTACAAGATATAGCAAAACCTTAACAACAAAAAGACAAAGAAACCAATTAAAAAATGGGCAAAGGATATGAACAGGCAATTCACTAAAGAAGACATTCAGTCACCTAACAGATACATGAGGAAATGCTCACAATCATTAGAGAAATGCAAATTAAAACTACAATGAGATACTGTCATGGATTGAGTTGTTTCCACCAAAAATATCTGTCAACTTGGCTAGGTCATGATTCCTAGTATTGTATGATCGTCTACCATTTTGTCATCTGATGAGATTTCCCTACGTGTTGTAAATCCTATGACTATGATGTAATGAGACAGATTAGTGACAGTTATACTGATAAGATCTACAAGACTAGGTAGTCTTAAGACAATCTCTTTTGAGATATAAAAGAGAGATGTGAGTAGAGAGACATGGGGGACCTCATACCACCAAGAAAGCAGTGCTGGCCGTAGAGCGCGTTCTTTGGACCTGAAGTTCCTGCGCTGAGATGCTCCCAGACCAAGGGAAGACTGATACATCACAAGGACCTTCCTCCAGAGCCGACAGAGAGAGAAAGTCTTCCCCTGGAGCTGGTGTCCTGAACTCGGACTTCCAGCTTACTGGACTGTGACAGAATAAACTACTCTTTGTTAAAGCTCTCCACTTGTGACATTTCTGTTGTAGCACTAGATGACGAAGATAGATGCCATCTCACCCCAACAAGGCTAGCGTTAATCAAAAAAACACAAAATAATAAATGTTGGAAAGGTTGTGGAGAGACTGGAACACTTACACAGTGCTGGTGGGAATGTAAAATAGTAACAACCACTTTGGAAATCGATTTGGCGCGTCCTTAAAAAGCTAGAAATATGATCGAGCAATTCTACTCCTTGGAATATATCCTAGAGAAATAAGAGCTGTCACATGAATAGACATATGGACACCCATGTTCACTGCAGCACTGTTCATAACAGCAAAAAGATGGAAACAGCCTAGGTGCCCATCAACGGATGAATGAATAAACGAATTATGGCATATTCACAAACAATGGAACACTACACAATGATAAAGAACAACAATGAATCCGTGAAACATCCCATAACATGGATGAATCTGGAAGGCATTATGCTGAGTGAAATTAGTCAGTCACAAAAGGACAAATGTTGTATGAGACCACTATTATAAGAACTCAAGAAAAGGTTTAAATACAGAAGAAAACATTCTTTGATGGTTATGAAGGTGGGGAGGGAGGGAGAGAAGAATTTGAAGGGAGGGACAACAGACAATACAGGGGAAGTCAGCACAACTGGACTAAACCAAAACTAAGAAGTGTCCTGAATACAACCACACACTTTGAGGGACAGAGTAGCAGGGATAGGGGTCTGGGGGCCATGGTTTCAAGGCACATCTAGGTCAACTGGCATAACAAAGTTTATTAAGGAAATGTTCTGCATCCCACTTTGGTGAGTGGCATCTGGGGTCTTAAAAGCTTGCAAGTGGCCATCTAAGATGCATCAATTGGTCCCAACCCACCTGGAGCAAAGGAGAATAAAGAACACCAAAGACACAAGGGAAATATTAGCCCAAGAGAAAAAAGGGGCACATAAGCCAGAGACTCCATCAGCCTGAGACCAGAGGAACTAGATGGTGCCTGGCTACCACCAATGACTGCCCTGACAGGGAACACAACAGTGAGTCCCTGACGGAGCAGGAGAAAATTGGGGTGCAGAACTCAAATTCACGTAAAAAGACCAGACTTAATGGTCTGACTGAGACTAGAGGAACCCCAGAAGACATGGCTGCAGAATCTCTGTTAATCCAGATCTGAATCCATTCCTGAAGCCAACTCTTCAGATAAACATTAGACTGGACTATAAAGCATAAAAATGATACTCATGAAGCATGTGCTTCTTAGTTCAAGTAGATACAGGAGACGAAATGGGCAGCTCCTGGCTGGAGGCAGGATGAGACGGCAGAAAGGGATAGAAGTTGGTTGAATGGACATGGGAAACTTGAAGTGAAAAGGGAGAGTGTGCTGTCACATTACAGGGACTGCAACTAGGGTCACATAACAATATGTGTATAAGCTTTTGTATAAGAAATAAATTTGGGCTGTAAACTTTCTCCTAAAGCATAATTTAAAAAAACTTGAATTAATAATAGAACAAATTTAAACTAGCTGTTGTGAGATTGGAAACCCTGGTGGCATAGTGTTAAGTGCTACGGCTGCTAACCAAAGGATCAGCAGTTTGAATCCACCAGGCACTCCTTGGAAACTCTATGGGGGAGTTCTACTCTGTCCTATAGGGTCACTATGAGTCGGAATCAACTCGATGGCACTGGGTTTTTTTTTTTCCTGGTTGTGAGATTAATATTTTAACTCCTAAGATGAAGGATGGTGTCTAATAAATGTTTGTTAACTGACTATAAGTACTGCAAATTATTATCTTACATTATATAATGTTCAAGGCTTCTGCTGTGTTAAAGATAAAAGTCACCCTAAGTAAATCCAAGTTATAGCATGATTCGAGGCTAGAAAATCAGCTTACAGTCTGATAAACCACCCAAATTTCTAACGTACTTAGCCATAGTCTTGTACCTTTTCACCTAATGTTCCAGTGTCTTCTAAAAATAATGTGACCACCCTCTCTCTGGATAATGATAAAACTAGTCCTGGTTTCTCTGAATTTCTAGCCTTTAAAAATTATAACTGAAAAATAATGATGATTAAATAGATGATCTTTTTTTGTCAAGTCGACCCTGACTCATGATGACCCCATGCACAATGAGATCAGACCACTGTGATCCATAGTGTTTTCAGTGGCTGATTTTTTGGAAGTAGATCGTCAGGCCTTTCTCCCTAGTCCATCTTAGTCTTAATCTGGAAGCTCCACTGATACCTGTTCACTGTCATAGCAACACTCAATTCTCCAATGACAAAGTCGTACGGCAGCTGTGCGTGAGGAACACTGGCCGGGAATTGAACCTGGGTCTCCTTCATGGAAGGAAAATTCTACCACTGTACCACAATTGCTTGGAATATGAAAAAGCCATAGTTCTATCTATCAAGGAGTTTATGTCATCAAATAAAGATGAATACCCCAAAAGATTAAATTATAAACTCTCAATATATTATATTAAAATCGACACCACAGCAGACATATTACTCTAAGAAAATCTATCCATTAAAAAATGATAGGGCAATGGTAGGTTATACTTGTCATACACTATAATAAAGTCACCCCTAAGGGCAGAAAAAAAAAGTGGAGAGCAAAGGAAACTGAACGTAGCCCTAAATTAAATATTGCAAACGCAGCATGAACTTTTTAAATGGAGTTTCTGTTTTACCAAATTGAGAGTGAAGTTCTAACTTTGAATTCTAAACTCTTGTTTTAATACTCTTCTCCATTCCTAGGGTGCTAATAAGAAAAAAAAGAAAACAGAAAGACACACAGAAACCAATTCAGTCTGTCCACAAAGGCAATCTGCTGTCTCCTAGTACGCCGGCAACAGCAGGAACAGCAGTGGCTGCTGGCAGTAGACCCTCCCTACTGCAGTCTTATTTCTGTATTAGAGAGGCAACATTCTGGCCAAAGTGGCCCTAGTGGATCTATCTGTAAGGTGTGAAAAACTTAAGTGACCGCCCCTTGAGGAAACCTTAAAATCCTTGTCAGCAACATTAGGTAATCTCTACTGGAGAAAACAGCGAACTGAAAAACAGAATGAGCAGGCAACAGGGGAGGCAAAGGATGGGAGAAACAACTAAATCCACAAAGCTAGGGAACGTACCACTACAAGAGCTAAAAACACTAATGAAAATGAATTTGATTTCTGTTGAGATGCAGTGAGAAGCTACAGTGGGTACAAACGATGGCTCAATGATAAACAATGATACATATCGACATATTAGTATCACTGAATTGTACATGTAAAAAATGTTGGAATGGCAAATATTTTTTATATACAACTATATACTTATCGTGGAGCCCTGGTGGCACAGCGGTTAAGAGCTCATCTGCTAACCAAAAGGTTGGCAGTTTGAATCTACCAGCTCCTCCCTGGAAACCCTATGGGGGAGTTCTACTCTGTCCTATAGGGTCGCAGTGAGTTGGATCAACTTGATGGCAACGGGTTTTTTTGTTTTATATACTTACTTATCACACACACAACCAACAATCAAGAAAAAAACCCCACTAAACTCTCAAAAGCATTTTTAGTACAACTCGTGTTTTACAGTCATTTATTTTCTTAAACTTGACAATAGACAACTGTTAAGTGTTACATCATTACATACGTAAGCTAAAAGCATTTGTTATCTATGGTTAGAACACCCTATACCTTTCAGTTTCCATATCATACCAAGGACTGCAATCAGAGAACAAGACCAAGAAAGATGTTGGAGGGTGTGGGGAGGCGGGGGCGGGGGGGGCCTATGAAAACAGAAAAGGATTGTTGTTGTTAGTTGCTGTCAAATCAGCTCCAACTCATGGTGATCTAATATATAACAAAACCTAACATTGCTGAGTCCTAAGCCACCTCCATATCTTTAACATATCTGAGCCTATTGTCGAGGCTATTGTGTCAATCCATCTCATTGAGGGTTTTCCCCGTTTTTTCTGATCCTCTACTTTACCAAACATGATGCCCTTTTCTAGTGATTGGTCTTTCCTGACCGTGTGCCCAAAGTAAATAATATGAAGTCTCACCACCCTTTCTTCTAAGAAGCATTCCAATTGTATTTCTTCTAAGGCTGATTTGTTTGTTCTTCTTGAAGTTCAGGGTATATTCGATATTCTTTGCCAACATCACAATTCGAATGTATCAATTATTCTTCTGTCTTCTTTTTTCATTTACCAGCTTTCATATGCAAAAGAGGCAATTGAAAAGACCATGGCTTAGGTCAGGCTCATCTTAGTTATCAAAGTGATATCTTTGCTTTTTAGAACCTTAAAGAGGTCTTTTGCGGCAGATTTGCCCAATGTAATACTTTGTTTGATTTCTTGACTGCTGCTTCCATGGGTGTTGATTGTTGATCTAAGTAGAATGAAATCCTTGACAACTTCAATTTTTTCTCCATTTACCATGATGTTTATTGGTCCAGCTGTGAGGATTTTAGTTTTTTGTACATTCTGGTGTAATCCATACTGAAGCCTGTGGCCTTTTACCTTCATCAGTAGGTGCTTCAAGTCGTCTTCATTTTCAGTGAGCAAGGTTTTGTAATCTGCATATCACAATTTGTTAACGAGTCTTCCAGTCCTGATGCTGCATTCTTCTTCATACAGTGTGGCTTCTTATTTGTTCAGCATATAAAGAATTAGGAGGATTAGAGTGCTTAATCTGGAAAGATGAAACAATCAAATCTCTTAAATCATGGATAACTACCACCAGTACAACTACCACCATTACGTACTTCCTGTGTGCAGAGATATTGAGCTGAGTCCAAGGAGAGATGAAGTGTTGTTAGTAAATAGCTAGCGAACAGCAGAATGTCATGGAAAAAATCCCAGGTTGGAAATTAGAAGATTTAGATTTTAGTACTAAGGGTATTATTAACTATATGCGTGGTCTTTGACAACTAACATGACCTTTTTTAGGCCTCAGTATTCCCATCTATAAGATGTAAGTATGAAATCAAACAGTGATTTTTTTTTTTTTTTTTGGCAGCCAATTCTTTCTTCGAATGAAATTCTACAGGAATGCCTTATATATAAAAGAGAAGAAAGTGGAAGTACTATGCTCTAAGCACAGTGAAGGGCATAACAGTCCCACAGACTCTCTGCTGGACCTCCCTTAGGCAGCCCTTAAGGTACCTCTACAAAACTCTAGGGATCCTGGGAATGCAGCTTGAAAACCCATGGCCTAATAATGTTTAAAGCCTCTTCTAGCTGTAACTTCCTGTGATTAACTCTGAATCTTTCAATCACCTATATCTTCAAAAGTCTTCATTCAATCTAGTTCAGCAAGTATTTGTTGAATGTCCAGTACCATAGAAAACACAAGATAGGATTTCCACCTTGGAAGAGCTCACCGTCTTGTTGCGGAAGACAAATTAAATAAAACGGGGATGCACTTCAGAGGGAGGAGGGTTTTAAGGAGCAGAATATCATCAAGGGGCAACTGGAACAGAAGGTCTGCTCTATCTTTTCACAGCCATATCATCAGTACCTGAAGTAACAGGTACTCAATAAATACTGAGTGAATAAATGACTGAATGAATGGATAAAACTATTATCTTACTCCTGTTCACTACAGTTCAGCCAAAGACATAGAGTTAAAAGTACTTTTCATGTTTTGTAGAATTTTGTTTTCCTTATAAGCACAGGGTTACAAGGAAAGCAACCAAATGCCTCCATTATTCATTCTACCATCCACTACCTACAATTATTTATAAATATGATATTTTATTAGAAATGAAAAGAAAGCAAAAAAGTACACTCTTTTTTTTTTATTATGTTAGCCTTAGCCCTCCCCTCTTGAGTTAACAGCGCAAATAAAGACAAAACCCTGCCCGACCAACTGAAATATAATTTTGCGGGAGCAAATAATCAGACTGAATTTTGCTTTGGCAGGAAATCTCTTTCGATGGACCTGTTTATATGGCAATAGTTCATACGTTTCAAGTAATCATGTCTCCAAAATAAGCGAATCAAATCTAGAGATGAGGGCCATTTTCTCTATCTCCCTGCTCTCATCTCTATTAGTAGTGGGAAGAAGACAGGGGAAGTCAAGATGAAGGCAGCTGTTTTTCTTTTTCCTCCCAAGCTTATATTTTGTCCCATAACATATGCTTTGTCTTTTTGGACTCAAAGTCAGCCAACAGGCACTTAAGTAAAATTAAGACAACTGCACCAATGGCAAAGAATTTGATGGAGAGCTTGTTGGAGACAGCTCATTTGAGTAAAAACTTTTCCTGTTCAAGGCACAATATAATTTCTGGACGAGATCTTTCTGGAAAGGGCTAGGTGGCTCTGTAGTTTTATAGCTCAGGTGATATCTGTTATCCAGGACAAGTGTTGTACATAACTGATGTTCTCAATCTGAATTGTGTTTCCCTAGGAGGCCATAACATTTGAAAAGAAATTAAGGTGAATTTAAATTCCACTTTTGTTTTAGCATAGCCCTAATATTTTATTATGGCATATTATATAATACTCCTATTCAGAATATGTCTTATAAATGGACACATTTATTATAAACATCCTGGGAGGATATAGAATAGTTTTCTTTTTTTAATCTATGGTGCCTGATATCTGAGTAGCTTAGAGACATATCAAACTAACAAATGAAGTGAGTAATATTCCTTTCCAGTCTTCCTCCAAGGTGTAATGACATCTTAGGGAAAAGGCTGCATCCCTTATGTGGTTGCAACAAGTGTAGAGATCCTACTCTATATGGGGCTCTACAGGTAGCTGCAACAAAAGTAATACTGAGTGGAGAAATATGGCAGGTTGTGACTGCACAGAATAGATGACATCACTACTTTCTTCTATAGATATTAATTACTCCCTTGTAAAAACTGGATTCAATTCAGCATCTTGAGCTTCACTGGTAAGACCTGCATTTGGAATGGATCTAGTTACTTGAGGGACCACAGGAGTTGTAATGCACTGGAGGCAGCTGGCCAAACTGTCACTTGCTTCTATCATCTAAGAAAATGTAGAAAGCTCTGGTCAAGAGCCTTTAACTTTTGAATTTGTCATTTCCCATCAGAGGACTGTAACTGCCATCTTCAGAAAGACTACACTTCTATGCAAAAGTGTTTTCATATAATAAGAAATGTGGCTTAGATGGGGGGGAGGACAAATAAAGAGACAGGAAAGAAGTTATTCCCCCCTCCCTTACACATTTTGATCTAAGTATGGTCTGTGTATTTCTAATCTGGAAGTTAATGACTACCATACAAGCTGGAATTCTTTAGACTGAGTACCCAGAATTTTATCGTCTCTCCTTTCCCCACCACTCATCCCTTGGGAAGTACTTATTCATTTAATTGGTCAAAATATTTATTTAGAGCCTACTATATTCCAGAGACTTTTCTAGGCACTGGGGATACAATGGTAAACAAAACACAGCCCCTGACCTTATGGAGCTTTTATACGTTTGGTAGGAGAGAGACAATGAACAAATCCACAGATATAAAATAACAGGTAGTAATAAGTGACATGATGACAACAAAGCAAGGGAAGCGTATAAAGAATGGTCATGAAAGGCCACTCTAACGAGGTGACATTTGAGCACAGTTTTTTATGAGAACTCTATTTTTCTCTTTTATTTAAAAAAAAAAAACAACTAGGAGGTCACTAAAATTACTGTGTCCAGAGTTGGAGGTAAGAACGGTCACAGAGTTGAGACATTTGGAAAATATCTGCAGGATACTCAAAGAAGTCATTATGGAGCTGAAGATCATTCACTGAAGGTCAACTAAATGAGTCAAGGAATGAAAAAAAGCTGAGAAGGGACATGATTGAAATATATCATTTTAATGAACATTATAAACATTATGGATGGGAGTCTGTAGGCTGATACACCTAATTCTAGGAAACACACCTTATAAATGGTAAATTTAGAAATAATAAAAAGTACATCTGAGTTTTTAGTTCTAAAACAAGGTAGAGTAGATACACTTCTCCCTACTTCTCCCGCTAATACAGCTAAAAACTTGGACATTATATATAAAACAAACGTAAGACAACGTTTAAAGGTAGAGAAAAGAAGGCAGATTGGCTAGGGACTTTGGGAGTCAGGAATGGCAAAGTGGTGAGTTCCCTGGGTATTCTTTTACTTCATATATCCAGAATGGGTACTGCAGAAGACAGCAGCCCAGAAACATCAACTGGCACAGACAAAAAAAACCTCAGGAAAAGTCTATTCCCTTTAGCCAAAGGACCAAGAAAGAGGCAGCTTAGCAAGACAGAAAACTTTAAGACAATAACCACTCTAACTCTAACTAAATACCACAGGAAAAAATGTGGCCCCATCCTCACTCCCATGAGCAAAGGCCAAGTGGGAAACTTGAATTTCTACCCTCTCCAGGCTATAATGAGGCACTCCAACCTGCCCAATGGGGTGGTGTGTGAGAAACGCTCAACTGGGGAGTTGGATCTTTCATCCCTGAGTGGCAATGTCAGTGGAGACCATGTGGAAAGCAGGAATCAGGCTCCCTTCCCTCTATAAGCTAGGGTGGCATCAGCAAAGGCCTAGTGGGGAGCCTAGAATGAATAAATCTGTCTTGGAAAAAATACAACCAGAATGCTCCTGAGAAGCAAGGATAGCAAGACTGTGTCTTACATACTTTGGTCATGTTGTCAGGAAGGATCAGTCCCTGGAGAAGGGCATGACGCTTGGTAAAGTACAGGACCAGTGGAAAAGAGGAAGACCCTTGATGAGATGGATTGACACAGTGACTGCAACAATGGGCTCAAGCATAACGGTTGTGAGCATGGCGCAGGATCGGGCAGTGTTTTGCTCTGTGCTACACAGGATCACTATGAGTCAGAACCAACTTGATGGCACCTAACAACAACAGAGGGGAGTCTCAACTTCTACCCCAAATAAGCAGTAACAAGGTTCCCCTCTCCTTCCCTAGGGAGTCAATGCAGGCTGAATGGAAAACCTGGACTTCTACTTCTGTACGGTAATAATGAGATGGTGACTCCTCCCCTGCCAGTACTGATGTCAAAGGAGACCTACTAAAACAGAAGATTTAAATAAGATCCAGAGTCTTAAAACATAATATCCAAAACGTCAAGGACTCAATTGAAAATCATTTGTCTTACTGGGAATCAGGAAAATCTTAATTTAACCCTTTGGTGACCCAATTGCTTTCTGCTTCCAAATTTTTGTTGATACCATATGTTTTCATTAATGGAAGCATGCTGAATCATTAAGTGTGTCTGAATTTTTGGTAAGTATAGTGCATTTTGTTTCTTACTCCCTCCCCAAAGCCTACCTAAGTGTTTAGCGGTACATATGAAGTACCGCTAATTATACCCCAGAGTCCCCACCAGGGTCTATTGGTACATATGTGTAACAAATAAAATTTTTCTATTTTTCCTATAAAAAATTCAGACATCACATACAATACTCTGTAAAAACATTAATTTGCGGCACATGCCCATTTCTTTGGCTTTACACAGTTATAAAGGCCCCTTCCTTGGAGCAGCATGCACTGCCAGTGGTACAGCAACTTCTAAATAAACCCCAGAGGCTGAAAAAGTTCATGGTTGCTATATGTACCGCTGGGTATAAAAAGGTTAAACAAGAATAGACATCAACACCAAGATGACACAGATGCTGGAATTACCTGACAAGGATATTTTTAAAGCAGCCATCATAAAATGCTTCAAAGAATGCTTAAAACAAATTAAAAAAATAGAAAGGTTAAGCAAAGAAATAGAAGATATAAATAACCAAATGGAAATTTTAGAACAGAAAAATACAATAACTAAAACAAACAAAAAAACTCACGGGCTTGGAAGAAAGGCCTGGCAATCTACTTCCAAAAAACCAGCCACCGAAAACCCTATAGAACACAGTTCTACTCTGACACACATTGGGTCGCCATGAGTCAGAGTAGAATTGACAGCAACTGGTACTGGTAAACAGTTAAAGACTCCAATGGGTGAGCTTCCTGAAATCTGGGAAAGGTCAGCAGAGCTGAGATCTGTCAGATCATGTCCCAGCAAGAAGTCCCTGGAGGACCACAGCTAAACCATGACAATGTAGGCTTTCTGGGTTTCCTCTTGACTTCCAACAAGGAGATCAACACAGATGGAGGCTTTCGTACCTGATCCAAAACTGATATAAACCACCCAACTTCAATATCCAAGGGGTCAATCAATCCAACAGAGTTCCAGTCCTTAATGACTTGGGTGAAACCAAGTCAACTGACCTGGGCAGGAAGACCGGAACTTACAGTGAGCAAGTGTCTCTGTGATGCTGTGTGACTGTTGTGTCTGCAGAGACCATGGGGAAATGAGCAAGAGTTTCCCTATAAATCCTTATACTGCTGAATGGACAGTACTCCTCACAGCTCTTCATAAGAATGTGACTTTTAAAAGAATAAAAATCTGGAAATTAAGGAAAAAAAAAACTCACAGGATGGGTTCAACAGTAGAATGAAGACGACAGACAAAATAATCAGTGAACCTCAAGATGGAACAATATGAGGCGGAGCCAAGATGGCGAAATAGATGCTTCCTGCAAGCACTCTTTACAACAAAGATCCGAAAAAAACAAATGAAATGAGTAGATTTGTGACAAGCTGGGAACCCTAAGCTTCAAAGGCAAGCTCAGAAAATGAACTGAGGGGCAGGGTGAGGAAGAGACCCTTCAGAAGCGGAGAGGAGTTACTGGACCTGAATCACGGGGAGCCTACAGGCACCATTCCTGGAGCGGTGGTGGCGGCAAGCTAGTACTAGCATTCGACTGCAGTTTCCTCAGGGGGAAGCAGCCAGCCACACAGCCCACTCACACCTCCAGAACCTGAGGAGAATGGCGCTCTCAGCAAAAGCTAAGTACTTCCGTGTATTTTCACGTGCCCCCTACCTGCAAACCGACTTCAGGGGCTGAATTCCCTAGGCCTGAGATAGGCACTGTTGAGCACCTAGAGCCATCCTCCCGGCCTTGAAGAAGGAAAAAATTTGCATTTGGGGGAAAAGGTAATTTGCTAGCTCCACTAACAGGAGGAGCTCAGGACAGAAGCAGCTCCTGTCCAGGCATAAACCATCCGTGGACTTTGAGCACCTTTCCCTTATGCACGGACCTGTGTGGACCTATTTCGGTAGAATAGGCCCTTGTCGGCATACTCCAACCATTTCAGCTGTGTGGTGGAGAGGTGGGTGTTTGAGGTTTGACGCTCCTTTGCCTATTAAACAAGGTCCTGGCCTACCCACATCAGAAACCTAAGGACTGGTAGCTCCACTCAGGTCACCCAGCCACCTGTGACAGGGGTCCAAAGATGACTGATACCTCCCAGTCCTTACAAACAAAAACAATGCATGCCCATGGTCCATCTGCAGAACCCACCCACCTGCACGCTCTAGGAAACAGGGACGCGCTTTCCTCAGACACACTCGGGGGTTGGATCTCAGCCCCCTGCCTTGTTCAGAGCATGACTCCCTGCTGCAATCAGATACCGGTATATACGCCAATCACCCCTGCCCCTCTAAGACTGTAGGACAGACCCTGTACCACACACTTGATGATCAGCTACCTGGAAACCTGACCTGAATTCATACAAGAAAACTGAATGGACTCCTACACTGATATACCTGATAACAGCTCTAGCCAGCTGGGGACATGACGTCAGAGCTCCAAAGGTAAAAATAATCAAGCTACCTCACTCAAGCAACCCATAGTGGTATACCAAAACAAAATAAAGCAAGAAGCTGTAACACAGGAAGCAAGCATAAACTAATACAATAACTTACGGATGGCTCGGAGACAACAGTCATTATCAAGTCACATAAAGAAACAGACCATGACCACCTCAACAAGCTCTCAAAACAAAGAATCCAGGGATCTTCTAGATGAAAGTGCATTCCTGGAATTATCAGAGGCAGAATACAAAAGTTTAATATACAGAACCCTTCAGGACATCAGGAAGGAAATGAGGCAATATGCAGAACGAGCCAAGGAACACACAGATAAATCAACTGAAGAAATCAGAAAGATTATTCAGGAACATAATGAAAAGTTTAATAAGCTGGAAAACTCCATAGACAGACAGCAATCAGAAATTCAGAAGATTAATAATAAAATTACAGAAGTAGACAACTTGATAGAAACTCAGAGGACCACAATTGACCAAGTAGAAGCTAGAACTTCTGAACCCGAAGATAAATGACATGGCACTAATATATTTGAAGAAAAATCAGATAAAACAATTAAAAAAAAATGAAGAAACCTTAAGAATCATGTGGGACTCTATCAAAAGAAATAACCTACGAGTGATTGGAGTACCAGAACAGGGAAGGAAAACAGAAAATACAAAGAGAATTGTTGAAGATTTTTGGCAGAAAATATCCCTGATATCGTGAAAAATGAGAAGATATCTATCCAAGATGCTCAACGAACTCCACATCAGGTAGATCTTCAAAGAAAGTCACCAAGACATATTATAATCAAACTTGCCAAAACCAAAGATAAAGAGAGAATGATAAGAGCAGCAAGGGATAAACGAAAAGTTACCTACAAAGGAGAGCCAATAAGAATAAGCTCGGACTACACTGCAGAAACCATGCAGGTAAGAAGGCAATGGGAAGACATATTTAAAAATTGAAGGAAAATAAATTGCCTACCAAGAATCATATATCCATCAAAACTGTCTCCTAAATATGAAGGTGAAATTAAGGCATTTCCAGATAAACACAAGTTTAGGGAATTTGTAAAAACTAAACCAAAACTACAAGAAATATTAAAGGGAACGCTTTGGTTAGAAAATCAGTAATATCAGGTATCAACCCAAGACTAGAACACTGGACAAAGCAACCAGAAGTGTACCCAGACAGGGAAATCCAAAAAAAACAAAGAAAGGTAATAATTAAAAAAAAACAAACCTCAAAACAGGGTAACAGCGATGCTATTACATAAAAGAAGACACCATTAGAAAAATAAAGAGAGACTAAGAAATGTAATCGTACACCTTCCATAAGGAGATGAAGATACGACAATACAAAGAAATAAAAGTTAGGTTTAAATTTAGAAAAATAGGGGTAAATAATAAGGTAACCACAAAGGAGACAAACTATCCTACTCATCAAAATAAAATACGAGAAAAAAATAGACAGCAGAAACAAAGTGAACAACAACAAATATGAGGAAAGCACAATATACAAAGATAATCCACTCAGCACACAAAATTAAGTGGGAAAAAGAAACTGTCAACAACACACAAAAAAAGACATCAAAATGATAGCACTAAATTCATACCTATCCATAATTACCCTGAATGTAAATGGACTAAATGCACCAATAAAGAGACTGAGAGTGGCAGAATGGATTAAAAAACAAGATCCATCTATATGCTGCTTACAAGAGACACACCTTAGACTTAGAGACACAAACAAACTAAAACTCAAAGGATGGAAAAAATACATCAAGCAAACAGCAATGAAAAAAGAGCAGGAGTGGCAATGTTAATTTCTGACAAAATAGACCTTAAAATTAAATCCATGATACAGGATAAGAAAGGATACTATATAATGATTAAAAGGACAATACACCAAGAAGATATAACCATATTAAATATTTATGCACCCAATGACAGGGCTGCAAGATACATAAAACAAACTCTATCAGCACTGAAAAGTGAGATAGACAGCTCCACAATAGTAGTAGGAGAGTTCAACACACCACTTTTGGTGAAGGACAGGACATCCAGAAAGAAGCTCAATAAAGACACGGGAGATCTAAGTGCCACAATCAAGCAACTTGACCTCATAGACATATACAGAACACTCCACCCAACAGCAACCAACTATACTTTCTTTTCTAGTGCACATGGAACATTCTCTAAAATAGACCACATATTAGGTCATAAAGCAAACTTTAGCAGAATCCAAAACATTGAAATATTACAAACCATCTTCTCTGACCATAAGGCCTTAAAAGTGGAAATCAATAATAGGAATGGCAGGGAAAAGAAATCAAACACTTGGAAACTGAACAATACCCTCCCCAAAAAAGACAGGATTATAGAAGACATTAAGGATGGAATAAAGAAATTCATAGAATCCAATGAGAATGAAAACACTTCCTATCAGAACCTTTGGGACACAGCAAAAGCGGTGCTCGGAGGTCAGTTTATATCGATAAATACACACAAACAAAAAGAAGGGCCAAAATCAAGGAATTATCCCTACAACTTGAACAAATAGAGGGCAAAAAAGGAAACCCACAGGCACCAGAAGACAACAAATAATAAAAATTAGAGCTGAAATAAATGAAATAGAAAACAGAAAAACAATTGAAAGAATTAACAAGACCAAAAGCTGATTTTTTGAAAAAAATCAACAAAATTGATAAACCACTGGCCAAACTGACAAAAGAAAAACAGGGCAAGAAACAAAAAACCCAAATAAGAAACGACACGGGCAATATTACAACAGACCCAACTGAAATTAAAAGAATCATATCAGATTACAATGAAAAACTCTACTCAAACAAATTTGAAAACCTAGAAGAAATGGATGAATTCCTAGAAACACACTACCTACCTAAACTATCACAAACAGAGGTAGAACAACTAAATAGATCCATAACAAAAGAAGAGATTGAAGAGGTAAGCAAAAAATTCCCAACAAAAAAAAAAGCCCTGGTCCGGACTGCTTCACTGCAGAGTTCTACCAAACTTTCAGAGAAGAGTTAACACCACTACTACTGAAGGTATTTCAGAGCATAGCAGAGGACAGAATCCTACCAAACTTATTCTATGAAGCCATCATATTCCTGATACCAAAACTGGGTAAAGGCACCACAACAAAATTATAGACCTATATCCCTCATGAATGTAGATGCAAAAATGCTCAACAAAATTCTAGCCAATAGAATTCAACAACGTATCAAAAAGAAATAACAAACCATGACCAAGTGGGTTTCATACCAGGTATGCAGGGATGGTTCAACATTAGAAAAGCAATTAATGTAAGCCACCACATAAATAAAACCAAAGACAAGAATCACATGATTTTATCAATTGATGCAGAAAAGGCATTTGACAAAGTTCAACACCCATTCATGATAAAAATTCTCAGCAAAATAGGAATAGAAGGAAAATTCCTCAACATAATAAAGGGCATCTATACAAAGCCAACAGCTAACATCACCCTAAATGGAGAGAGCCTGAAAGCATTTCCATGGAGATCGGGAACCAGACAAGGATGCCCTTTATCACCGCTCTTATTCAACATTGGGTTGGAGGTCCTAGCCAGAGCAATTAGGCTAGATAAAGAAATAAAGGGCATCCAGATTGGCAAGGAAGAAGTAACAGTATCTCTGTTTGCAGATGACATGATCTTATACACAGAAAACCCTAAGGAATCCTCAAGAAAACTACTGAAACTAAAAGAATAGTTCAGCAGGGAATCAGGATAAAAGATAAACATACAAAAACCAGTTGGATTCCACTTTACCAACAAAAAGAACATCAAAGAGGAAATCACCAAATCAATGCCATTTACAGTAGCCCCCAAGAAGATAAAATACATAAGAATAAATCTTACCAGAGATGTGAAAGACTTATACAAAGAAAACTACAATACACTTCCGCAAGAAACCAAAAGGAACTTACATAAGTGGAAAAACGTACCTTACTCACGGATAGGAAGATTTAACATAATAAAAATACCTATTCTACCAAAATCGATCTATACATTTAATGCAATTCAGATCCAAATCCCAGTGAGGTTCTTTAATGAGATGGAGAAACAAATCACTAACTTCATATGGAAGGGAAAGAGGCCCCGGATAAATAAGGCATTACAGAAAAAGAAGAACAAAGTGGGAGGCCTCACTCTACCTGATTTTAGATCCTATTATACCGCCACAATAATCAAAACAGCCTGGTACTGGTACAACAACACATACATATACCAGTGGAACAGAATTGACCATCCAGATATAAATCCATCCATATATGAGCAGCTGATATTTGACAAAGGCCCCAAAACAGTTAAATGGGGAAAATACAGTCTTTTAAACAAATGGTTCTGGCATAACTGGATTAAAAAAACCCCATGGCTGTCGAGTCAATTCTGACTCAGAGCGACTCTATAGGACAGAGTACAACTGCCCCATAGAGTTTCCTACCCATGTGCAAAAAAATGAAACTAGACCCATACCTCACTCCATGCACGAAAACGAGCACGAAATGGATCAAAGACCTAAATATAAAATCTAAAATGACAAAGATCATGGAAGAAAAAATAGAGACAACATTAGGAGCCCTAATACATGGCATAAACAGTATACAAAACATTATTAAGAATGCAGAAGGAAAACGAGATAACTAGGAGCTCCTAAAACTCAAACACGTATGCTCATACAAAGACTTCACGAAAAGAGTAAAAAGACTACCTACAGGCTGGGAAAAAGTTTTCAGCTATGACATTTCCGATCAGTGTCTGATCTCTAAAATCTACACAATACTGCAAAAACTCAACATCAAAAAGACAAATAACCGAATTAAAAAATGGGCAAAAGATATGAACAGGCACTTCACTAAAGAAGACATTCAGGTAGCTAACAGATACTTGAGGAAATGTTCAGGATCATTAGGCATTAGAGAAATGCAGATCAAAACTACAATCAGATTTCATCTCACTCCAACAAGGCTGGCATTAATCCAAAAATCACAAAACAATAAATGTCGGAGAGGCTGTGGAGAGATTGGAACACTTATACACTGTCAGTGGGAATGTCAAATGGTACAACCACTTTGGAAATCGATTTGGCGCTTCCTTAAAAAGCTAGAAATAGAACTACCATGCATTCCAGCAATCCCACTCCTCGGAACATATACTAGAGAAATAAGATCCTTTTTTTTTTACATGAACAGATATATGCACACCCATTTTCACTGCAGCACTGTTTACAATAGCAAAAAGAAGCAACCAAGGTGCCCATCAATGGATGAATGGATAAATAAATTATGGTATATTCACACAACGGAATACTACGCATCAACAAAGAACAGTGAGGAATCTGTGAAACATTTCATAACATGGTGGAATCTGGAAGGCATTATGCTATGTGAATTAGTTGAAAAAGGACAAATACTGTATAAGACCACTATTATAAGAACTTGAGAAATAGTTTAAACTGAGAAGAAAACATTCTTTTGTGGTTACGAGAGGAGGGCAGGAGGGAAGGTGGGAAAGGGGGTATTCGCTAATTAGATGGTAGATAAGAACTACCTTAGATGAAGGGAAAGGCAACACACAATACAGGGGAGGTGAGCACAACTGGACTAAACCAAAAGCAAAGAAGTTTTCTGAATAAACTGAATGGTTTGAAGGCCAGTGTAGCAGGGGCAGGGGTTTGGGGACCATGATTTCAGGGGATGTCTAAGTCAGTTGGCATAATAAAATCTATTAAGAAAACATTCTGCATCCCACTTTGAAGAGTGGCGTCTGGGGTCTTAAACGCTAGCAAGCAGCCATCTAAGATGCATCAATTGGTCTCAACCCAACTGGATCAAAGGAGAATGAAGAACACCAAGGACACAAGGTAATTATGAGCCCAAGAGACAGAAAGGGCCACATGAACCAGAGGCTACATCATCCTGAGACCAGAAGAACTAGATGGTGCTTGGCTACAACCGATGACTGCCCTGACAGGGAACACAACAGAGAACCCCTGAGCGAGCAGGAGAGCAATGGGATGCAGACCCCAAATTCTCATAAAATGACCAGACTGAATGGTCTGACTGAGACTGGAAGGACCCCGGTGGTCATGACCCCCAGACCTTCTGTTGGACCAGAACAGGAACCATTCCCGAAGCCAACTCTTCAGACATGGATTGGACTGGACAATGGGTTGGAGAAGAATGCTGGTGAGAACTCAGCTTCTTGGATCAGGTGGACACTTGAGAGTATGCTGGCATCTCCTGCCTGGAAGGTAGATGAGAGGGTAGAGGGGGTTAGAAGCTGGCGAAATGGACACGAAAAGAGAGAGTGGAGGAAGAGAGCGGGCTGTCTCATTAGGGGGAGAGTAATTGGGAATATGTAGCAAGGTGTATACAAGTTTTCATGTGAGATTGACTTGATTTGTAAACTTTCACTTAAAGCACAATAAAAATTATTTAAAAAAAAGATGGAACAATAGAAATTATTTAATACAAAGGACAGGAAATAAAAAAAAAAAAAGAAATGAACAGAGCCTCAGGGACCTGTCGGATGGTAACAAAAGATCTAATGTTCATATCATTGAATTCCCAAAAGAAGAGGAAAAAAAAAGTGGTATTCAAAGAACTAATGGGTGAAATTTTCACAAATTTAGCCAAAGACATAAATCTACAGACTCAATAAGTTGAGCTACCCCAATATAAGACATATAAGACACACACAAAGAAATTCACACAAAGACACATCACGGACTACTGAAAACCAAAAAACAAACCTGTTGCCATCAAGTCGATGCCTACTCATAGCGACCCTATAGGACAGAGAAGAACTGTCCCATAGGGTTTCCAAGGAGCGGCTGGTGGATTCGAACTGCCGCCCTTTTGGTTAGCAGCTGACTTCTTAACCACTGTGCCACCAGAGCTGAAAACTAAAGACAAGGAAAAAATACTGAAAGCAGTAAGAGAAAAACACCACCGTACATATAAGGGAAAATCAATTAGAATAACTGTATATTTCTCATTAGAAACTGTGGAGGCCACCGGACAGTGCCACAACATTTTTCAAGAGCTAAAAGAACTGTCAATCCAGAAATCTCTCTGCAGTGAAAATACCCTTCAGGAGTAAAGGAGGAAACATGACATTCTCAGATAAAGATTATCTAGGAGAATTTGTTGCCTGGCAGATCTTTTCTAAAAGAACACTTAAAGGAAGTTCTCGAAACAAAAAAGGAAATGATTTTAAAAAGGAAATTTGAAACATCAAGAAGAAAGATGAGCATGGAAAGAGTAAAAATATGAGTAAATGCAATTCACCTTCTTTTCCTCTTGAGTTTTCTAAATTATGTCTGCCTCTTGAAGCAAATATTGTTTTAAAAAGGTCTGATGTGGTTCTCAAAGTATATAGAATATTATATACTTTGTATATAGAATATATAGATATGTATAAAATATATAGATACTGTAAAGGTGTGAGGGTGAAGGGACTTAAAAGGAGATAAGGCTTTAATACTTCACTCAGAATGCTAAAATGCTGACACCAGTAGACTGTGATAAGTTATGTATATATAATGTAATAACTACAGCAACCACTAAAAAAAACTACACGAAGAAAATTACTGAGAAACATTATAGATAAATCAAAGGTAAGTTCTAAAAAAAAAGGTACAAGAAGCAGGAAAGGAAAACAGGCAGAAAAAACAGTGGGAACAAACAGGAAACAAATAAAATGGCAGACTTAAGCTCTAATGTATTAATAATTATATTAAATATAAATAATCTAAATATAACAATTCAGAGAGATTATCAGAGTGGATTAAAAAAACAAAAAAGAAACCATGAACTAGCTATATGCTATTCACAGGAAACTTGCTTTAAATATTTTATATTTAGGTTAAAAGCAGGAATAGTTTTTTAATATTGGATAAAGCAAAAACTGATAGAACTGAAGGGAGAAAAGGATATCCACAATTATAGCTGGAGTCTTCAACACCCTCTCTCAAAAACTGATAGAACAATTAAACAGAAATTCAACAAGGATATAGAATTTAACACAATCATCAACAAACAGTATCTAATCAACAATTATAGAACATTCCACCCAACTATAAAAGAATACACATTTTTAAAAATTTTTATCGTGCTGTCAGTGAAAGTTTACAAATCAAGTCAGTCTCTTATACAAAAATTTATATACACCTTGCTATATACTTCTAATTGCTCTCCCCCTAATGAGACAGCATATTCCTTCCCTCCACTTTATTTTCATGTCCATTCGGCCAGCTTCTGGCCCTCTGTGCCCTCTCAACTCCCTTCCAGACAGGAGATGCCAACACACTCACGTGTCTACTTGATTCAAGAAGCTCATTCTTCACCAGTATCATTTTCTATCCCATAGTTCAGTCCAATCCCTGTCTGAAGAGTTTGCTTTGGGAATGGCTCCTGTCTTGCACTAACAGAAGGTCTGGGGACCATGACCACCAGGGTCCTTCTAGTCTCAGTCAGACCATTAAGTCTGGTCTCTTTACGAGAATTTGTGGTCTGCATCCCACGTCTCCTGCTCCCTCAGGGGCTCTCCATTGCGCTCCCTGTCAGGGCAATCATCGGTTGCAGCCAGGCACCATCTAGTTCTTCTGGTGTCAGGCTGATGCAGTCTCTGGTTTATGTGGTCCTTTC
This sequence comes from Elephas maximus indicus, assembly GCF_024166365.1. NCBI lineage: Eukaryota > Metazoa > Chordata > Mammalia > Proboscidea > Elephantidae > Elephas > Elephas maximus. Next base: position 25,345,513 of record NC_064846.1, on the reverse strand, counting down.
TGTCTCTTGGGCTCATAATTACCTTGTGTCCTTGGTGTTCTTCATGCTGCCTTGCTCCAGGTGGGTTTGGAGCCAATAATGCATCTTAGATGGCTGCTTGCTAGCATTTAAAACCCCAGAAGCCACTCCCCAAAGTGGGATGCAGATGGTTTTTTAAAAGATTTTATTATGCCAATTGATGACAGCCCTGACAGAGAACACAACAGAGAAGCCCTGAGGGAGCAGAAGAGCAGTGGGATGCAGACCCTAAATTGTCATAAGACCAGGCTTAATGGTCTGACTGAGACTAGAAGGACCCCGGTGGTCATGACCCCCAGACCTTCTGTTGGCCCAGGACAGGAACCATTCCTGAAGCCAACTCTTCAGACATGGATTGGACTGGACAATGGGCTAGAGAGGGATGCTGGTGAGGAGTGAACTTCTTGGATCAGGTGGACACTTGAGACTGTGTTGGCATCTCCTGCCTGGAGGGGAGATGAGAGGGTGGAGGGGGTTAGAAGCTGGCGAAATGGACACGAAAAGAGTGAGTGGAGGGAGAGAGCGGGTATTAGGGGGGTAATAATTGGGAGTGTGTAGCAAGGTGTATATGGGTTTTTGTGTGAGAGACTGACTTGATTTGTAAACTTTCACTTACAGCACAATAAAAATTATTAAAAGAAAAAAAAAAGATTTTATTATTCCAATTGACTTAGATATCTGTCGCCTGAAACCATGGTCCCCAAACGCCTGCCCCTGCTACGCTGGCCTTCGAAACATTCAGTTTATTCAGGAAACCTCTTTGCTTTTAGCTTAGTCCAGTTGTGCTGACCTCACCTGTATTGTGTGTTGTCTTTCCCTTCACTTAAAATAAATCTTATCTACTATCTAATTTGAAAACCCCTCTCCCTCCCTTCCTCCCTCCATCCCTCCATCCCCCACTCATAACCATGAAGGAATATTTTCTTCTCTGTTTAAACTATTTCTCCAGTTATTATAATAGTGGTCTTATACAATATTTGCCTTTTTGCAATGGACTAATTTCACTCAGCATAATGCCTTCCAGATTCCTCCATGTTATGAAATGTTTCATGGATTCATCATTGTTCTTTATCAATGCGTAGCATTCCATTGTGTGAATATACCATAATTTATTTATCCATTCATCTGCTGATGGGCACCTTGATTGCTTCTATCTTTTTGCTATTGTAAACAGTGCTGCAATGAACATGGGTGTGCTTATATCTGTTCATGTAAAGGCTCTAAATTCTCTAGGATATATTCCGAGGAGTGGGACTGCTGGATCATATGGTAGTTCTATTTCTAGTTTTTTAAGGAAGTGCCAAATCAATTTCCAAAGTGGCTGTATCATTTTACATTCCCACCAGCAGTGTATAAGTGTTCCAGTCTCTCCACAACCTCTCCAACATATATTATTTTGTGTTTTTTGGATTAATGCCAGCCTTGCTGGAGTGAGATGGAATCCCATTGTAGTATTGATTTGCATTTCTTTAATGGCTAATGATCGTAAGCATTTCCTCATGTATCTGTTAGCTACCTGAATATCTTCTTTAGTGAAGTGCCTGTTCATGTACTTTGCCCATTTTTTAATTGGGTTATTTGTCTTTTTGAAGTTGAGTTTTTGCAGTATCATGGAGATTTTAGAGATCAGACACTGATCAGAAATGTCATAGCTAAAAACTTTTTCCCAGTCTGTAGGTAATCTTTTTACTCTTTTGGTGAAGTCTTTGGATGAGCATATGTGTTTAATTTTTAGGAGCCCCAGTTATCTAGTTTCTCTTCTGCATTGTTAGTAATGTTTTGTATACTGTTTATGCCACGTAATAGGACTCCTAATGTTGTCCCTATTTGTTCTTCCATGATCTTTGTCATTTTAGATTCTATATTTAGGTCTTTGTTCCATTTTGAGTTTGTTTTTGTGTATGGAGTGAGGTATGGGTCTTGTTTCATTTTTTTGCAGATGGATATCAAGTTATGTCAGCACCATTTATTAAAAAGACTGCCTTTTCCCCATTTAACTGACTTTGGGCCTTTGTCAAATATCAGCTGCTCATGTGTGGATGGATTTATGTCTGGATTCTCAATTCTGTTCCACTGGTCCATGTATCTATTGTTGTACCAGTACCAGGCTGTTTTGACTACTGTGGCGGTATAATAAGTTCTAAAATCAGGTAGAGTAAGGCCTCCCACTTTGTTCTTCTTTTTCAGTAACGCTTTACGTATCTGGGTATTCTTGCCCTTCTATATGAAGTTGGTGATTTGCTTCTCCATCTCATTAAAAATTGTCATTGGAATTTGGATCGGAATTGCATTGTATCTGTAGATTGCTTTATGTAGAACGGACATTTTTACAATGTTAAGTCTTACTGTCCATGAGCAAGGTATGTTTTTCTAATTATGTAGGTCTCTTTTGGTTTCCTGCCGTAGTGTCTCGCAGTTTTCATTGTCTTTAATATCTCTGCTAAGAATCTTCTTGGGGGCTACTGTAAATGGCATTGATTTGGTGACTTCCTCTTCGATATTCTTTTTGTTGGTAAAGCGGAATCCAACTGATTTCTGTATGTTTATCTTGTATCCTGATAATCTGCTGAACTATTAATTTCAGTAGTTTTCCTGAGGATTCCTTAGGGTTCTCTATGCATAAGATCATGTCATCTGCTAATAGAGATACTTTTCCTTCCTTTCCAATCTGGATGCCGTTTATTTCGTTATCTAGACTAACTGCTGTGGCTGGGACCTCCAGAACAAGGTTGAGTAAGAGTGGTGATAGAGGGCATCCTTGTGTGGTTCCCAATCTCAAGGGGCATGTTTACATACTCTCTCCATTTAGGATGATGTTCGCTGTTGGCTTTGTATAATGCCCTTTATTATGCTGGGGAATGTTCCTTCTATTCCTATTTTGCTGAGAGTTTTTATCATGAGTGGGTGTTGAACTTTGTCAAATGCCTTTTCTGCATCAATTGATAAAATCATGTCATTCTTGTCTTTTGTTTTTATTTATATTATGGGTTACACTAATTGTTTTTCTAATGTTGAATCATCCCTGCATACCTGGTATGAATCCCACTTGGTCATGGTGAATTATTTTTTTGATATGTTGTTAAATTCTGTTGGCTTGAATTTTGTTGAGGATTTTTGCATCTAAGTTCATGAGGGATACAGGTCTGTAATTTTGTTTTGTAGGGTCTTTACCTGGTCTTGGTATCAGGGATATGCTGCCTTCATAGAATGAGTTTGGGAGTATTCTGTCCTTTTCTATTCTATGAAATACCTTTAGTAGTAGTGGTGTTAACTCTTCTCTGAAAGTTTGGTAGAACTCTGCAGTGAAACCGTCTGGGACAGGGCTTTTTTTTTTTGTTGTTGGGAGTTTTTTGATTACCTTTTCAATCTCTTCTTTGCTTATGGGTCTACTTAGTTGTTCTACCTCTGCTTGTGTTCATTTATGTAGGTAGGGTGTTTCTAAGAATTCATCCTTTTTTTCTAGGTTTTCAAATTTGTTAGAGGACAATTTTTCATAGTAATCCGATAGACATGATTCTTTTAATTTCAGTCATGTCTGTTGTAATATCGCCCATCCTATTTCTTATTCGGGCTATTTGCTTCCTCTCCTGTTTTTCTTCTGTCAGTTGGGCCGATGGTTTATCAAATTTGTTCATTTTTTCAAACAACCAACTTTTGGTCTTGTTAACTCTTTCAACTGTTTTCCTGTTTTCTATTTCATTTAACTCTGCTCTAATTTTTCTTATTTACTTTTTTCTGGTGCCTGAGGGTTTCTTTTGTTGCTCTCTTTCTATTTGTTCAAGTTGTAGGGATAATTCTTTGATTTTGGCCCTTTCTTCTTTTTGTATGTGTGCATTTATTGATCTAAATTGACCTCTGAGCACTGCTTTCGCTGTGTCCCAAAGGTTCTGATAGGAAGTGTTTTCATTCTCATTGGGTTCAATGAATTTCTTCATTCCATCCTTAATGTTTTCTATGACCCAGTTGTTTTTGAGGAGGGTATTGTTCAGTTTCCAAGTATTTGATTTCTTTTTCCTGCTTTTTCTGTTATTGATTGCTACTTTTATGGCCTTATGGTCAGAGAAGATGGTTTGTAATATTTCAGTGTTTTGGATTCTGCTAAGGCTTGCTTTATGACCTAATATGTGGTCTATTCTAGAAAACGTTCCATGTGCACTAGAAAAGTATACTTGGCTGCCGTTAGGTGGAGTGTTCTGTATATGTCTATGGGGTCAATTTAGTTTACTGTGGCATTTAGATCTTCTGTGTCTTTATTGAGCTTCTTTTTGGATGTCCTGTCTTTCACCGGAAGTCGTGTGTGGAAGTCTCCTACTATAATTGTGGAGCTGTCTATCTCACTTTTCAATGCTATTAGAGTTTATTTCACGTATCTTGCAGCCCTGTCAGTGGGTGCATAAGCATTTAATATGGTTATATCCTCTTGGTATAAAAAAAAATACTGTCCCTTTAATCATCATATACTGTCCTTTCTTGTCCCTTGTGGTGGATTTAACTTTAAAGTCCACTTTGTCGGAAATTAATACTGCCACACCCGCTCTTTTTTGATTGTTGCTTGCTTGACGTATTTTTTTCCATCCTTTGAGTTTTAGTTTGTTTGTGTCTCTATGTCTAAGGTGTGTCTCTTGTAGGGAAGATATAGATGGGATTATGTTTTTTTAATCAATTCTGCCACTCTCTGTCTCTTTATTGGTGCATTTAGTCCATTTACATTCAGCGTAATTATAAATAGGCAGGAGTTTACTGCTGTCATTTTGATGTCTTTCCTTATGTGTTGTTGACACTTTCTTTTTCCCACTTAATTTTTTGTGCTGAGTAGTTTATATATTGTCTTTTCCTCTTATTTGTTGTTGTTGATTTTGTTTCTGCTGAATTTCTGTTTTTTTCTTGTATCTTATTTTGATGAGTAGGATAGTTAGTCTCCTTTGTGGTTACCTTAATATTTACCCCTATTTTTCTAAATTTAAACCTAACTTTTATTTCTTTATATCGCCTTGTCCTCCTCTCCATATGAAAGATTAATGACTACATTTCTCGGTCCCTATTTCTTGTTTTAATGTTGTCTTCTTTTACATAATAACATTGCTGTTTCCCAGTTTTGAGTGTTTTTTTAATCTTAATTTATTTTTGTGATTTCCCTGTCTGGGCTGACATTTGATTGCTCTGTCCAGTGTTCTAGTCTTGGGTTCAAGCCTGATATTATTGATCTTCTAGCCAAAGAACTCCCTTTAGTATTTCTTGTAGTTTTGGTCTGGTTTGCATGAATTCCCTAAACATCTGTTTATCTGGAAATGTCCTAATTTCACCTTTATATTTGAGACACAGTTTTGCTGAATATATGATTCTTGGACAGCAATTTTTTTTCCTTCAATGCTTTAAGTCATCCCATTGCCTCCTTGCCTGCATGGTTTCTGCCAAATACTCCGAGCTTATTCTTATTTACTCCCCTTTGTAGGTGGCTTTTTTTTTAATATCCTTAGCTGCTGTTAAAATTCTCTATCTTTGGTTTTGGCAAGTTTGATTATAATATTTCTTGGTGACTTTCTTTCAACATCTACCTTATGTGGAGTTCAATGAGCATCTTGGGTAGATATCTTCTCATCTTTCACAATATCAGGGAAGTTTTCTGCCAATAAATCTTCAACAATTCTCTCTGTATTTTCTGTTGTCCCTCCCTGTCCTGGTACTCCAATCACTTGTAGGTTATTTCTCTTGATAGAGTCCCACATGATTCTTAAGGTTTCTTCATTTTTTTTAATTCTTTTATCTGATTTTTCTTCAAATATATTGGTCCCAAGTGTTTTAACTTCAAGCTCACCAATTCTGCCTTCCACTTGCTCAGTTTTGCTCCTCTGACTTTCTATTGAGTTGTCTACGTCTGTAATTTTACTATTAATCTTCTGAAGTGCTGATTGCTGTCTCTCTATGGATTCTTGTGGCTTATTAAATTTTTCATTATGTTCTTGAATAACCTTTTTAATTTCTTCAACTACTTTATCTGTGTGTTCCCTGGCTTGTTCTGTGTATTGCCTGATCTCCTTCCTAATCTCATTCATGATGTCTTGAAAAGTCCTGCAAATTAATCTTTTGAATTCTGCATCCAGTAATTCCAGGAAGGCACCTTCATCCAGAATATCTGTTGATTCTTTGTTTTGAGAGGTAGTTGAGGCAATCATGGTCTGTTTCCTCATGTGACTTGATATTGACTATTGTCTCCGAGGTATCCATAAGTTATTAGTTTATTTTATGTTTGCTTACTGTATCCTGGCTTATTGCTTTCGTGAGCTAGCCTGATTATTTTCACCTTTGAAACTCTGACATCCTGTCACCAGATGGCTAGAGGTGTTATCAGGTATATCAGTCTAGGAATCTATTCACTTTTTCTGTATGAATTCAGCTCAGGTGTCCAGGTAGCTGATCATCAAGTGTGTCCTACAGTCTTAGAGGGGCAGGGGTGATTGGTGTAGGTACCGGTATCTGGTTGCAGCAGGGGGTCATGCTCTGAATAAGGCAGGGGGCTGAGAACCATCCCCTGTGTGTCTGTGAAGAAAGTGTGTCCCTGTTCCCTAGAGGATATAGGTGGGTGGGTTCTGCAGACGGACCTTGGGCACCCAATGGTTTTGGTTTTAAGACCTGGGAGATACCAGTGATCCTTTGGCCCCTGTCAAGGGTGGCTGGGTGACCTGAGTGGAGCCACCAGTCCTTAGGCCCCTGATGTGGGTAGGAGAGGACCCTGTTTAATAGGCAAAGTGGTGTCAAATATCAAACACCCACCACTTCACCACACAGCTGAAATGGTTGCAGTCTGCCAACAAGGGCCTATTCTCCTGAAATAGGCCCACATGGAACCATGCAGTGGGGAAAGATATTCAAAGCCCATGGGCTGTTTATGCCTCAACAGGAGCTGCTTCTGTCCTGAGCTCCCGCAGTTAGTGGAGCTGGCAAATTATCCTTTCCCCCAATTGTGAATTTATTCCTACTCCACGGCCGAAAGGATGGCTCAGGGCACTTAATAGGGCCTATCTCAGGCCCAGGGAAATCAATAGCCACCGAAGCCGGCTTGGGGATTGGGGGTGCGGTAAATTATATGCAAGTACTTAGCTTTTACCGAGAGTGCCGTTCTTCTTTGCTTCCAGAGGTGTGAGTAGGCTGTGTGGGTGGCTACTTCTCCCTGAGGAAACCACGTCCGAACACTACTACCAGCCCACTGCAGCAACTCCTGGGAATGGTGCCTGAGGGATCCCAGAGATTCAGGTCGAGGAACTCCTCTCTGCTTTTGAGCTGTCTCTCCTTCCTGCTGCTGCTCATTCCATTTTCTACCTTTACCTTTGATGTTCAGGCCTCCTAGCTTGTAATAAATATAATCGTTTCACTTGTTTTTTTGGGTATTTGTTGTAAGAGGGATCGCAGGCAGCGCCTGGCTGTTCTGCCATCTTAGACCCGCCCCCTACACATTTTTTTAAGCACCCTAAGAACATATACCAACATAGAGCTTATCCTGCTCCATATAACAAACCTCAACAAATAAAGATTTGAAATCCTATAGACTGTGTTCTATGAATAGAAGGGATTCAAATTAGAAATCAATAAAAGAAAGATAACAAGAAAATATCTAAACACTTGGAAACTGAACACAGGAAAACAATAGAAAAATCAGTGAAACAAAGAGCTGGATATTTGAAAAGATTAATAAAATGGACAAACCTCTAGCATAACCGACAAAGAAACAGTGAAAATACTCAAATTGCATATATCAGGAATGAAATGGGAGATCATTACAGACCCTGCTCATATCAAACGATTAGGTTGTTCTTGTTAGGTGTCATCCAGTTGGTTCTGGCTCATAGTGACCCTATGTACAAGAGAACGAAACACTGCCTGGTCCTGTACCACCCTCACAATCGTTGTTATGCTTGAGCCCACTGTTGCAGGCACTGTGTCAGTTCATCTCATCAAGGGTCTTCCTCATTTTCACTGGCCCTCTACCTTAATTCTCCAAGGTCTGATACTTCCTGACAACATGTCCAAAGTATGTGAGATGGATTCTTGCTATCCTTGCATCCAAGGAGCATTCTGGTTATACTTCTTCCAAGACAGATTTGTTCTATCTTTTGGTGGTCCATGGTATATTCAATATTCTTCGTCAACACCACAATTCAAAGGGGTAATTTCTTCTTCAGTCTTCTTTATTCATCGTCAAGCATAGGAGGTTATTGAAAATAGCACGGCTTGAGTCAGGATCACCCTAGTCTTCAAGGTGACATCTTTGCTTTTCAACATTTTAGAGAGGTCTGTTGCAGCTGGCTTGCCCAGTGCAATGCATCTTTTGATTTCTTGACTGCTGCTTCCATGGTTGCTGATTGTGGATCCAAGTAAAATGAAATCCTTGACAACTTCAATCTTTTCTCCATTTACGATGATGTTGCTCATTGGTCCAGTTGCGAGAATTTTTGTTTTCTTTATGTTGAGGTGTAATCCATACTAAAGGCTGTGGTCTTTTATCTTCATCAGTAACTGCTTCAATCCTCTTCACTTTCAGCAAGCAAGGTTGTGTCATCTGGACAATGAAGGTTGTTGATGAGTATTCCTCCAATCTTGATGCCCCGTTCGTCTTCATACAGTCCAGCTCCTCGGACTATTTGCTCAGCAGACAGATTGAATAGGTATAGTGAAAGGATACAACCTTGATGCATACCTTTCCTGACTTTAAACCATACAGTATCCCCTTGTTCTGCTCGAATGACTGCTTCTTGGTCTATGTACAGGTTCCTCATGAGCACAATTAAATGTTCTGGAATTCCCATTCTTTGAAATGTTTCCATAATTTGTTGTGATGCACAGTCAATAAAAGACAGGTAAACATCTTTCAGGTATTCTCTGCTTTCAGCCAGGATCCATCTGACATCAGCAATGATATCCCTGGTTCTGCATCCTCTTCTGAATGCAGCTTGAATTTCTGGCTGTTCCCTGTCAATATACTGCTGCAGGCACTTCTAAATGAACTTCAACAAAATTTTACTTGCATGTGATATAAATGATATCATTCGATAATTTCCACATTCGGTGGCATCACCTTTCTTGGGAATAGGCATAAATGTAGATCTGTTCCAGTTGGTTGGCCCAGGTAGCTATCTTCCAAATTTCTTGGCATAGACGAGTGAGTACTTCCAGGACTGCATCTGTTTCTTGAAATATCTCAGTCAGTATTCTGTCAATTCCCTGAGCCTTATTTTTTGCCAATTCCTTCAGTGCACCTTAGATTTCTTTCTTCAGTCCCATTGGTTCCTGCTCATATGGTACCTCCCGTAATGGCTGAATGTCAACCAATTCTTTTTGGTATAGTGACTCAGTGTATTCCTTCCACCTTCTTTTGATACTTTCTGTGTCGTTTAATATTTTTCCCATAGAATCCTTCAATATTGCACCTCAATGCTTGAATGTTTTCTTCAGTTCTTTCAGCTTGAGAAATGCAAAGCGTGTTCTTCCCTTTTGGTTTTCCATCTCCAGGTCTTCGTACATGTTATTATAATACTTTACTTTGTCTTCTTGAGCCACCCTTTGAAAACTTCTGTTCACCTGTTTTACTTCATCATTTCTTCCTTTCACTTTAGCTACTCTATGTTCAGGAGCAAGTTTCAGAGTCTCTTCTGACATCCATTTTGGTCTTTCCTTTCTTTCCTGCCTTTTTAATGACCTCTTGTTTTCTTCATTTATGACTTCCCTGATGTCATTCCACAACTCTTCTGGTCTTCAGTCATTAGTGTTGAACAAGTCCAATCTATTCTTGAGATGGTCTCTAAATTCAGGTAGGATTTACTCAAGGTCATACTTTAGCTCTTGTTGGCTTGTTCTAATTTTCTTCAGTTTCTCAACTTGAACTTGCATATGAGCAACTGATGGTCTGTTCCACATTTGGCCCCTGGCCTTGTTCTGACTGATGATATTGAGCTCTTCCATTGTCCCTTTCCACAGACCTAGTCGATTTGATCCCTGTGTATTCCATCTGGCAAGGCCCACGTGTATAGTTGTTTATGTTGGTGAAAAAAGGTATTTGCAATAAAGAAGTCATTGATCTTGCAAAATTCTATGATATGATCTCCAGTATCGTTTCTATCACCAAGGCCGTATTTTCCAAATACCGATCCTTCTTTGTTTCCAACTTTCGTATTCCAATCACTCGTAATTATCAGTGCATCCTGATTGCATGTTCGATCAATTTCAGACTGCGGAAGCTGGTAAAAATCTTCAATCTCTTCATCTTTGGCCTTAGTGGTTGGTGTGTAAATTTGAATAATAGTCGTATTAACCAGTCTTCCTTGTAGGAGTATGGATATTATCCTGTCACTGACAGCATTGTACTTCAGGATAGATCTTGAAATGTTCTTTTTGATGATGAATGCAACACCATTCCTTTTCAAACTGTCATTTCCAGCATAGTGGACCATATGATTATCTGATTCAAAATGGCCAATATAAGTCCATTTGAGCTCACTAATGCCTAGGATATCAATGTTCATGTGTTCCATTTCATTTTTGACGACTTCCAATTTTCCGAGATTCATACTTCACACATTCCCTGGTCCAATTATTAATGGATATTTACAGCTGTTTCTTGTCATTTTGAGTCATTCCAGATCAGCAAATGATGGTGCCAAAAGCTTGACTTCATCCACTTCATTAAGGTTGACTCTACTTTGAGGAGGCAGCTCTTCCCTAGTTGTCTTTTGAGTGCCTTCCAACTTGAGGGGCTCATCCTCTGGCACTATATCAAACAATGTTCTGCTGCTATCCATAAGGTTTCCACTGGCTAAATCTTTTCAGGAGTAGACTGCTGGGTCCTTCTTCCAGTCTGTTTTAGTGTGGAAGCTCAGGTGAAACCTGTCCACCATGGATGACCCTGCTGGTATTTCAATACCGGTGGCATAGCTTCCAGCATCACGGCAGCACGCAAGCTCCCACAGTACGACAAACTGACAGACACATGGGGGAAGTGACAACAGAATACTACAAAAAAAAATCTACACACATAAATCTGGCAACATAGATAAAATGGACCAATTTCTAAAAAGACACTACTACCACAATTCATCTAATATGAAATAGGTTATTTTAGTGGTTCTGTCCTATAGGGTTGCTATGAGTCAGAACTGACTCGACGGCAATGGGAACGGGTATAGTTATTGAATAGAGAGCCCTAGTGGCGCAGTGGTTAAGCTCTCGCTCCTAACTGAAAAGTCAGCGGTTTGAATCTACCAGCCACTCTGCGGGAGAAAGATGTGACAGCTTGCTTCTGTAAAAATTACAGCCTTGGAAACCCTGTGGGGTAGTTCTATCCTGTCCTATAGAGTTGCTATCAGTTGAAACTGACTTGACAGCAACAGGTTTGGTTTTTGTTTTATACCCATTAAATAAATTGAATTCACAATTTTAAAACTCCTAAAAATAAATCACCTGAGTCAGATAGTACCACTGGAGAATTCTACCAAATATTTAAGGATGAGTGAACATCAAGTATACACAATGTCATCCAGAAAATTGAAGAATAGGGCATACTTTCCAACTCATCTTATGAGACCAGTATTAGCTAGATACCAAAACTAGACAAAAACAGTACCCATAAAAAAAGAAAGAAAGAAATTACAGTCCAACATCCCCCATGAAAGTAGATGCGGAATCTTTAATGAAATACTAGCAAACCAAATTCAGGAATACATAAAAAGAATTACACACCATGTCTAAGTAGGGTATTCTAGGGATGCAAGACTGGTTCAATATTTTTGAAAATCAATGCAATCTACCACATTAACAGGCTAAAGAAGAAAAAATGACAATCATACCAATTGATGCAAAAAAAAACTATTCAATAAAATTCAGTACCCTTCCATGACTTTAAAAAAGTCTCAGGAAACTTAGAAGTTGAGAGTAACTTGCTCAACGTGATAAAGAACATCTACGAAAAGCCTATAGCTAATGTCTTAACTTAAAGGTGAAAGACTGAATGCTTTTCTCCTATGATTGGGAACAAGTCAAAGATATCTGCTGTCACCACTCTTATTCAAGAGTGAACGGGAACTTCTGGCCAGTGCAATAAGGCAAGAAAAGAAAATAAAAGACATACAAATTGCAAAGGAAAAAATAAACCTGTCCATATTTGCAGATGATATGATAGTCTATATAGAAGATTCCAAGGACTCTAAAATAAAACACAAACAAACTCCTAGAACTAATTTGGAATTCAGCAAGGTCGGATAATGTATCAACATACAAAAATTAAAAAACCAAGTGTATTTTTATATGCTAGCAATGAGTATGTGGACACTAAAATTAAAAATATAATAATGTTTATAATTGTTCAAAAAAGAGAAACACTTAGGAATAAATTAAACGAGACACGTACATGACTTATATGCTGAAATTTACAAAACACTAATGAAGAAATCAAAGATATAAATAAATGGAGATACATACCACGCTCATGGATAGGAACACTCAACACAGCAGGTGTCAGTTCTCTCTCTAAATGGCATATAAGTTGAATGTAGTTATCTGTCAAAATCCCAAACCAACAAAACCAAACCCACCGCTGTTGATTCCAACTCAGAGTGACCCTATAGGACAGAGTAGACCTGCACCATAAGGTTTCCAAGGCTATAAATCTTTACAGAAACAGACTGCCACATCTTTCTCCCATGGAGCGGCTGGTGGGTTTGAGTTGCTCACCTTTTGAGCAAGTCACTCTACCCACTGCATCACCAGGGCTCCTTGTCAAAATCCCAGCAAGACTTTTTTTTTCTAGATAGAGACAAGCTTATCCTAAAATTTATAAAGACAGGCAAAGGAACTAAAATAGCAATGGGATTACTCCAGTATGACCTCAAGTTAACTGATAACATTTTCAAGGACCTTATTTCCAAACAAGGTCACAATGGGGGGGAGATGTTAGGACTTCCAGTTATCATTTGGGGAGATACAATTCAATCCATAGCACCATTTATATGAAGTTTAGTAACAGACAATTTATAATGATAGATGTCAGAACAGTGGCTGACTATGTGGGTTGGAAACTGACCTGGATGGAGCTCAGGAGAATTTTTCGGTGTGATGAAAATTTTTTGTCTTGATTATGGTATTGATTATACGGCATACACATTTCTTAAAACTCATTGAATCATAAATTTAAGATCTGTGCATGTCACTATATAAACCTTATCTCAATATTAAAGCATTTCAATATATTTAAGCATTTCTTTAAATAACAAAATGTAATTAGGGAACTCTTTTGTCCTAAAATATAGAAGTTTTAAAAAAAATTATACAAATGAACAAATTCAAGTAAGTTTTAGATAAAATCATACATGACAGATTCATAATGGACTATTAAAAGAAATTAGAGTTTTTTTCCCTAGGTACCTATTTTGAGATTTGGTGTTAGGGAGACATAGGATTTCCTTAAAACAACCCTCTTAGAAATACCATACTGAACTGGCTAGATGATAGGTATGCCTCATCATGGGCATTTTTACATTTCTATCTATAAAATAAAGGCCACCGGTGGGGGAAAAAATCTGGCCTTTTATCCTTTCAGCTTATGACAAATGAGTATAAAACATCCTTCAAAAGGTCCAGGATGGTAAAATCTTCTTTCTTACCAAAGGTAAAAAAAAAAAATTGAGCTCTCCCATAAGAATTTATTTTACATGGTAAAGCTATCCTGGGAAGGCAAATGCAGTAACCTAACAAGTCTAACTTACGAGGCTTGGCTGTATTACAGTAACTCAGAAGTATATTGATTACACTGGGGGAGATGACATTCCAAAGCTATCAAACCCATAGTATATTGGTATTCTGTATGATGCATCTGCATCTCAGATGCAGGTCACTTATTCTGTCCCATAACTAGTTGTATTAGAATTTTAAATTGAAGGATTGGAAACAATTCAAGGTTGTAGGGAAAAATTTATAACCCTCTAAACTGAAACTGACATATCCAGAATAAGGAGAAAAAGTGACCACTCATTTATTTATTCATTCATTAAACATTTATTAAGTGCCTACTATGTGTCAGGTTCTATGCTAGGTGCCAACCATTGCAAGATGGGTAAAATATGGTCACTGCTCTCCAAGAAATAGCAGCCTAAATTAGGGAAATAGATAAATTAAAAGATTATTATAAAAGAGCTTGATCAGGGCAAGAATAAAAATATGCACCAGGCATAACTGAAGTACAGAGGAAGGACCAGGGAAGGCTTCCTGGATGAAGTAATACCTGAACTGGGTCTTGAAGGATGAGTAGGAGTTAGCCAGGTGATGAAGAATATAGAGAGGGCATTTCAGGCACAATGGACTACATAAGCAAAGCAGTAGCAGTAGAGTGTGCATGACTACATATACGTTAAGAGTTTTAAGCACAGAAGTGATAGGATCCAATTTGTGGTTTAATAAGTCTGGCAGTGTGGGGCATGCATTATAGGGGATAAGACTTGAGGTTAAGAAGACCGATTAAGAGCTACTGTGGTTTAGACAAATAATGATGAGGTGCTAAGGCAATAGTAATAGAGAGGATACAACAGATAATCAATTTACTTAATTTGCCTCACAATATACCACATTCTCTTGATTTTTCCTCCTATCTCACACTCTTTATTCCTTCTTGGTTTCCTTTACTGGTTTCTTCTCTTTTCCCCAACTTTTTACCAGTGGATTGACCCAGGACTCAGTCCTTGCATCTCTTCTCTGTCTTTACTTCCTTGTCTTTAAATACTATGGATATGCTGAAGATTCCCAAATGTCTACCTCTAGCCCAGATCTTTTTCTCTGCATTTCAGAATCATGTACCCATCTACCTGCTTAACATCTCCACTTGGCTATCTACTAAGCATCTCAAACTAACATGTCCAAAACTAAACTCTTATACCCCAACCTTAGTCGTTTGCATCTCAGTAAATGTCATTTCCCTCCTCAGGTCAAAAAAATCCAGATTCTTCCTTGACTGCTCCCTTTAATACCCCATATCCAATGTGTCAGCACATCCTGTTTGCTCTAGCCTCAGAATATATCCTGAATCTGTCCACTTCTCACCACGTAACATTGCTTCCACCCTGGTTACAGCCACCATCATCTTTTGCTTGGATTATTGCAGCAGCTTCCTAGCTGGTCTCCTTGGTTCCACCCTTGCCCAAACCCCTATAATCTCTTCTCAAGATAGCAGAAAACATGATCCTTTCAAATTCCATAAAGGTTGATGGGTCTTCCACACTGCTTATTCTACCCCTCTGCTGTCAGAAAAGAGTAGGAGTGCTTGATAACTAGTCCACCTTTCGGGGTGTGAGCCATGTTTCCCAGAAACACAAATCACTCATCCGACAAAACTCAAAACTCTCCAACAACTACTCATTTTACTCAGATTAAAAGCCAAAGCCAAAGCCCTTGCAATGGCCTCAAAGTCCTATAAAATATGCCCCTCCCCCATTATACTCTTCTGAATTAACCTCCCACTTTACCAAGGGGAATATATAAAAAAAACAATAATAATAATTTTTTATATATTCCCCTTGCTAAGGAGCCCTGGTGGTGCAGTGGTTAAAGTGCTCACCTGCTAACTGAAAGGTTGGCTGTGCAAACCCATCAGCTGTTCCACAGGAGAAGGACATGGCAGTCTGCTTCTGTAAAAATTTACAGCCTTGGAAACCCCATGGGCAGTTCTACTCTATCCTATAGGGTCGCTATGAGTTGGAATCGACTCGACGGCAGTGGGTCTCATTTTTCGTTTTATTCCCCTTGCTCACACTGCTCTAGCTATACAGTAGATCCTTGAATACCAGTTCCTTGAATAATCCAGACACTCTTGTGACTGAAGGTCTTCACGCTGGTTGTCTCCTCTGCTTGAATGCCCTTCCCCCAGATAGCTACTCTCCTCCAAATAATTGCTTAGATGTCCCTTCTCAGTGAGGTTACCCCGAGCATCCTACTTAAAATGCGACCTGCATCCCACCGACACACTCAATCCCCCAATCCTGCTCTACTTTTTCCGTATCACTTACCGATTATATATGCGCATGTACACACATACACATATGCATATAATCACTTATCGCCTTCTCTCTCTCTCTCTCTCTATTTTTTTTACTTAAGACCTAAATATGTATGTGTGTCTGTAATTTGCCTGTCCCCTCCCCTCTAGAACCTAAGTAATTGGGCATTTTTTTTGTACTCAGATGTATTTCTAGCACCTAGAAAGTGCCCAGCACATAGTAGGCACTCAATAAATGAATATGAAATAGAACCTATGAGGGGTGAGAAAATAGTGAGCAGTTGCTTTAGTTAACCCTAAGAAGAACAAGAGAATTTGAAAAGAAAAGCATCTGCAAAAGAATATCCAAGAGAGGGCTAATCCCAGCTTCCTTCCTACCCTGACCAATTCCTGAGCTACAGAAAATACAGAAGTCTGTAAAGCAACTATCTATATTTCCTGGTAGGACACAAAAGAGTGAGCAACCCACTGCAAGGTATATAGCATCACTGCATTACCATAAATAACGTCCAAGCCCAAATGCCCTGAAAACACACACACACACAGTTGGTATTGGCTCTAAGTTTAGGCTAGAATGAAGTTTAGGAATAATCTACAGATTTTAATTACACATGTTCTCTGATTCTACTTAACACAAATAACCAAGACTTATACTTCAAATGTCTAATCTGAACATGAACTCAGAATGTTAAAGCTAAGAGGGACCTTAAAACTCCCCCCCCCAAAACCAAATCTGTTGCCATGAGTCAATTTTGACTCACAGCAACCCTATAGGGCAGAACAGAACTGCCCCATAGGGCTTCCAAGGAGTGGCTGGTGGATTGGAACTGCCTACCGTTTGGTTAGCAACCTGAGTTCTTAACCACTGCACTACCAGGGTTCTAGGAGGGATCTAAAAAAAAAAAAACCTGTTGCCGTCCAGTTGGTTCCAATTCACAGTGACCCTATAAGACAGAGTAGAACTGCCCCACAGGGTTTCCAAGATACGCCTGGTGGATTCAAACTGCCAATCTTTTGGTTAGCAGCCATAGCTCTTAACCACTATACCACCTTAGAGATCACTTACTCCAAACTCTTCATGTTTCACTTACTATTTTCCTTTTTGAGAGCAAAGATGTCTGTCTTTCCAAATAAGAAATGACTATTTCAGAAGTTTATCCCTTTTGAAATATACCTACACAATAGCACTCCTTTTAAATATTATACATATTTTCTCCTTCCTCAGTTTCAAATAGGCATCTGATTTCATTATGATTAATAAAGCACTTTTCTCTCATGCCTTAATCCTTTCTTTCCCTCTGTAGACAAGGACAGGGTTATATCTTTTATTTGGAGTAAATTGGATATGGTTTATGAATCTAAATGAATACCTATAATTTCTGGATTTAGATAGCACCCAGACTAGACCTCATGAAGTTAATTTAAAAACTGAATTTAAAGATCTGATGTAAGACAGTATTGTTCTGTTTTCTGCTAAATTACCATTTTATTATAAAAAATGTGTATTATTATAATTTCAGTTATTAAACTAAAATGTAGTAGAAGAAAAGCTAAGAGGAACAGATAGATAGTTCTGACATATGAACTATGGCGAATCTATAATATCTATTTTTAAAATTCAATTTCTTACTAGTTTAGTCTACTTTTCCCATCTCCGTCTTCGACTATATACTAAGAACAACATATGGGAGCTACATTTAACTTTAGATTATATCTTATTTAACTTACATTAATTCAATAACAGCACTGAAATTAAAATGAAGTTAATGTTACTGTCAAACATTTTCTGCTGTCTTTCTGGGTGGTTTTGTAGAGTCACTTAAAGATCAATTTTATCTCTTCATGATAATCTCTTATTTGGATTTTGAGCTTCTTCTGAGACTGTATTCTAATAAAAACAGTATGCCTTTTAAATTCACATATATAGTTATCTATACATAATTTATATATATGCATATAATACATATATATGCTTTAGAATTTTTTTCTAAACTTTATCTTTTCTAGAGGAAGATCTAATTTGTCATACTTCAAGAGACTTGAAATGTGTTCCTGGCTTTATTACTGAAGAGTTGACCTCAACTCTGTAGCTTCCCTCCTTCTACAATTTCAGTTGTGTTTTGAAGGTAAAATAGATGCCAATAAATCTGTTGTAGGTGGCTTTGAAGACAGTCCCTAATAATCCCCACCTCCTGGTAGTCATGCCCGGTGTAATCTCCTCCTACATGTGGTCTGGATGCATGAACTTACTTCTAGCGATTAAAATATGGCAGAAGTGATGGGATGTCACTTCTGAGATTAGGTTATAAAAATACTCGGAGCTCTGTCTTGGGCACTCGTTCTCACTCTCTCTTGGATTGTCCTCTCTGGAGTAGCCCTCCGGTGGCTCATGTAGCAAGGGACATAGGCCTCCTAACAACCATGCGAGTGAGCTTTGAAGCAGATCTTCCCCCCTTCCCCAGTTGTGCCTTCAGATGAAACTACGGCCCCAGCTGACTTCTAGACTGCAACTTCATGAGAGATCTTGAGTCAGAGGCATCCAGCTAAGTTCTGTCTGGATTCTTCACCCACAGAAACTGTGAGATAATAATGTTTTCTGTTTTAAGATTCTAAGTGTTGGGGAAATTTATTACAGAGCAGTAGATAACTAATGCAAAACTCAAGCTCAAAACAGGCATCACATTATAACCAGTCTATGAGGAAATTAATGAATATCAGATAAACTTGTCTCTACCAGTAGAACCACCTATTTTCCTCTAGTATCCATTATGGCAACTTATACCAAAAATGAAATTAAAAAACTATCTCAACTACCAATTTGGACATAGTCTTTTCAACCTAACCAATGCACTAGTCTTCTGAAATACTTGCAACTGAAACATATGAACCAATACCAAAATAAGTTTAAACCAAAATAAATTTCTTAATGACTACAGTTATGACTGCTTAAATTCCAATGGAATGAGGCAATGGGTTTGGTTTTGGTTTTGGGGCTAGCTTCCAATAATAGAACATGATAAGCAAATAAAGAGAACCAATATATCTATAGAGGTTTGTACCTGAAGATGTTGCTTATTAATTATTTTCCTTCAGTATGCTTACATTTGTACGGTTTGCACAAAACTTATAACAGCAGTAACTATCAAACAGAAACAAAACCTGTTGCCATCGAGTCGATTCCGACTCAGAGCAATCCTATAGGACAGAGTAGAACTTCCCCATAGGGTTTCCAAGTTGCACCTGGTGGATTTGAACTGCCAGTCTTTTGGTTAGCAGACGTAGCTCTTCACCACTATGCCACTAGGGTTTCTGCAGTAACTAGGCATGCTCATTTATTCATTCATAGCCTACTATATGATGAGGAAAAGGAGCCTTGGTGGCACAACAGCTAAGCCCTCGGCTGCTAACTGAAAGGTTGGAACTCACCCAGAGGCTCCATGGGAGAAAGACCTGGTGATCTGCTTCTGTAGATTACAGCCAAGAAAACCCGAGGGGGCAGTTCTACTCTTGTTACATGGGGTCACTGTAAGTCAGAATCGACTTGATGACACCCAACAACAACAACATGTGCCAAGTACAATTTTATTGAATAAAACATAAAAAGATTCCTGCTTTCATGGAGCTTATGTTTTACCTTAAATTTTCATTCTCTGTGGCATTTGACATGGCTGATTCCCATCTCTTTCTTGAAACTCTGTCCTTCCTTGGCTTCTGCAATTCGATATTATTCTGTTCTTCTAATAGTCTGCAATTGCTTCTTCAGTCTTCTACAGTGACTACTCCTATCAAAATCTAATAGCTATAAGTCATGATTTAGTTCCCGTGCTCCTGATATATATACTTTACATATATACTCCTATATATATACCCCTCAGCAAACTCTGATTTCTCGAATCTAACAATCACCTCCCTAATGTGGCCTCTCGGTTTAATACTTCTCATCTAACCTCCTGTCTAGTGACCTCCAGTGCATACATATTTCTATTAGGATAAAGCCACACCTTCAACAAACTAGTCAATAATCCAATCATCATCAGCTACTTAAAATGGGTCTATGCCCTTTTACAACGGCATCACCATTCTCTCAATGGTCGAGGCTCAAAATTAATCCCCTATTTCTAATCAAGCATCAAGTCCTGTTTATCCTGCCTTCACAATCTCTCTCGTATCCATTATTTACTTTCTATTCCCACAACTAGGTCCTCATCACTTCATGCATGAATGACTGCCATATTGTCCTAACTGATTTCTAGTCTTTCTATTTCCAATCTCTCCTTTACACTACTTCTGGATTAATTTTCATGAAATATCACTTTCATTATGTCATCATCCTGAATCACGAACCTTTAATAACTTCCCACTGACCATAAAATCTAATTTTCTCATTCTGACATTTAAGGTTCTCCATAATCTGGCTCTAATCTATTTATTCAATTAATCTCTTGCTATTCACCAGCACAAACGATTTACTCTTGCTAGGATGGTCTCATTACTGTTTCTAGAGCACGTCACACTTCTCTCTGCCTCTGGAACTTTGCTCATGCTGGTTATCATGCTTGGAAAGCTTCCACTTCGCTCTTTTGTCTACAAAGTCCTACCTATGTGCAAGTCTCTCTTTCCAAAGAATCTTCCCTTACCACTTCAGTCCACACTCATCTCTTCTTTTTCTTAATATGTTCAGTGTGTGCTATGTCACTGACTTTGGCACTTAAGTCATATTTTGGCATTTTCTGTTTTTTCACTGTCTCAGTTTTCCTTATAGGATTCTAGGCTACTTAACAGTAAGACAAGTATCATTCATCCTCCCCTCACTTTTTTCAATAGTCCACAACAGCAGTTGCTAAACTTTTTGGTATTGGAACCCCTTTATACTATTGAGAATTCCAAAGAGCTTTTGTCTACATGGGTTATACCTATTAATATTTATGATATTAGAAATTATGACATTTAAAATTATTTATTCATTTAAATATAATAATATAAATATAACACATGTTAACATAAATAACATGTTTATGAAAAATATTTTCCAAAACAAAATAAAATCAATGAGGAGAAATTGTATTGTTTTACAATTTTACAAGTCTTTTAAAAAGAAGACAGCTTAATAGAAGACAGCTAGATTCTTATATCTGCTTTTGCATTCATGAAATGTTGTTTTGGTTGAAATATATGAAGAAAATCTGGCCTCAAGTAAACACATATTTGAAAAACGGAGGAATATTTGAATATTCTCTTCAGATAATTGTGGATATTCTTCTTTGATACCACACTAAAATTCAACAGTGGTAGTTGCTTTGAGGTTAGTGCAATGGGGAATGTGAATTCATATTAATGAACTTTTTTGATTCTCTTATATTAAAATCCATCAGTCAGTCTCGTACTTTATATGGATCTTTTACCCCAGCATAATTTTACAACATCATGCATTGATCACTTGACAAATACTGGTTTACTGAGTTATGCAGATCTTCCAAATGGTAACACATTTCATTATATATTTAAAAATCACATTAATTAATATCCCCGCTGATCTCGTCAGAAAAGTCTGTAAGTACTGGGAAGCTTTCAAGTTCACAGTAGTCGATACAAATTTCCCAAAATTCTAATTTTCACTTGAAAGCTCAAATTTTATCACTGGCAACAAATACTGTCATTTGTTTTCCTTAAAGTGACAGGCTCACTTTATTTTTGAGAAAATGGCTGCCAGATACCCAAGTCTGAATTACCGTAGTTTGTCAATTGTTCTTTCAAGTAAAATTGGAGTTCCATGAAAAAAGCTGCTAGTTTAGTTTGCAACTCAACAATACAAGTGCTTTACTTCAGGACACTATCATACTTTGGTATGCATCAGAAGTGCTTTATAATACTTCCCATTTTAATACACAGAATATTAAAAAAGATGTGTACACAAGGGTCAAGGTTTGATAAAGTAATATTTACTAATTTATCAAGGGCATTATTAAGTGAAACTGGCTTTGTTTTTTTAACTTGCAAGTGTGTGGTGGTACGAAATACAATGACTAGTAGTATAATTTGGTGCCACTGCCTTGATTTGTGCCAAGGCACCAGCAGTTTCACCCACTAATGATCCCTGGTAACTCTGAAATCTCTTGAATCTGTGTTTGTCTTCCATTTCCACTGCCACTCTCCCAATTTAGAACCTCCATCATCTCTTACGTAGACTACTGCAATAGCCTTATAACTGATCTCCCTGGCTCAAATTTCTACAAATTCTTCCCTGTACTCACCCCATCCAAACTTATCTTTCAGAAGGCAGACAGAATAATCTTTCCAAGGCAAACAGAGTGGTCTTTCCAAAATGCAAATCTGATCACATATTTGAAACCCAGCTTAAAACACCTCAATAGCTCCTAAAACCCATTGCTGCTGAGTTGATTCCGGCTCATAGTGACCCAATAGGACAGAGTAGAACTGCCCCATAGAGTTTCCAAGGAGCGGCTGGTGGATTCAAACTGCCAACCTTTTGCTTAGCAGCCAAGCTCTTAACCACTGCGCAACATTGCTTAGCACAGTGTTAATCTATATCTGCATGTTATTTAATATTTCAATTTAGCTTTTCTCCATTTTCCTATCCATATGCCAAACTCCAGCTATCAAAATCATGATATGAGCTAACACTTATGAATCACTTCTTATGTGCCAGGCATGGTTCTAAATTACACATATTAACTCATTTAAGCTTCACAACCTTATAAGTATCATTAAGTCCATTTTACAAATGTAAAAACTGAGGCACAAAATTAGCCAAAAGGAATCATTGGCAATTCACCAAAGTTTCTCATGTTATTTCAAGATTCTATGCCTCTGCATATGCTATTTCCTCTGCTAAAATTCTTTTTGCTCTCTTTTCTAATAGAATTGCACCATTCTTCAAGATTCATATCAAATATATCCTTTGCACTACATTCCCTGGCTTCCACCTTCCCCAGGTAAAGCTAGGTGGTCCTTCCCACCTTTGGGGCGCAAAGTACATATTACCACTTACTGCCTAGCACTTACAGCCCTAGTACAGTGGTTAAGTATAGTGGTTAAGAGCTCAGGCTGCTAACCAAAAGGTCAGCAGTTCAAATACACCAGGTGCTCCTTGGAAACCCTATGGAGCAGTTCTACTCTGCCCTATAGGGTCACTATGAGTCAGATTCGACTTGACAGCAACAGGTTTGGTTTGGCCTAGCACTTAGCACAGTAGAACTAAGGCTCACCAGTAGGAGCAGATAGGCCCTGCTGTAAGCAATACACTCAGGCGATAACTACAATTTCTACTTTTTTGGGGAAGAACCAGAGGAAAAAGGTGGGGTGACTTTGTTCCTGCTTTGTCTTGTCTATCCCACTCCCTTGCAATCACTGTCATATCCCCATGGGCGAAAGAACTTTAAAAATGATCCAAGCAAAAACCATAACTGCTATTTGTCAGATAACCCCTATGTGGGGCCTTACAATCCAAGAAGTTTAAACCCACTTCATAATCCCTCAATAAGGTAATGTCTACTTGGATAATTGGAACTGTCAAAATCAGTAAGAAAAGTTTAAAAACAGTCATGGCAAGCCACTCCGAAATGAGCAAGAAACTGTAAGTCACTGATTACTGTGATTTTTAAACAGAATGCTATATACTCTTTCCTAAATTGAGCATTAAGGTATAAAAGCTCCTTATTCTCTAACACATTTAGAGTTTGAACACATGTAACCCAGCATCTTCCACTAGACAGGGATTTAATGAACATTTTGTGAGAACATCTGTTTGTTATTTATCTTTGTCTCATTTTACACATCAGCAAATCCCTTTTTACCACCAGGACAGAATAAAAATCACCATTTCATTACACCGGGTTCATAATTTTAAACTTCAACTGGGGGAAGAGAAGCAATTGCCGGCACTGTATTCTACCTAATGTTAAAAAGGAAGAAGTACAAGGGTGAGGAAGTGCAGAGGGAGAATGATTAAATATATAAATCCCTTTAATACACACTCTGCCAATGGCAACTGTGTTTTACTGTTCCAGCAACTGCTAAGGAGAATTAAAAACTGCTCTCTCTTCCTAGAAAGCCATTTTTATTTTGCCCTCTTGAGTCTGTTCTACGGAGAGAAGTTTGACAAAGAAACAACTATTGGGTTTATCAAGCATAGATCTTTGAAAATCTTGGAAGCAAAAGGGAGTGGCTACATTTTCTTCAATGTTCTTATACTATTGTGTGAAGCTTCTCAATGGCAAATCTATGAGCTCTCACTCTTCATTATGAGAAGCCAGTATCAAGGCCTTAGCCACCAAGGAGCCCAGTACCATGAGCTAAGGCTAGTACAAAGCAGAGAAAGAATGCTGCCAGCTTAGACAGAGCGATTGAGGCCATTTCTGTACAGTATACCCATCATAATCTACTTGTAAGTGTTATGTTTTAAGGTAGATAATATAGGGGAAAATTTCAATTAGAACAGTAGACTTTAACCTAGATCTGGATATACTGTCCTATATGCCATGGAGAACATTGAAGTAAATAATAAGAAAGGCACAGTCCTTGCCTTCAAGAACCTACAATCATTCCATCCCAACAGTTACTTATAGTACACATAAATCACTAGTCTTATATTAGGAGAACAAGCTTAACATGTATAAACCCACTAAAGAATAGGAGGAGATAATAATACCCAATCAAACAGTGGGTTGGGCAGTTACAGATAGAAAATACTGCTGCAGTTCAGAGAAGGGGAAAAATCAGTGTAAGCTGTCAGAACGGGAGGCTTTCTTTGATGTGTAGGATTTTGAATTGGGTAGGATAGATATGATTGAGATAAGTGAAGAAGGAGGGCACAAAAATAATCTAATCAATCTATATCATGTGCCTTCATCCTATCCCAAGACTTGATTTTTTTACTACAGAAGTGTTTTGAAAGACCCTCCCCATAATACCATCCAGGAGGTAGAGATTAAGGAAACGCACATACCTCTCTCACACCTTCCTTTCTAAACCAATGAGGAACAGAAATCTCAGATAGGAACTAATATGAATATTTGATTAAAGTACCTGATGCTAAGCTATGATTGAGGCTTAACCTTCCCATGTGGCATTTGTATTTTGAAAGAGAAGATCACCAATCAATATAGAATGCCTAATTGGTACAGTTATGTGGAAAAGATATTTTGAAGCTGGGAGAAGTCCCCAGAGCCTTTTTCTTCTCCTTGTCCATTTCAGACAATAGTGTTCCTTTCCCCACATACTCTGCTTGAGTTTAAGCTATGCAGGATCACTGGGATAGTACATGCCTTTTCTCCTTATTTGCAAGAGCCTCTTCATTGGGTTCCTCATGGTGAACAGATACAGCAAATTGCAAATACAGGAAACCATCTGAGAACTTATTCTAAGTAAGTTTCTATTTTCTTCAGCATTAGTTTTGTAAGGCAAACACATTTATTAAGATATAGGGAGTCATTTTGGTTGACAAAAAAAACAGTAAAATTCTTCTGGATGATATAACAAGTCATTTTTATTTATCTCTGTGGTTCTCTACCGGACTGGTATAATACCAAACTGATGATCATATCAGAATCTCCAAGAAACCTTTTCCAAACTATGTCTCCCCAACCTCTTATATTTTGATATTTCTCCAAGGTGGCACACACTCCCTCTCTACTTGATTCAAGCATCAGTTCAGATTGAACACTTACTAAACATTACCTACCTTCACTCCTCTTCTGCCTCTGCATGGTAGCGCATCATGCTAACGGGAGCAAAAAAGGAAGGAAACAAAGGAAAAGAAGAAAGGAAGAAGGGAAGGGAGAATTAAAAAAAAAAGCTAGAGGCAGTATACAACATCAGCTTTCTAGTTGATTAAGCTTTAAAATCCTGAATGACTGCTCTTCATTCTTAAGGCCTGGCTTCTATTCTCCATATTCTGACTAAGATGCATGTTAAGCTATGCTTGCCATGTCCTAGAATGGTAAACACTCTGCTCCATCCCTAATTGGGAAGCACATACGACCTGCCACTTTGACACCATCTGAGGCACTGGGT
Source organism: Elephas maximus indicus (assembly GCF_024166365.1). Lineage (NCBI taxonomy): Eukaryota > Metazoa > Chordata > Mammalia > Proboscidea > Elephantidae > Elephas > Elephas maximus. The sequence continues at coordinate 25,319,436 of NC_064846.1, read as the reverse complement.
GTGTGGGAATTAGGAAGGCTCTGTAGAACAACTTGACTCCTTGGTGGTAAGGGGTGGGAAGAAAGGACAAAGGCCAATAAACAAGCATTGCTAGGTTGGCAGCACAGGTGATCACAGCAGTGCAGGGAGGTGGGTCAAACAATGGACATCATATGGAGGTGCAGCTTAACGACCAAGAAGCAGATGCAGAAACTAGTCTCGAACAAGGGAATGAGGTACAGAGGAAGGAAAGCAGAGAAAAAAAAGACAGATTATAAACAGCCCTTTCGGCTGGAAGGCCAAATTCACATTTACCTCTGAAATCTCAACAAGCTCAGCTAAAAAGATAAAATACCACAAAGCTTATTTGTACTCCAGTCCACTTTCAAAAGGCATCTTTGCTGGGGTCCAAAAGCAAAAACAAAAGACACAAAAACACATGTACATACTTGTGCATATACTCACATGCATGAACATACAACTGCACATAAGTGTTAAAGCATGCACACACACACACACACACACAAACATGCACGCACATACAGGCTCCAGCATGAGACTGAGTGAAAGAAAATCATCTTTGATTTTGGCCAATTTTCTCCTTCAGCTTAGTTGTTCTTGGCTTCTTCTCTCAGATAATAATATCATCCCAGCCAAATTCAAGAGATGGGCAGGTCACTGAACAGGGCATTTCATTTGGTTTGTCTTCTATTACATATTTACACCTTAGGAACTATGGCTACTTCAGGAACAAAAAGGTAGTTGTAAAAAGTACTGGCAGTGGTTTTAAAGTGGCCTTGCTGATGAGAAAGGATATACAGAAGCTGTGTATGCAGCCATCCCTTATGGGGTCTCATTCTAAGTGAGGTTTGTTGCCTTTTAAAAAAAACTCAGTAACTCTTTATAGATTCAATGCAATCTCTACCAAAATCCAAGCTGGTGGATTTTTGTTGTTGTTTTATTTGTTTGCAGAAATCGATAAAGTGATTCAAAAATTCATATGGAAATGTAAGAAAAGAGACTCAGAATAGCTAAAACAATCTTGAGAAAGAAGGACAAAGTTGGAGGACTCACACTTCGTGATTTCAGAAATTACTACAAAGTTACAGTAATCAGGACAGTGCAGTACTGGCATAAGAATAGACATACAGACCAATGGGACAGAACTGAGTGTCCAGAAATAAACACAAACATTTACGGTCAATTGATTTTGGGCAACAGTACCAAGAAAATTCAATGGGGAAAGTATAGTAGGGTAAGTCAATTATACCTTAATAAAGCTGTTACCAAACAACAAAAATCATTCACTCGGGTGGTACATGATAGTTATTTTCCAGCAACTGAAGGGCTACTACATGGAAGGAGGGTGAGGTTGCTTGGTGTAGCCCCGAGGGGTAAGCAGAAACAGAACCATCACAATACATAACAACAAAGGGCTCAATTCAAATTGTAATTTGTGTGAAGAAGGGCACTATGCTTAGGAGTAGGAGCAATAGGTACAGGCTAAAGGGAGAGATTTTTTTTTAATTGTACTTTAGATGAAGGTTTACAGAACAAACTAGTTTCTCATTAAACAGTATACATATTGTTTTTAAAGGGAGAGATATTTTGGCTCCTTTATGCAAACATTCAATAATTGGAGCTATATAAAAGATCAAATGTACCACCTCATAGTGGAGAGTGCCAAGTCACTGGAAGTATCCATGCATAAGCTGGATGACCACTTGAGAATGGAGTAAATGGGTTCACATAACATTGCATATGTATGTGGTGGGTTCAGGGGGAGCTCTACTTGATAGCCTTTAAGGTCCCTATAGGAGTCCTGGTGGCACAGTTGTTAAGAGCTTGGCTGCTAACCAAAAGATCAGTAGTTCGAATCCACCAGCTGCTCCTTGGAAACCCTTGGGGCAGTTCTACTCTGTCGTACAGGGTCACTACGAGTTGGAATTGATATGACAGCAACGGGTTTGGTGTTTTTTTTTTTGGTTAAGGTCCCTATAACCCTAAAAGATTCTATTAAAATGCATATTATTACAAAGGCCTTCCCAACTTTTGTCTAAAAACCCTTTTTCTCATTTCCTCAGTAGCCAGCAGTAAATGAATACTTATATATTCCCCGTATAATATTCCCACAAGCCCCAATACGAAATAATAAAACTTGATGCTGTGGCTTAGGACATTTATAATATTTGTATGCTGTTTTTGACTCAACCATTTAGCAATGGGCCAATCTACTGGATTCTTCTTTTTTTTTTTTAGTCTGCAGCTTTCGGGACAATACTTCATAAATGTCAATAAGGACAGTATCCCACGTTGCACTTAATACTGATAATAGTTACGTTGATGAATAGAAATCATTCTGGAGTTCATGTTTTCTCTCTTTCCATTCTCCTCTGTCTGTCCCCAGATACGGAATATGCAGACTGATGATTTTTACAAGTTGCTTCCAAAGCTGCAGAATGAACTCTTTGGCTGAAAGTTTCAAAATTTTTGGCCTAAGTCCACAAATGCCATAAGAAACTGGCACTCAATCCCACAGTGCTTTTCTCTTCTGTCAATAACTTTAATTTGGGGTCAGAAAGTGGAATCATTTGGCAGGTGGTCCACTAAGATCTGGATTTAAAAACCTCATGGGGTAGCAGTCCTCTACTCTGCTTTTACACTGTAGAATTACTGGGAATGATTCTACACTGAGAACGAGAAATTCAGATACTGTAAGAAAAGCTACTTATCCATAATTTATTTCACAACAGCAAGGGACAGTTTAGTATCCAGGGAGGGGCAGCTTAAGGATAGTTCCCTGTGGATCAGAAATAGCTAAACAGCTTCAACGTGAGTAGCTCCCTCACTAGACTGGTCAAGTACAGGCAACTCACGTAGTACGTGCTAGCTAAGTAGTGCTGATGAACTTATCCTGGCTCAATGACATCTTAAACCAAAACCAAAACCAAACCCAAACCCACTGCCATCAAGTCGGTTCCGACTCATAGCGACCCTACAGAACACAGTAGAACTGCCCCATAGAGTTTCCAAGGAGCGCCTGGTGAATCTGAACTGCTGACCTTTTGGTTAGCAGCTGTAGCACTTAACCACTGCGTCACCAGGGTTTCCAAGGCATACACAAATACCCAATATCAAAATTCTCTATTCATACTGCTCAAAAATCTCAAATGGAAAACACCTGCAATAAAATTGTACTCATCATCCAGCTAGCACACCAGAGCCTTACTATAAATTCCAACCTCGGGGTTCATGCCTTGGAACTGTGTTCTAATGTTCTCACGTGGCCCTTCTTTTACTTCCAGCAATAAATCCCTGTGGAGAGGGGCCAAGAAGGGCATTGCCTTAGATCATATTCCATGTTAGAGTGAGGTTCTTCACTACAACTTGTGCTTCATCTGGTCTTGATGTGAAGCCAGCAAAGGAAATGTGTGTATGGAAGGGATCTTTTAATTTTAAACAGATGTGAATATGTGACAAAACACTTATGCTCCTCTCACTTAAATTCCTTCACACGATCCCAGATTATTTATCTTCTTGTTAAAATATCCCAGATTATTTCTTTACACAAGGTCCATGGGTAGACATGGAGAGAATACTACTTGGGAGGGGCAGAGACAATACCACAATCTCAAACCCATGTCTCCAGTGGTCATACTTTTGCCTGTGCCTATCCCTTGTTCTGCCAGATTGTGCTCTTTATTGGTCTCACCACTCAAAATAGCCACAAGTGCCAATATTCATGAACTACCTAAGCAGTATACTTTGTATCTCACTGTCATAAAGCACTCTCCCCAGATCCCTTAAGCATTTCAATTGCTCTTTTCCATTTCAAGCATCTCAATTCCAAAGAATGGAAACTTGGGCATAGTCTTAACAATTAAAAGAGATTCTCAATACTTTTCTCTAAGAAGTTGTTTGTCCATATCCACGTCAGTTACTCAAAATCGTATTGGCTTTTTAAATGCCATTATCATATTGATACTGTTAATATAGTTTACTATCCCATCACCTGTAGATTTACAAAGGCATGAATCAAATTTACTTTCGCTGATAATCTATTTCTGTGATATTTATAACCAAGATAAAATATAATATGCTACCAAAAAAACTTTTCCAGAAGTCTTATTTACTTGCAGATTGCCATTTTTATTAAATATGGATTGTCACAATTATTTTATGGTCTTCATATTCCTTATTACAAATTGAGGTAAATCCAGATTGTTCGATAAGCTCGGTAAATTTCCGTGACTCAGCAGAGTGTATCAGAGTTGTAGTTCTTTGCAGTTCCTGCCCCACCTCCATGTCAATGGCAGGGTTTGGGAAAATATGAACACTTGTTTGGCAGCAAGTGTTAGCACTTAGGGCAGGGGATGGGAGTGGCAATGAGCAGACTGTATAAAGACTCTAAAGAAGGCTTTCTTCATAGCCTCTTCATCAGAAGATTTAACTGGACACATCCCAATTCCTACTTGGTAGACAGTCAACACAGGGGGTGTTTTCTTTAGATTCTCCCACTTTGCACCCATCTGGGATTTTTGTGAGGGAACATCCTAGTGCCCAGGAACCTTTCCCTTCCCTCCCCTCCCCTTCCCCCTCCCTTCTCTCTCTCACACACACACACACAGATAGAAAAGACAACCATTCATAATTACACGGAATATAAGCTTTAGAGTCTGGAGTCAGAACTGTAGACAAGTTAGTGGTACATATAGCCTTGGGAAAGGAAAAAAGGACACCTAACATTTTTCACTGCTATTCATAAGGTTTTCACTGGCCAATTTTTTAAGAAGTAGATCGACAGGTCCTTCTTCCTGGTCAGTCTTGGCCTGGAAGCTCCACTGAAACCTGTCCACCATAGGTGACCCTGCTGACATTTGAAATACCAGTGGCATAGCTTCCAGCATCACAGTGACACGCAAGCCAACACAGTACAACAAACTGACAGACGAGTGGTGGGATACTGTCTGGTTTAAAATCAAGAAACACGTGCATCAGGGTTGTATCCTTTCATCATACTTATCCAATCTGTATGCTGAGCAAATAATCTGAGAAGCTGGACTATATGAAGAAGAACATGGCATCAGGATTAGAGGAAGACTCATTAACAACCTGCATTATGCAGATGACACAACTTTGCTTGCTGAAAGTGAAAAGGACTTGAAGCACTTACTGGTGAAGATTAAAGACTACAATCTTCAGTGTGGACTGCACCTCCACATAAAGAAAACAAAAATCCTCACGACTGGACCAACAAACAACATCATGATAAACGGAGAAAAGACTGAAGTTGTCAAAGATTTCATTTTACTTGGATCCACAATCAATGCCCATGGAAGCAGGAGTGAAGAAATCAAATGACATATTGCACTGGGCAAATGTGCAGACCTCTTCAAGTGTTAAAAAGCAAAGATGTCACTTTGAGGACAAGAGTGTACCTGACCCAAACCATGGTATTTTCAATAGCCTCATATACATGGGAAAGCTGGACAGTGAATAAGGAAGACCTGAAGAACTGATGCTTTTGAATTATGGAATTGGCAAAAAAATATTGAACATACCATGGACTGCTAGGAGAACAAACAAATCTGTCTTGGAAGAAGTACAGCCAGAATGCTCCTCAGAAGCAAGAATGGTGAGACTTCGTCTCAAATACTTTGGACATGTTATCAGGAGGGACCAGTCCCTGGAGAAGGACATCATGCTTGGTAAAGTAGAGGGTCAGTGAAAAAGAGGAAGACCCTGAATGAGATGGACTGACACAGTGGCTGCAACAATAGGCTCAAGCATAACAATTGTGAGAATGGGGCAGGAGCAGACAGTGCTGTACACAGGGTCACTATGAGTCGGAACTAACTCGACGGCACCTAACAATATTTATTGAAGGTGCTACTGAAAATTAAATGCAACAACTTATGCAAAGATCCCAGGATAATCCTGCAGTATACTTTCAAAACACATTTCTCTTCTTCTCCACCCTGCTTTGAATTATGAAAGTTCCAGATGACAGTGAACTTTTCCATTGAACGTAGAAATGTCTGGCTTCCTAAACAAAGCAAAAATGTCACTGAAAACTGTAGATGCAGTTTGGGGGAAGAGAGAGACAAGGGTTTAAAAATTTCCTTTAGACCCAAATGGGTTTTGTCTTTATGCATTTCTCAAAATCCTGTAGCTAAAAAAAAAAAAAAAACCCTGTAGCTGCAGTACTATCTCTTTAGTCTTCAAAACAAAAGAGCCTATTTGCAGAGTACTCCAGGGTGGCCCTGAGTGGCACTTTAAAACACCCATTTTTGTACCTTTCTTTTATTTTAGGCAGTTTAGTGAGGCTGGATACAACAATTGATCCTGGGAGGGAGTTTGAATGGCACAAAAAGTGGGGGTGTGGTCTGCTGTCCATTGAAAACAGAAAACAAAGCCAAAGAAAGTAAGTGTTCTATGTGAAGGGACAGAGGGAATTTCAGGATGTGCTAAAAAAAAAAATGTAGCTATTGAAAAGAGCAGAAAAAACTGGGATCTAGGTAACAGAGGACAAGCCAAACAGGCATAATTATTTAGCATACAATTTCCACAGATAGTAATGGCCAAGTACATTATTTTACCTAAGTAATTTTTAAATACCACAGATTCCAATAGTGGATTTTTTTAAGCCACCAAGTACAACTAAGACACACAATGAACATAATAAAACAGAGCGTCTAGATTTATGTCTCTTTGTAGAGACTACGCTTTTTTGATTCAAATTCTCCCAAAGGAAAAAAAAAAAAAACCCGCTGCTATCAACTTGATTCCAACTCATAGCGACCCTATAGGACAGAGTAGAACTGCTCCATAGGGTTTCCAACGGGCACCTGGTGGCTTCGAACTGGTTAGCAGCCAAGCTCTTAACCACTGCACTACCAGGGCTCCCAAAGAATTAATGATCTTTACTGAAATCACCCTGAAAAGGGTACATTACTGGTTCAAGGAAGATTTATCAGAGGAAGAAATGGAAGCTGAAAAGTAGTGAGTCATTAGTGGCTTAGGGGCTGACCAATCCAAATGAGAATAGTTAAAAGGGCTATGAGAGCTAAAATGTATAAAAGTATCTATGACCTAAACATTGGAGCTAGGAGCTCTTTCTTTTGATTAACTCAACTTTCTTATCCCTAGCTTGGAAATCAAGGCTTAATAGCCAGCTCTGGATAGCAAACCAGTATGATGAGAAAAACAGTACTGATGAGAAATGCAAAATACAGGTCTCATTTAAATTTAATTGAGATCATAATTTGTTAAATCATTTCTGAGGATAAGCCACATTAGGCCATTTTTAAAAATCAACTACCCCCAAAAAAGAAATACAATGGCCTGTATGTCAAAGGAAATAATGTTCTTGTTTGATTTCTCATTGATTTAATGATCACTGTGGCCATCTGGAAACCCTGGTGGCGTAGTGGTTAAGTGCTACAGCTGCTAACCAAAAGGTCAGCAGTTTGAATTCACCAGGTGCTCCTTGGAAACTCTGCGGGGCAGTTCTACTCTGTCCTATAGGGTCGCTATGAGTCAGAATTGACTCAATGGCAATGGGTTTGGTTTGTTTTTGTGGCCATCTAGACTCTTAAGAGAATTATTCTTTCTGGATGGTCAAGTTTTCTAGAGCTGCACTTCCTAACATTGTATCCAACAGCCACATGTGTTAGAAAAGGCAAAGTTATAGAAAATCTCATCATGATAAAAAATTCTAATGCACAGTATGGGCTACAAAAACTTCAAAGCATTCTACTAATAGTTTTTCCACAATGTAATTAATATTCATATGCACACAGGATAAAATACAGATCAGAATTTAGCATTTTTTCTTACTTTGGACAGTTGTTCCCAAAAGTCAGTTGTAGGTTAAAAAAAAAAAGGCAGTTATAGGTAAGAATCATTTGAAAAGTTTGTTAAATGCAGATCACTTAGAGAGAACTCCTAGAATGCTCACAATGAATATCCTAGGTAATTCTGGAAGTTTCTAAACCACATTTTGAGAAACACAGTGATTATGTATTAAAAATGCAATTACCAGTTCACCTATTCTAATTCTGCGGCTCATGAGATGATCAGAGATAAGAGACCTGATTTTCTTGTATTAATATGTGTATAGGCAAACCCTTGTCTCTCTCCAAAAGTACAAAATGTTTCACAAAGGCAAAAGGAGCTTTCAAAGTATAGTAGATCTGAAGAATGAGTACAGATGAAAAAAAATTCAAGGAGGTAGTTGCGCTAAAAACAGAACTAATCTTTTAAACAGAATATTGTAGAATATCTATGCAGAGTAGAAGCTATCTGGACATTTGACTCTGGAACCCTTAGACTCTGGGAATAACTCTGAATCATGAGCTAACGTGATGCAGCTGCTAAAGACCTAAATATTGCATATGAGTGCTAACTATGAACAAGGCACTAGGCTATGTGCAGAGTCGAGTAAAATATACTTTATGACTTCAAGGAACTCACAGTCTAGTGGGGGAAGACAGACAAAAAATAAGTTATTGTAATACAATAAACCAAAAACCAAACCCACTGCAGTTGAGTTGATTCTGAATCACGGTGACTCTACAGGACAGAGTAGAACTGCCCAAAAGGTTTCCAAGGAGTGGCTGGTGGATTCCAAACTGCTGACCTTTTGTTTACCAGCCCGAGCGCTTAACCACTGCGCCATCAGAGCTCCACCGTAATACAACAGCAAGTACCATCTGGGTTGAATCTTAAAAGCTGGGTAGCTCTAGGGTTGCTAGAGATATAGAAGAATGGCAATTAAAATGGAGAGAACAGCATGCCCAGTGAGTAGGGTAGAGAGAGGGCAGTGTAGTTGGAGAGAAGCGTGTAAAGGCATTCTGGATGGTTGAGATAAGACTATGGATGGCCCTGATACCTATTTAGAAAAGTCCCAAAATCCTTTAGGCTTTTGAGGAGAGGAATGATATGATAAGATCTGCATTTAGGAAGAACATTCTAACAGTTAGGCAGAAAATGGACTGCAGTGGGAAAAGAGGAGATGCTGGGAAGATGTGCTATGCTTGCCCATTTGGTTGCATGGAAGAAAAATTACACCTTGGTTGGCAATACTTCTTGCAAAAAGCTAAAAATTGAGAGAGAAGCACCTAAGAAAAAAGCTAAAAATCTGAAGAAAGAACATGAGTAGTGGTAGTGTTTAGAAGCCGCTGAGGATGCGATGATCCACCTTGACTGGCGATAGAGAAGACTACCAGTGATGAGTGTCAGAAGGAAAGTAAAAATTTTCAGCAGTCTGTTGAGCAGGCAGCTCTACACTATCTATGCCTTCTAAAGGCACGGACAATGGGATATCTGCTCTGGATAGCACATGAATAGGTAAATAGCTTCCTCGTTGCAGTGCCCTTAAAGATATAGAGCATATTACATAATAGTTTAGAGTGTGGGCTCTGGAAACAGACTTCCTGTGATCAAATCCAGATTCTGCAACTTACTAATTGTGTAACCTGGTAGGCAGGTTACTTAAACTCTGTGTCTCAGTTTTTTTAACCCTAAAATGGAAATAATACTACTACCTACCTCACAGGAGTGCTGTGAAGGTTGATGAGTTCATACATATAAGGTATTTATAACAGGGCTGGACACACAGTAAGCATTCAATAAATGTCAGCTATTTTTTTTATTTTTATTATTGCGTGTATGTGAGGGGGAGGGGCACACACACTTAACTGTGCTATGCTCAATAACCCTTCAAGGCATCAGTGCTATATGTAAGGGATGTCAATCAATATAATTTAGAAGCCCAATGGGCATCTGCAATATACAGATGCAGAGACAACATGCCTTACCTCTTATTCATAATGAATATCTCAAGTTCTTCCTGGAAAAAGGCAGACAGGAATAAGTTTTTAAATTTGTAAATATTCTCGGTGATCCCCTTAAGTAATCAAGTGCAAGCCAGCTCCAGCATGCTACTGGCTAGAGTATAATGACCCTTACATCCCCATCCATAAAACCAGCCCTTCACTCCCTTAAAACACATTCAAAGGCATACTGAAAGGAAAAATCATTAAGACAACCCAACTTTAGCTCCCTGAACAATCAGAACCTGGAAATCATCTCCCTCTCTAATTTCTCTTGGCCTGAAACACCAGACGGCAAAAAATGAATTATTTTGCAGACGAAAGAATTTTCTTTAACAAATCAAAAAATGCCAATTTCTTAAAAAGCCCCAATAAGCTCTTTTTCAGTTGTATTCAGAGTGCTTATTCCCAGAAAATGGAATGGAGTGAAGGGTGTTGGCCAGAGCTTCCAACTACATAGGAAATTTGCTACCTGAAACCAAGTTTAATATGGAGCTTTTTAATCATATGCCTTGTTTGCCCAGTTTTCCTCCCTTTAGCCCTGATCCAATTCCCCAAGTCCCCTCCTGTAATTTTTTCATGTCAAATTCTATTGAAGTTCAAAAAACAGTGAAGACACCTTCTATCATCCTCCTTTCCTTTTTTGCTAGAAGAATATAAGGATAGCTTTACTTTAAAATCTGTTCAAGTATAAAGATAGCATCCCAAATAAGGATAAATTCTAATTACACGGTATCTGAGACAATATATCCATCACCATCATCCTAAAAGTCCCATAAACAGGTCACACAAAGCTTGCCTTAGCTCCAACTCTTTTTCTTGACAACATTCTCAAATATTCACCATCAAATGCTAAAGAAGAGTTGCTACGGTGTCAACATCTAGTCATTTCCCCAGTAAAAAAAAAAAAACCAGTGCCATCGAGTCCAGTACATGGGATAAACCAAAATAAAAAACCAAACTCGTTGCTGTCGAGTCAATTCCGACTCACAGTGACCCCAGAGGATAGAGTAGAACTGTCCCATAGGGTTTCCAAGGAGTGGCTGGCTGGTGAATTTGAACTGTTGACATTTTTGGTTAGCAGCCTTAGCTTGTAACCACTAGTCTAATAATTCAGATCTAAAAATGACCCCATTCATGAATATGTTCCCTGAAGAGGTTTTAAAGAAAATTTTACCAGAAGTAATAATGTAGGTTTAAACAGTAAAATACATTCTGTCCCCTTCTTCAGTGGGACAGAATGTATTTTTTTTTCCTTTAAAACTAATGAATTTAAAATTGAGAAACCACTTGAGAATTTTAAAAGATGGGAACGCTAGTGTCCTTTTTTATATACAGATAGAAAGAAAAATGTGCAACTGAGCTGGCTGCTTAATTCAACACTATATATTTTTTCCATTGATTTTGATAAAATATTCTAATTTAAAAACATATAACACTTTATATCATGGCCAGTATTTTTAAAATACACATATTTTATGAAAATAATCTTATAAATCTATTGAGCAGATATTAAAAATATCTTATTTTAGATGGAAAACATTACATATTAACCTTTTGGATTAGACATTATTTTCCTTTCCAATAACTTCACAAGGCTCAACTCAGCTCATTATACCAATTCCAAATACCAGTGCTTTCTATATATCTGTAAAACTAATTTGAAGAGCAGTCACATATTAAAATATATGTTGGGTTAAAATGGTTTTGAAAAAATCCTGAGTCCTATCAAAGAATATTTTCTTTTTAAGTAATTGAGTGAACTTAGTCTTCTTCACTAGTAACTTAAGTCAAATTTACCCTGGACCCATCAATTCAGAGGCAACCTGGTGTAGATTCTTGAGTCAAGAAACCTACCAGTTTGGGTACTGCCACTTACTAGATGTGAGACCTTGAGCCAGTTACTTAACCTCTGAGTCTCAGTTTTCTTACCTATGAAACGGAGATCATAAAGCCCCTGACCTCACATGAGGTTGTGATGAGGAAGAACTGAGAAAGCGTATGTTAAATCACTATGTAAATGTTTTATACCACGTCCACTATGAGTCAATAATCAACAACTACACTGTAAGTAAAAATTGTCTTCTAATAGAGTAAAATCATGAAGGAGTTAAACATGTATTCACTATTAGCATACAAATAAAATTCAGTCATAAAAGCCACCTAGTTGGGTTTGATATTCATTAGATTAACCTAGAACTGAGAGATGGCAAGGAGATAATGCCACTAGTTTTTAAAACATAAACACTTATATGTTGGCATAGAGAAGTTCTTTCCAGATGTAGTAATTCTAGTAACATAACAAAGTCCAACATTTTTCAATGCCAGGAACATAAACCAGTAACACAGATCCATGAGAAGCCTCTAATTATTGAACAGATAATATTTTCCATGAGAATATATCTATTTACTGTTGTAATGGAGAAAAAGAGACATTCTCTAGTGTTAACCAGAAGAGAAAAACCTCAACAACCTCTCACATTAAAATGTACAGAGTTGGCTCTTCTGGAGTCAAGTATGCATTGGAGTATGGAGAAAACATCCAGCAAGCACAACTCTCCAACACTTAGCAAAACAAGCCAACCGATACCCAAAGAAGAAACTGAAGCTATAAATTCAAATAAATGGGCTGCAGGGAGACTACACAAACCTGCTGTTGCTTTAATTGCAGACAATTCAATTCAGCAGCTGTTGGTCCAGACACTAAGGTTCACTGTATGCTCTTCAGCATAACCTTGAAATTTGTCACTCACTCACTTCTCCACATCATCTGTATGCTGTCCAATTAATGAAGAGCGAAATCAACTGTCAAATTACCCATCAAAACAGAATATGATCTTGTAGCTCCTAAGGACAGGAGCACAATATTTTAAGGCCAATAAAGTGAGACTGAAGATGAAAGTCCTTCACAATACATGATATTTAAACTTATCAAAACATGTGGTTGTAGGAACTAAGCTACTGTTCTATTGAGCAAGAAAGTGAAACTTTCTCAGGATTTTTCATTTGTAAGGGTCCTTTCTGTCTTTGTAACTGCTGTTTAAGAAGGCTTTCAAAAAACATTCACCAACACCTGATCTGAGTCTTCAAGTTCTTCATTCTTATGGACCAATATATTTCTGAAAGCTTAACAGAATGCTTAAGGGATACTTCTGGTCCAACGGTATTTTACGATACAGATGGTTTGGAGCTGGCATGTTTAGCCTTGCTGTTTCCAGCACTTTTTCTACCAGCACAGTAAATAAACAACAATAATAGATAACGTTCACCAACCTGAGTTCAATAATGAAATAAAAATAAATTTGTCCAACAGACGAGTTCTGGAGTGCTTTCTATTTGAAGTTTCCTTACTCTAAACTATATCCCAAATCCAGATAACCAATTAACAAAGACAGGAGTTAAGAAACTCAAGAGCGACATAATACACTGTTTTAAAAATGCTCTTTGCTTCCATAGCGCTGTGTGTCTTCTGTGCAAGCACTTTTAAGCTATATCACATACTACCAGTTGCAGACATAAGACTTTAGAAATTCAATACAAGAATACAGCAGAGAAGCATGCACAATTAAGGGAGCAGGACTACCAATTTACCAGAAAACCCAGATTTTATACAACAATCTGCTACAAACATTATAGCTAGGGGCAGGCACGGTTTGTGCAGCTATTTTGTTTAGCTCATTAGAACCCTATTTGTCCTTCAGTACAGTTGAACTGGAGGAAAAATAAGAGTGAGAAATGCACTTTGAAACGAAAAAGAAATTTTGGATAAAAGAAGACATACTATACCTGTATATTGTACCAGGAACATTGTGACACTCTTCAGGGAACTGTTTCACGTTGTAACCTATTGCAAGTTATGCTCCCTTTACTCTCTTCTCCCCACAAAAAAAAATCCAGAGCACCCCAAACCCTCACTACATACTACCCATAACCCACACCCCCATTCAGGGGGGAAAAAAAAGCCAGCTACAATTCAGCTCAGATCCGATGCTTCTGTTTAGCTCAGCTCCAGCCGAGTAACTGAGCTCTAACAACGGAGCATAGGAAGGTGGATTCTGATGCCAGTAGCACTTCCATCCACTTCACTTACACAAAAGCAGGCAGTGGAAAATCCAGGAGCCTTGAAGACAAGGGCTGGAACTGGCTTTTATGAATTGCTATTACTGCATGTGTCACCATCCATCTCCAATGACGGACACTTATAGGCTGAATTGGGAGTGGAGGGGGTGGGGTGGAGGAGGTTGGAGAGCAGGTGGAGAAGCAATTAGCAGTATGTTCATCTGAGAATTCGTAAGGGATTTCATACATCAGTGCCTAAAGAAACAGCGTGCTGTTGACAAATCAGAACTTTACGATTTGCATGCCTTAGAAGAAATCTTAGCTCGCAGCCCCAAACAAAATAATGCTTGCCCACTCTGACAGGGCATACGAAGTCACCCCTCCACTTTCTCTTTCCTCCCAGCCACGCTTGTTCCTGCAAAATCAACATTCAGAATGAGTATTTGCTAACTTTCCCTAAAGAATTGTATTTAAAAGGTTGGAAGCAAAGGAAGTATAAAGAAATTAAATTCTATTGAACATGACATCTCTTAACAAAAAGGCAAGAAGCTAATTATTTTAAGCCAACTTTTCATCCCTAGTCCCATTCCCCAGGTGTAGCTTTCACACCTATAATCAGTGGATCACACAACTTTTGTGCATGTGTTTAACACTGAGAAAAATCTATGTCTGCCTAAAAATAGTTCCGTTAAAGTCAAGGTGAAAAGCTAAGAGGTGTGTGCAGGACTCACTTGACAGGTGACCTTAGAGAAGGCACTCATCTGCTAAACTGAAGCACATATTTTTGTAGAACTATTTCAAAATTAATCATGAGTAGGAGCAAAAAGGAGATAGTCTTTTAGGCAGGAAACGATGCAATTGAAAGAATACTGTGGCTGGGTATCAGGAAACCTTGGTTTAGCTTCCAGTTCCACAACTTTCTGTGTGACCCTGGGTGAGTCACTTAAGTCCTCAGAGCCTAAGTTCCCTTATTTATAAATTGGAGCTAACAGTACCTACCCTGACTGTTCCACAAGATTGCTATAAAGAGCCAATGAGCAAATGGATATAAAGACCCTTTTTAGCAAACTGTAAAGGGCTATATATAGGATTGTATGGGATTACTAGTATTGTTGGTAAAGTAGAGGATCAGCGAAAAAGAGGAAGACCCTCAACGAGATGGACTGACACAGTGGCTGAAACAATGGGCTCGTACATAGCAATGATTGTGAGGATGGCGCAGGACTGGGCAGTGTTTCATTCTGTTGTGCGTAGGGTCGCTATGAGTTGGAACTGACTTGATGGCACCTAACAACATTATTATTATTCCCTCAAACAAATTTTGCTTGAATGACTGATGTCAGGCATCTCAACCACATATGGAAAATTAAAAGAAAGGGCCAATATTATTTTATGAAACATTCTCCAGTTCCTCAAATTTTAAAATCAGAAGGAATCACTATTTGCTCCTAAAATTCCATAGGGGCTGAACTTGTGAAAAGAAAAAATTTAAAATCTAGTATATATCAAAAGCTTATTAAAGAGACTGAATCCCTCTAATTCCTTCTTTACTTTCTGGAAAGTCAGCCTATTTTTCTTTGTGTGGTCTAGTATTATGTCTCATCTAGTTGAGAATGCAAGTTTATTGGACAATGAGCATCTCCTTTTGTTAAATCTTTCTATTAACCTAGTACATCCTTACTGCCCAGTGTGTCAGGAAGGATTCGGGTTGATTAGCTAAATCTAAATCCACAAGGTAAAAAATCCAAAGTCATGCTTTATGAGGCTCTAAGCTGCCTTGATACTACATATACTGTGATCAGCTGGCTCCAACTGGGACACAATTTTAGCACATGAAGTCCTGGGGTGGCTACACCTGGGGTACTAAAAGATCCAGGCAATGTTTGGGGACCTTTGGTTCAGCCAAATCCCATATGTTCCGATGTCCATCTGTATGGTGCGCACCCATGTGCCTGTTCACATGGGCCAAATCTGAAGCAGCCAAAATAAAGGTGGGGGCTATAGCAGAAATATCAGATATCAGTTCCCCTTGGCCCTCTCCCATGCCATCTGTGCCCTCAAACAAGTTCCCAGCCCACTCCTTGTGAGAAGAAAGAAAACGTTTCCCAATTTCCCCTTGAACTTCACTGTCATTACTAAAAATGCCACACACACACACACACACATATATATACAAATCTATGTTAAATTAATGGGGGAAATGGATAATACAAATGATGAAGATTTCAGTGACTAGTAGCTACCAGCAAGAGAGTCAATGAAAGAGGGAAAGGCGAGGATGGAGAGGATTCACTTGCTGGGACCATCCACAAGGTTCTTCTAGAAAGTGCTTGTCTTTCCAGGTACTAGGAATGGCCCTTTTGCCACCACAGCTGCAATCCTAGCCTTCCAGCTGCGTAGGTAAATAGTCAAGAGCTTGGAAGGGTATTGACAGCCCTAGCACCAGAACTTGCTTTCCTTTGGGATGAGGAAAGTCAGGGAGGTGGGATACAGTTCTCCAGAGGCCTCGTCCCTGTAACCCTCCGCCACAGCCTTACTTGGGGCATGGGTGGCCACTAAGAAAGGTGACAGCTCAACTGTAGGTTCAGCAAAGGAGGATTGCCTGAGACTTTAAAAACCATATTGGTAAGAAAGGAACAAAGGCTGTATTTCAGAATCAGGTTGTTCTGCCTCTGAGCATTGCAAGTAAACTCCTCCACAAATTTAAGCTTGAAATTCATATTCCCCAAGTTCTTCAGAAGGGTCATTCAAACTACAGGGAAAAGGACAGGGAAGAAGATTTTTTGTTAGCTTTTTTTCCTCACAGTCAAAAAAAACAAAAATGAGGATTATATCAAGAACATGATTGACAGAGTGTCCCAAAAGGCAACGAGGTGGGAAGCAGGAGTTGCAACTCAGATTAGCAAGAATGAGAACGAAAGCATCCGAGCATCCTGATAAAAACACGCACACAAACACACACACCAAAAACCTGCAATGTTTCCATTATCCTGATTTCAAGCTCCAGATTGTAAGCACTAATGGTTCCCTAAACCATCCAGGCTTCTTTTCAGCAGCCGTCACCAAGCCTGAGTGATCTTTTCAAATGAATTCCCGTCGTTAGCCACCCTGGATTCTGAGTATTTTTGTCAAAAACAAAAATCCCAGCGGCAGATTTCAAGAACCAAGAACTTGAACCAAACCATGAACCTAAATGGGGAGAAACAACACTAATTTGCTAAATTCCAAATAAAATAGAAATGTTAACAGTTTGAAAGCAACGACAACTACTGAATCAATTTGAACCAGAAAAAGCTTCATGTTTTCCAAATAAATCAAACTTGCACCAAACCCTTACAGCCCAATCAGTTCAAGCTTCTGCAAAAAGCACGCATCAAGACTTGGTTTCACCTGCCTGAGACCACAAAGAAACCACTGAATGAACAATGAATAAGAAGTCAGGAGAACTGACTGTTACTGTCCCAGGTCTAATAGTCTACGCCAGCGGTGAAATTTACTCAATTTTTTTTTACTTTTTTATGAAATAGACAGGAAACCCTGGTGGTGTAGTGGTTAAGTGGTATGGTTGCTAACCAAAAGGTTGGCAGTTCGAATCCACCAGGTGTTCCTTGGAAACTCTATGGGGAAGTTCTACTCTATCCTATAGGGTCGCTATGAGTCAGAATTGACTCGACGACAATGGGTTTGGTTTTTGTTTTTTATGAAATAGACAATGTCATGATTTGGCCATAATCTCCAGGAACGAGCGATATGGGCCAACCCCCTTCTCCTAAGGGTTCATGTTTCTAGCTTGCTTTGAAATACGCTCCATGTAAGAGCTGGCAACTGTCCTTGCTTAGCCTCAGGAATAATCAGCCTGATACTCTTTTTCAGAATGTTCCTTTAAAAAAAAAAAAAATGTTTTAGGAGCAGTTTGTCTTCCTTAAGTGAAAGCTACAGGTGGGTGGTCTGGTCCGAAAAAGGAAGCAGGAAGGAACGAAAGTGATCTAGAATATGCTAAGAACCTACTGCATGTCAGAAGTGACAAAATACTTTATATAATTTTCTTAATTATATAAAGCTATCACTCTCTTATCAGGTAGATATTATTATCTTCACTTTTTAGGCAAGGAAACTAAGGCTTACTGATAAATCACTTGCCTACAGTCACTCAGCTGGTAAGTGATGGAACTGGGATTTGTACTCAAGCAATCTGAATCCATTACCATACCAACATTCGAATGATTAAAGGCATACTTCCTTCATGATTCAATCGGACTTGCTTAGTGAATAAATCACCTGCTGAGTCAATACAGTAAAAGTAAACTTCCTTGTATTTACACTGGGTTGGCTTTTTTAAAATTTATTTCATCTGACATTGTGGTACAGGGGTTAAGACCATTGAGTTCTATAGGCAGACATACCCGTGTTTCTTGACATTGTGTTTAACTGCTTTGAGTCTCAGTTTTCTTATCTGACAAATGGGGAAGAAGTAGTACCTAACTCATCAGGTAGCTGAAACGCTTCAATCATGTTACAGCAGCTAGCACAGTGGTTGGCACAAAATAATTACTCAATTAATGCAGATTAGGGCTTTCTTTGTATTCATAAGCAGTGGAACAAGAAAGGGGAATTTATAAAGAAAAAGGAAATCAGGATTCATTGAACTCAAGTGCTCTCTGGCCTATAGCACAAAAATAGTTTGAAAGAGGTTTCCAGTGGCCCACCCACACCCTCCAAAACCAAGCTGCATCTTGTGAGAGATTAGCATATTCATGAAACAACATGTGGCCTCATGAATATACTAATTGGTGGCGCCTAAGTAGTAACAAGGAGACTTGTCATGTGCTGTGCTAAGCAGCAATGTTCCCTAGCTTCCTGGAACCTATTCTTCAAAAGAGAGAGCTGGGAAGTAGCAGACAGAAGTACTGCTGGAAGTATCAAGTGGGCTAAGGCATCTTTTTCCCCCTAATTCATCAAGCCTTGGCTTCTCTTCCAGTCACCTGTAGCCCTCTTCTCACATACTTCCCCCGTGCCCTCCCTCAGTTTGTTCCAGTTTCTTGTGATTCTTTCACTGGCTCCAGCTCTATCTCTGTTCATCAGCATCAAGTGGCATTGATGGAATGTGGGCCTGGCACTGAACTAGGTTAAATGGAGGAGCATCCAAAGGTTACTCAACAAGACACGTGTTCTCTGTCCAAACAGATCTACAATACACAGGTAGACCAAAGTTTTGGTAACACAGTAGATGTCACATCAATCAGATGAAATTCGATTGATTTCAGGACACAAAATAGTTCATCTAGTTAATGATATGCATACTGAAAAATTCTGAAAGAACTGTACTGACATCTGCAACTTAATTTGAAATGCATAAAATGATAGATAGTTACAAGATAAATCAAATATATAAAATGTTCATTATGGAACCTAATGGTGGGCATATGGGTGTTCACGTACAAGTCTACAAACTTTTCTGTACATTTGATATTTTTCATACTGAAAGACGGATTAAAAGGAAATGGGTAAAGGGTATGGTTTATTCAAACTCAAATCTTTCAGAACAAAATAGTTATATTTATACAGAGACGCATAAAGCAAATAGGGCAAAATTTTAAAAGTTGGTGAATCAAAGTGAAAAGTCAACAAATGTCTTGCATGATTCTTGTAATTTTTCTATATTCAAAATAAAAGTTAAAAGATAGTTTGTTGAACACCAACCTTTCTTTACCTACTATCTCAGCAGCCATTTTTATTAGAGAAGGAATCTAGGTGAATAGTAGTAGGGGAATTGGAAAGAATGGGAGAGAAAAAATAATCGACTCATAGATATATCTTGGGTGCCTACCGTTTGCAAGTAATTATGCTAGGCAAAAAAACCAAAACCAAACCCACTGCTGTTGAGTCGATTCCGACTCATGCTAGGCACTGTAGGGGATTAAAAAAGCTAAAAAAACAAAAAACAAAACATGGTCCCTGCCTCTAGAGGGCTCACAGTGTAGGTGAGGGAATGCCAAGGCAGTCTGAAAGGGTAACTGGCTAGAGCAGAGAAGTTCTGTTTGAAGAAGTGTGAAGATTGGAGAGGTAGCTTGGAGCCATATTGCAGAGAGGACTGAGTGCCAGGTTAAAGAGTTTGGAGTTCATCCTATGGATAATGGGAAGTTATTTACAGCGACGGCAATGGGACGGCAACGGGTTTTACGGGAGGCAGGGAAAGAACATGATCTAAAACCACCTGGCTTGATAGTACGGTTTGGGCACAGGTACCTTCAACATGCATTTGTTTTATATTCACATACTTATGGACCTCATATCTACGTCCCATATCTGGACAAGGCCT
Organism: Elephas maximus indicus; assembly: GCF_024166365.1. Lineage (NCBI taxonomy): Eukaryota > Metazoa > Chordata > Mammalia > Proboscidea > Elephantidae > Elephas > Elephas maximus. The sequence goes on along the minus strand of NC_064846.1, from coordinate 25,299,243 downwards.
TGAAAGATTTCCAGCACTCTGCACGCTGCCCATTTTTCAAACAGCCACTTCCTGAGGTCTCTTCAGCCTCTGTCCCTGTCCCTCCCCCAACCCCCAAAGGGAGCTGACCAGCAATCTCCTCAGTTCTGCTGACTCAGTAAGCAATACATAAGCCTCACATAATGTTTCTGAAACTAAGCTGCTGTGCTTTGAAGCTCAGATTTCCTTCAGGATAATCAAACCCCAGTTACTGCTGGGATAACTGATTGGGTAACAAAGAATGAATATTCAGCTGATCAACATGTGAAAGAGGGCAAGGAGGTATGTCTGGTGTGTAGAAGGGAACAATTATTCAAAGTGATCTCTGTATATCAAAAGAAAACCTAACAGAGACGGCACTGCTGAATAAAGGCAACTTAATGAACTAGGGTAAAACCTTTCAAAGACAGCCAAATTAAAAAGTGGACAGCTCCAGTCTTTTGCCCATAAAGTCCATCCTCCAAGCCAATAATTTAAAACCCTCTGCTGGCTCACCCCTGACTATAGGATAAAGTCTAAGCTCCTGAGCAAGCAGACTTCCTTAACAATCGGCCACAAGATACCTTTCCAGATTCTTCTCCTGTCCCCCTCTCCCCCGCTTCCAGTGGTTTACACACTTAATATCTTACCTTTTCCCAAACTATCCATTTTTTACACATGTGGCCACGTTGCATGTATTGGTGGCCCCTCTGCCTGGAATCCTTGCCCACCACCTCTTTGATCACCTAGATTCTAGGCAATGCCCATTCATCCTTTGTGATTTAGCACAGCAAAACTCTGGTCTGTACGTTGCCTACCCTCAGCAGTAATTTCCTCCATCTTGTTCCCAAGGCACCTTGTCCAGACCTCTCTTCGGAGGTATCCCCAGCGCTTAGCACAGGGTCTGGCCCTGCGCATGTGCTCAAATGTCTATTGAATGAATGAGCTTGAACATCAAGTGCCCCTTGAATTCAAACTCAGCATCTCTTGAAAGGTGAAAATTAGAATACCGTGTGACCAAACTAATTCTAGTGAAGTATGTTTGAGGACCAGGTTGAAGAAGAAATAGGAAGAGGCCATATTATGGGGCCATGGTGTGGGACAGTCTCTACCTCAGGAAGCTCTCACTGGCAGTTGTTGCTGGCTAAAAAGAAGAGCAGATGGAGCAGATGAGAAGGGCCCTTGCTGGGGGATTTCCCCAGCGTTATTTTCCACAGTTCACCATTGAAGCAATGGTGTTTATATAACATTCTCCACATAGTATTTTAGCGCTTCTGAATTACAGCCAAACTTCCATTTTTGCTCTGCCTACAGATGCACTTAGACTAGCCCTGTTAATGCATAGTTACTGAAAAACCTTCAATTCTTCTACTCACCTATCATTATTACACCAAAGAACAACATTTTATGGGTAAAGACCACCAAAACACAGAGCCAAAAAAGGGGAGAGCAGAACTAATAGTTCTTTGTTTTTTTCCTCCCAGCTTGCCGATATATTTTACCATGTCTCCCACGCTACATTGTTTTATACCATGTATCAGTAAAGGCAAAAAAGGAAAATTAAGATTTGAGCAAAAATTTTCACTTTGCAGGCAAGAAAAAAAGAAGCAAGACAGAAGACTGAAATATAAATCTTTAGGTATATGATCAGTAGCCACTTTTGAAAAGTAAACACTTGGGCTGTTTTAAACAAATAGCAAAAGCAATTAGCCCTTTCTGTAGACTAAGCCGAGGTGTACGTTGATTTTTTTTTAACCGAATCTGTTTTGATCTTCAAAAATGTCAAACTGGTAAACACTTCGCTTTTTTGTACATATAAATCTAAAAGCCAAGCCTAGCTTGAGGAAGATTTAAGAGACATAAAATTTGTCTGAGGTGTCTGCCAAATCTCTGCAGCAGAGACAGAAACCCTGGAAAAGCTGACACAATCATAACTCTCACACCATCACCAACAGGCTTGTGTGGGGCTGGGCCCACAGAAAGTCGCTGTTCCTTTCCTCAAACTGTTTGCAAACAGAGAAGTAGATCATTTGCTTATCAGCTATCTGGTAGCTCATTTCTGCCCATATCTCCCACAGAAGAAAGAGACGGAAAAAAAAAAAAAAAAATCCTCATTGGCACATATCCCAATTTTCAGCTGGGTAAATTTTCATTAATATAATAGGCCTGTTTGTTCAAATCTCTTCGTTTCATTTGCTCTTGCGTGTTCATTCTTGTGTGTACACTAGGTCCCTCTCTCTCTCTCTCAGGGATTAAAGGAGATATTTATGAGTATCTAGTTTTTTTTTTTTTTTTTTAGTGCAGCGCCTAACAGAGTGCCTTGCACACAGAAAGCCCACAGTAATTTGCTGAATGAATTGAAACCTTATCTGTAATTTCTATGTTCAACTTACTTTATCACAGAAGAAGAGAAGTAGGGATTCTTTTTCCTAGAGTATTTAACAGTGACAATTTCTTACAAAGTAAGATCACTTTATTCAGATGATTCATGCTTAGGACTTGTCTTTTAAATATCATCTATTATTGCACAATGGGTATTATTTGTAAGGAAATTGAAGGGGAGACAATGCTACAGGATCCTGAATGACAATAGGAACACTGATAGAGAAAATCAAATATCCCACATTCACATGATTGTACATGGTTATGGTAATCCACTACATATGTCTAAGATCACTTAACAATGCAAGAATTTAGTGTACACATGGGCTGCATTCTGGAAATAGGATTAACAGTTGAATTCAAGGTCTTCCCTGGGGACAGATTGCTGGAAAATACATTTACATGACATTTAAAATATATAAATTAACCAATGACATCTGATCCCACGAGACACACTGCTTCTTGTACATTCAATTCTGTCACAGTTTTCTGTAGCTCTCTGCTGACATCCTCATCCCAGAAGACATAGTATTTCAAAACAGAAAGAAAAAACACAGCAATTGGAGTTATCCCATCTCTCCTGCACTGAAGAGTTATGTACACAAAGATTTCCGTACATTAGCACAATGTGAACTGTGACATGGTGAGCTCATGTCAATCTGGGGCTGTTCTTGTTATGCTGTGGTCACGTATAACTTGTCCAAGGTAACGTACAAAGTTCTATGCAAACTGACAAAGACTGCCAGGGATTGTAGGAAAAATGAAGAGCTGTGTTAACACGGAGTTTTGATTTTTTTTTTCCTTTAAAAAATGTTCTTTATTATGATTGTTTCTTCAATCTTTTCTCTGTTTATCATGATGTTGCTTATTGGTCCAGTTGTGAGGATTTTTTCTTTATGTCGAGGTGTAATCCATACCGAAGGCTGTAGTCTTACTAATTAAAATAAATAAACTTTTATTAATAAAATTAAACTTTTATTTATTTAAATTAGTTTTCCTCATCTGCAAAATAGGAATAATTATCATACGTATTTAATAGATTTTCCCTGAGGATGAAATGAAATACCACCCGTAGAGTGCATGGCACACAATAGTTAACCCATATAATCCACATCAACACTTGGCTAACTTTAACTCAGGGCTTCAAACTGGTTCTTCCTGGTTCAGCCATGGCTAAGAAGTGAAACCGGAACAAACCCAAATTTTTAAAAATTTGGGTGAACCAGAACAGGAAAAATTATGGGTCGAAGCCCTGCTAGAAAACTAATCTCCCTCTTGAAAAACAAGGGCAGCATAAGCGTTGCATAACCACCAAATCTCTTGGCTGCCGGATTTTGAGCAGAGTCCGAAACAGCAGTGCTCCGCTCAAAGGTGGCAGCCAACCCTGATGCTTTGAATTTATCTTGCTTTCCACAGTCCTGCCAATAATCCAATCTCACACATCAGGCTCCTGAAAGGGCTCACCATGCCTCTTCCAAGTCTCCCATTCCAGGGTTTTGACCCATAAATTTTCCCGTTCCGGATTACCCAAATTCTAAAAATTCAGGTCTACTCCCAGTTTCACTCTGTCAGCCTTAAAGGAACTAGTTCAAACTGGTTCAAGGCCCTGCTTTAACTAAACAAGCTGGACTATATGAAGAAGAATATGGTATCAGGATTGGAGGAATGGTAATTGTCTTAGCTATCTAGCACTGCTATAGCAAAAATACCACAAGTGGATGGTTTTAACAAACAGAAATTTATTCTCTCACAGTCTATGAGGCTAGAAGTCCGAATTCAAAGTGCCAGCTCCAGGAGAAGGCTTTCTCTTTCTGTCAGCTCTGGGAGAAGGTCCTTGTCATCAATTTTCCCCTGGTCTAGGAATTCCTCCGTGCAGTGATCCTGGGTCCAAAGGACACACTCCACTCCTGGCACTTCTTTCTTGGTGGTATGAGGTCCCTTTCCTCTTTGCTCCATTCTCTCTGTTATATCTCAAAAGAGATCCACTCAAGATACCACCTAAACCAGTAGATTGTGTCCTGCCTCATTAACATTACTGCCCCTAATCCTGTTTCATTAACATCATAGAGGTTAGGATTTACAACACATAGGGTAATCTCATCAGATCACAAAATGGTGGACAACCACACAACACTGGGAATCATGGCATAGCCAAGGTGATACACACTTTTGGGACACAATTCAATGGGTAATACTAATTAACAATCTGCGATATGCAGATGACACAGCCTCTTGCTGAAAGCAAAGAGGATTTGAAGATTTACTAACAAAGATCAAAGACTACAGCCTTTAGTATGGGTTATACCTTAACATCAAGAAATCAAAAATCCTCACAACTGCACTAATAAGCAACATCATGACAAACGGAGAAAAGATTGAAGCTATCAAAGATTTCACTTTCCTTAGATCCACAATCAACATCCATGGAAGCAGTGGTCAAGAAATCAAACATGTTGCATTTAAGCAAATCTGCTGCAAAAGACCTCTTTAAAGTGTGAAAAAGCAAAGATGTCACTTTGAGGACTAAGGTATGTCTGACTCAAGCCATGGTCTTTTCAATTGCCTCATATGCATGGGAAAGCTGGACAATGAAAAAGGAATTATGGTGTTGGCAATGAATATTGAATACACTATGGACTTCCAGAAGAATGATCAAATCTGTCTTGGAAGAATACAGCCAGAATGCTCCTGAGAAGACAGGATGGTGAGACTTTGTCTCATGTACTTTGGACATGTTATGACCAGGGACCAGTCCCTGGAGAAGGGTGTCATGCTTGGTAGAGAATCAGCAAAAAAGAGGAAGGCCCTCAAGGAGATGGAATGACACAATGGCTGCAACAATGGGCTCAAACATAGCAACGGTAATGAGGATGGTATGGAACCAGGCAGCATTTTATTCTGTTGCACATGGGATCACTAAGAGTTGGAACCAAATTGATGGCACCTAACAACTACAACAACTAAACATCTATTATATAGCAGACACTGGTGGAAGACCCCAAGGAAAAGTAAATCATGGAAGGAAAAAGTGATACTGGAGAGAAAAGCAGGGAGTTGATTTTCAAAGGTTTTATAAGACATTCTAAGAAGTTTGGATTTTATCCTGAGAATAGACAGCCGTTGAACTATTTTATATAGACAATAGACAGCTTCAGATCTGTGATTTAGAAAAATCATTCTATTAGCATTGGTGAAGAATGGATTGGAAAGGAGGCAAGCGAGAGGCAGCAGCAATCCAGGCTAGAAGTGATTTGCATTGGGGGGCTGGGGGGTGTGTACCAAACTAAGGCAATGGCAGTGGGGATGGACGTGGAGAAACATTTTTAATAGCTGTTTTTTAATTAATAAATGTGTCATCATAGAGTACAATTATGAAGATGGCACAGGACTGGGCAATGTTTCATTCTGTTATACATAAGGTTGCCATGAGTTGGAGCCTACTTGATAGCAGCTAACAACAACAACATTGTAGAAAATTACAAAATAAGCATGAGGTTGAAAACGGAAGTCATATGTAATCCTGCCATTTATAGCAAACCCCTATTAACATATTTTGGTGTTTAACGTTACAGGATTTTTCCTATGGATATACACACAGGTGTGTGCAGGGCTTTGGTGTGTATGATATGTTCATATGTTTAAACTGGGACCTGCCATTTTGTATCTACACTTTTATAACCTGAATTTTCTCTTAATAGATCATAAACAACTTTCCACATCATTAACGCTTCTCTGGCAACATCAACTTACATGGCTACTTAGTAATACATTCTATTTTGTTGTTGTTAGGTGCCGTGAGTCAGTTCGGACTCACAGTGACCCCATGCACAAGAGAATGAAACACTGCCCAGTCCTGTGCCATCCTCACAGTTGTTGCTATGCTTGAGCCCACTGCTGCAGCCACTGTGCCAATCCATCTTATTGAGGGTCTTCTTCTTTTTCACTGACCCTCTACTTTACCAAGCATGATATCCTTCTCCAGGGACTGGTCCCTCCTGATAACATGTCCAAAGCATGTGAGATGTACTCTCGCTATCCTTGCTCCTAAGGAGTATTCTGGTTGTACTTCTTCCAAGACAGATTTGTTCGTTCTTTTGGCAGTCTGTGGTATAGTCAATATTCTTCAACACCATAATTCAAAGGCAACAATTCTTCTCTGGTCTTCCTTATTCGTTGTCCAGCTTTCGCATGCATATGAAAAAAAAAATGAGGCAACTGAAAATACTATGGCTTGGGTCAGGAACTCCTTAGTCTTCAAGGTGACACCTATAGATATACCATAATTGATTTAATTCAAACCTCCAGTATTGAACATTTAAGATGCTAATTTTGGGGTTTTGTTTTTGCTATTATAAACAATTTTTGGATAGGCATTGTCTTAGTCATCTAATGCTGCTATAAGAGAAATATCGCAAGTGGATGGCTTTAATAAAAAGAAATTTATTTCTTCACAGTAAAGTAGGCTAAAAGTCTAAATTCAGGGCATCAGCTCCAGGGGAAGGCTTACTCTGTCAGCCTTCTCATTAGTCTTCCCCCGGACTAGAGGCTTTTCTGCGCAGAGGCCCTGTGTCTAAAAGGGCAGCTCTGCTCCTGGCACTGCTTTCTTGGTGGTATGAGGTCCCCCTATCTCTCCGCTGCCTCCTTTCTTTTATATCTCAAGAGATTGCCTCAAGACACAATCCAATCTTGTAGACTGAGTCCAGCCTCACTAACACAATTGCCACCCATCCTCCCTCATTAACATCATAGAAGCAGGATTTACAACATATAGGAAAATCACACAATACCGGGAATCATGGCCCAGCAAAACTGATAAACACATTTTTGGGGCGGACATAATTCAATCCATGACATTCCACCCTTTGCCCCCCCCCCCCCAAATCACATCCTTGCAACCCAACCCAGTGAAACCCAGTGCTGTCGAGTCGATTCCGACTCATAGCGACCCTATAGGGCAGAATGGAACTGCCCCGTAGAGTTTCCAAGGAGCCCGTGGCAGATTTGAACAGCCAACCCTTTGGTCAGCAGCCGTAGCACTTAACCACTACGCCACCAGGGTTTCCATCCTTGCAACATGCAAAACAATAATAGCGAATGTCTTAAATCAACTCCAAGTCCAAAATCCAAAAATTCCTCTTCACCCGTGAAATCCAGAACACAAGTTATCTGCTTCCAAAGGAAACGGCAGAACAAGTACAAGCTAGACATTTCCATTACAAATGGGAGAAACTGGAGGGAAAGAAGGCATAACAGGCACCAAGCAAGTCAGCAGAACACATTAGTCCTCAAGGCTTTGAAAATAATCTTCTGTTCTCTAAGAGAATTTATACAATGGCCCTGCCCTCCAGCCTCTAGGTATTGGCCACAATTTCTGGATTCTGAGTGGAGGCTCCTGGGCCCTGGGCTTCAGCTCCAACTTCCAGGACCCCTGGGATGGCAACTCTGCTCCCTCCCTAAGCTTTAGGGGCACCATTCTCCTAGTTCTTAGAAACTCCAGGGGCCAAGGCTCCACCCTTTCATACCTTTTGAGACTGAGGCAGCTCGGCTTCTTGCGCTCCTTGTCTGTTCAGGTTCCGTTTCCTGATTTCTTGGTGGCTCCTGGGGCCTCAAGCCCACATCTGCCCTGCTGGGGCAAGTGTTTCAAAGCTCTGTATCTCCACTGATCAGTTCCTGGAGGCACCCCACTCCACCAGGAAGCCTCCTGTGGACCCGGACTCAGCTCTCTTGCTCTGTGGGATGGCAAGCCAAGCTCTACCAGTAAGTGCCCAGAGGCACCCCACTCCCACCTGGAAGCTTCCTCCGCACAGGCACTCAGTTCTCTTGCTCTGTGGGTTGGTTCCAGAGCCTTCTCAGACTGGTCTCCTGGTTCTGCTGCTGCTGGTTCTCTGGTCCTGCCACATCTCTACCGCTGCAGGTTCTTTATCCATTCACAGTTTCAAAACCGCTAACATATTTTAGGTATCTGGTAGAGCGGCACCCCACTCTCTCAGTACCAAATTCTGTCTTAGTCATCTAACACTGCTATAACAGAAATACCAAAAGTGGATGGCTTTAACAAAGAGAAATTTATTTCTTCACAGTAAAGTAGGCTAAAAGTCCAAACTCAGGGCGTCAGCTCCGGGGAAGGCTTTCTCTCTGTCGGCCTTCTCATCGGTCTTCCCCCAGACTAGGAGCTTCTCTGTGCAAGGACCTAGGGTCCAAAGGACGCACTCTGCTCCTGGCACTGCTTCCTTGGTGGTATGAGGTCCTCCTGTCTCTCTGCTCCCTTCTTTCTTTTATATCTTAAGAGATTTCCCGAAGACAGAAGCCAATCTTGTAGATGGAGTCCTGTCTCACTAACTGCCGCCCATCCTCCCTCATTAACATCATAGAAGCAGGATTTACAACATGTAGGGAAGTCACACAATACCCTGGAATCATGGCCCAGCCAAATTGATACACATATTTTTGGGGGGACATAACTCAATCCCTGACAGGCATCCTGGGAGTTACATTTTTTTTTTTGAACATTCACGATCATTTCCTCAGCATTGAGCCCTAAAAGCTGAAGTGGTAGATTGAAAACTATATTGAATTTTAAGATTTTTGGTACAGATTGACAAACTGCTCTCCAGATAGACTGTATTTGGGTTAGGAGTGCCTATGAGTGGGAGGAGACTAATTTGAGAGTGATATATTAGGGATGAAAACCCTGGTGGCATAGTGGTTAAGTGCTACAGCTGCTAACGAAGAGGTCGGGAGTTCAAATCCGCCAGGCGCTCCCTGCAAACTCTATGGGGCAGTTCTACTCTGTCCTATAGAGTCACTATGAGTCGGAATTGACTCAAGGGCACTGGGTTTGGTTTGGTTTTGGTTATCAGGGATGGAGTCTACTGGACTTGGTGGGTGGAGAGGAGGGATAGTTCCTTGGCAAAGTACCAGGGCAGGAGCAACATGAATCCTGTCAAGAGGAGCAAAGCAATGGGCAGGCCTAAGGAGCAGGGAGCTGGGTAGATAAATGATGAGAGAGAAAAAGGTAACACAGCAATGATCACTAGGATGGCACAGGACCGGGCAGTGTTTCTTTCTGTTGTACATAGGGTCACTATGAGTTGGAACCGACTCCACGGCACCTAACAATAACTAAGAGAAAGTGGGGGGGAAATGAAAAAAAGAAATCTTGAGTGAAGTAACGTATTCAGGTCACTTTCAGTCACTGCTTTACTCAGCAAAAGTGGAAAAGGTAGCAGTCAGCTAATGTTTTCATGGCGTTTGGCACACTGCACTACCCAGGTCTACAGATGTACTCATGCTGGAAGGTTATGTTTGATCCATTCTCCTCATCCAATTAACTATTGGGTTTCTACTATGTGTAAAGTGCTGTTCTGGATGCTATGAGTATGGAGATGAATGAGATTTGGTCTCTGCCCTCAAGGAGCTCACAGTCGACTGAGGGAGACAGGCACATCCACAGACTGACACACTACAGTGTGATACAGGCTAGGACAGAAGTAAATGCAGCGTCTTGTGGAAGTCAGGGGCCTAACACTGTTTCGTGTACGTGTATGTGTGCAGGGGGATGGGGGACTGTTGGAAAGGCTTCACAGAGGTGTTATTTGAGCTGAGTCTTAAAGGAGGAGGAGTTCCTCAGCTGGTGAAGGGTCCCAGATCATACTCATATTCCTTACCGGTTCCTTGCATGTTTGTGCTACTGCTTCATAAGCATTCGGTAAGGCAGTGAGGCTGCTTCTGATAATCCAAACCCATTCTGGAAAGATAAAAACAGCCTCCGCTACTACCTTAATGCATGCACATACATGTACCTAGTATGTTTTAGCAATATTACGCTCATCTTAGAATATAAAGGGTAGCAGGCAAGTGGGGGACAGACTTTTAGAACAATTTTGATGACACTGATATAATATTTACATCTACCAAGTCCTATTAATCTTCTAAATGTTTCTCAAATCCATTCCCTCCTCTCGTATATTGCTACTCTCTTACATCTCTCTGTGAACAGAGTGCCAGCATCCTAAGTGGCCATGTCCCATCCAGTGCATCTTTCTCACTCTTAGTAAAGTGAAAATCTGATCATGGCACTCCTCTTAGAAAACATTTTTAATGGTTTCTTATTGCCAATAGCAGGTGCTCTGGTGACAGTGGTTAAGAGCTCAGCCGCTAACCAGTTCAAATCCACCAGCCACTCCTTGGAAACCCTATCGGGCAGTTCTACTCTGTCCTATAGATAGGGTGGATATGAATCGGAATTGACTCCACAGCAATGGGTTTTATTGCCTATAGCAGGTGCCGTGGTGGCGAAGTGGTTAAAGCACTTGGCTGCTAACCGAAAGGTCGGCAGTTTGAACCCAGCAGCCGCTTCATGGAAGAAAGATGTGGCAGTCTGCTTCTGTAAAGATTTACAGCCTTGGAAAACCTATGGGGCAGTTCTACTCTGTTCTATAGAGTCGCTGTGAGTTGGAATCGACTCAAAAGCAGTGGTTGCTTAGGATATGGCTTAGTAATAACAGAAAGTGAACCAATTTAAAGTTGATTTAAAAACAAATATTATGTAAATAATACCGCATGTGGAAATAATAAAAATCACCAAAGTAGTACAGGTAGTCCCTGAGTTACAAATTCTGACAACTCTGTCGTAAGTTGGTTTTGATCAAAGTCGAAGACCTCGTTTTTTTTTTTCATTATTACTGTCTTTTACTATATCTTTATAAATCTCATCTCTGATCTCTGATCTTTGTCTTTGTTTTATTACCTATTACAGGATTTTCCTAATGTCAGTTATAGTCCTCAACTTACAATGTATTTGAGCTACAATGAACTGCACTTACGACCATCCTTTTTTGTACATACTATTGTTTTTTTTTTTATTGTTAGTAATGCGTACTACACACAACATTGAAGCATGTAACTTGCTGATGTCATCATATCTGTAAGTTTTTATGTAATGTTTCCAACCCCCAAAGACAAAGATCAGACTTATAAAGATATTGATAATAAAAAACAATAATAATAAAAACTTAAAAAAAAAAATAAGGTCTTCGACTTTGATCAAAACTGACTTAACGACAGAGTTGTCGGAACTTATAACTTGGGGACTACCTGTACTACCTTGGTGATTTTTATCATTTCCACATGCCATGTGTGGTATTATTTACTTAACATTTGTTTTTAAATCAACTTTAAATTGGTTCACTTTCTGTTATTGCTAAGCCATATCCTAAGCAACCATAGGATTAATAACCTATATTTTACCTTTAATAATTTTTTTAACGCACATTAGAATATATAATAAAATTAAAAATATTTGTAGGGGCATGTCTTAGTCATCTAGTGCTGCTGTAACAGAAATACCACAAATGGATGGCTTTAACAAAGAGAAATTTATTTCTACACAGTAACGGAGGCTAAAAGTCCAAATTCAGGGTATCAACTCCAGGGGAAGACTTTCTCTGTCGGCTTTCTCGTCAATCTTGCCCCGGACTAGGAGCTTCTCTGCACAGGGACCCCGGGTCCAAAGCACACGCTCTGCTCCTGGTGCTGCCTTCTTGGTGGTATGAGGTCCCAACTCTCTGCTTGCTTCCCTTTCCTTTTATCTCTTGAGACACAAAAGGTAGTACAGGCCACACCCCAGGGAAACTCCCTTTATACTGGATCAGGGGTGTAACCTGGGTAAGGGTGATGTTACAATCCCACCCTAACCCTCTTTAACATGAAATTACAATCACATAATGGAGGACAATCACAGAATACTGGGAATCGTGGCCTAACCAAGTTAACACATATTTTTGGGGGGACACAATTCAATCTATGACATTCCACCCTTTGGCCCTCCAAAAATCACATCCTTACAAAATGCAAAACATATTCACCCCATCATATCATAGCAAAAGTCTTAACTCCAAGTCCAAAATCCAAAAATTCCTCTTCATCTGTGAAACCTAGAACACAAGTTACCTGCTTCCAAAGGTACAATGGCAGAACAGGCACAAGCTAGACATTTCCATTACAAATGGGAGAAATTGGAGGGAAAGAAGGGGTAACAGGCACCAAACAACTCAGCAGAACACATTACATTAGTCCTCAAGGCTTTGAAAATAATCCTCTGTTCTCTGAGAGAATTTATACAATGGCCCTGCCATCCAGACTCTAGGTATTAGCCACACTCTCCAGATTCTAAGTGGAGGCCCCTGGGCCCTGGGCTTCAGCTCTGCCTTCCAGGCCCACTGGGACAGCAACCGTGCTCCCTCGGCTTTAGGCGCACAATTCTCCTAGTCCATTTGAGTGGCAGGTCCACCCTTAGAAACACCAGAGGCCATGGCTCCACCCTTTGATAACCTAGAGGTCCTGGCCATACCTTTTGAGACTGAGGCAGCTTGGCTTCTTGTGTTCCTTGCCTCTTCAGCTTCTGCTTCCTGGTTTCTTGGCCTCTCAGCTCCTCAGGCCTCATGCCCACATCTGCCCTGCTGAGGCAAGTGTTCCAAAGCTCTGTAGCCCCACTGGTAAGTGCCTGGAGGCACCCCATTCCGCATGGAAGCCTCCTGCACACAGGTACTCAGCCCTCTTGCTCCGTGGGTAGTCAGCTCCAGTGCTGGTTTTCTGGTTCTGCTGCTGCCAGTTCACTACTGCTGCCACTGGTCCTCTGCTGCTGTTTCTCACCATATGCACCTTCTCCAGTGTTAACAGTTCTCTTCACTTCCTTCTGAGTCTTCTATCCACTCACAGTTTCAAAACCACTTCCACATTTTAGGTATCTTTTAGAGCAGCACCCCACTCCTGGCACCAAATTCTGTCTTGGTCATCTAGTGCTACTATAACATAATACCACAAGTGGATGGCTTTAACAAAGAGAAATTTATTTCTTCACAGTAAAGTAGGCTACAAGTCCAAGTTGAGGGCGTCAGCTCCAGGGGAAGGCTTTCTCTCTGTCTGCCTTCGTCAGTCTTCCCCCAGACTAGGAGCTTCTCTGTGCAGGGGCCTTATGTCCAAAGGACAGGCTCTGCTCCTGGCACTGCTTTCTTGGTGATATGAGGTCCCCATTCTCTGCTTGCTTCCCTTTCCTTTCATCTCTTGAGAGATAAAAGGTGGTGCACGCCACACCCCAGGGAAACTCCCTTTACATTGGATCAGGGATGTAACCTGGGTTAAGATGGTGTTACAAACCCACCCTAATCCTCTTTAACATAAAATTACAATCACATAATGGAGGTCAACCACAGAATACTGGGAATTGTGGCCTAACCAAGTTGACACATATTTTTTGAGGGACACAATTCAATCCATGACAGGGCACAACCTAACTGCTAGTGGCAAATGCCCTACATTTGGAAAAACACTAGCCTATGGGAACATATCCAAACTTCTTAGCAAGGTATTCAAGGTGCTTCATGTATCAGCCCCAGCCTATCTTTCCAGCCTCTTCTCTTACCATTCTACCTTTCTTTTCTCAATCTGCACTCCAGCCATGCTGAATTCTTCAATACTGAATGAACATGCCCAGCTCTTGTATAGTCACATATCTTTCCCACACTGCTCACACTATATAGAATGCCTTCCCCTCCACTCTTCTCTGACTGACAAACTCATCCTTTAACACCTCTCTGTCATTCTGTCATGTCACCTCCTCACAAAACCTTCTCCCTCCCTGACTTTTCCTCAGAGTTAGTCTCGCTTTCCTCTATCCAACCCTCCTCCACTCTGTACTGGTCTCTTACACAGACAGTCCCTGGGTTACGAATGTCAAATGTCAGAATTATGGACAACTCTTACTTGTCCTTTAGTGTTACGTAAATTTGTCCTCACTTTGAAACAACTGAACCAACCCTTAAAACCAACCAAATCCACTGCCACTGAGTGAATTCCGACTCATAGTGGCCCTACAGGACAGAGTAGAACTGCCCCATAGGGTTTCCAAGGCTGTAAGTCTTTACAGAAGCAGACTGCCACGTATTTCTCCCATCTAGCGGCTGATGGGTTGGAATCGCCTTTTGGTTGGCAGCTGAGTGCTTTAACCACTGCACCACCAGGGCTCCAGAACCCACCCCTGCTCAAAACAAATCCTTCATCACAATCACCTTCACTTGCTACACGTGCAGCTTTTAAATCATTGAAAAGGCTTTTAGCCTTTTCTTGCACTAAAGACTAAGTAAGAGCTGTATGCACCTGTTACTGACTTACAAATTTGACTTAAAGGCACAGTTAGGAACAGATCTTGTTCATAACCCGGGGACTGCCTGTAGTATACACTACATTACTTCAGAATCAAGGGCATCTATGCCCCTAAATAGAGCCAGGGAGAGCTCACACTTTGTACTCTGTTGCATCCCCAACACTTCATGGAGGAGACCTAGGAACCCAGGGGGAAAAAAAAAGAAAAAGCTAACATAGAATAAAACCCAAAGTACCATCCAGGTCCAAATATCTTAAGAGGTATGACATGTTTTATAAAGAGAATCATGTAACTCAGACACAGCCATACTGACTACAGTTTTGGAAGAACACAATTAGGTAGGGTTGCGATAACAGTTAAGCCAATATGTTTTTTGGCAGCTACATTATAGCAGAAACATACTGACATATAATGTCAAAGTGAACCATCTGGGTTTCCGCCAGGATGATGAACTGTATCTCACAATAACCTTCTCTCCTTACCACATCTGGAAAGTCAAGAACAAAAGTGAACATCGGGACCAGCAAACCATGGGCTTTGGAGTCAGAAATCTGGACATCAAACCTCAACTCAACCCATTACAATCTATGAGACTTCAGGTATTTTAGCTTTGTGTTTCAGCTCCCTCTTCTAGAAAAACAGGAATAATAATAGTACCTACTCCACATGACTATTAAGATAATGCAAAAAAAGTGCTTATGACAGTGCCTGGAACATTATGTGGGATCAATAAATAGTAGTTATTATTGTCACCCAACGAGATGACTACAATTCAAATAACGTGATGCACAAGGACAGCAAATGCATTTCTTAAGAAAATAAATTCGTCACCAGGCTTTAAAATCGACATCTATAAATTGTAGCTAAAAACAGTCAGAAACAAAGCATCTGTAAGGCAAACTTCCTCTTCGATTTAAACTCACACCTGGAACATACCACCGCACTTCTTTCTGTTCTCCAAGAATTGATCTCAGTTCGGGTTCTCCTATGATTAAAAAAAAAAATCACTCCATCTTAATTTTTTTTTTTGCCTTTAATTTTATTTGACATAGAAAAATATTCAAACTATGTGGATGCTTCACAGTGTCCTGTTATCATGACCCCAAACTATTCAACCCTATTTATTGCCAACACCTTTTACTCCAGTTAGGCAGGCCCACCTGTCACACAAGTGTTCCCTCTTTCATTTCCACATCTCAAATTCTAACCCCAGTATCAGGAAGCATTTTCTCTGTCCTCTTTGCCCATTTTGAATACCGTTTTACTCCTTAACATGAATGACCCATTGCCCTCGAGTTGATTCCAACTCATGGCTACGCTCTAGGACAGAGAAAAACTGCCCCATAGGGTTTCCAAGGAATGGCTGGTGGACTCCAACTGTCCACCTTTTGGTTAGCAGTCGAGCTCTTAACCGCTATGCCATCGGGGACCTTTTACTCCTTAGGAGCCCAAATTAAAATTCACTTCACAGAGCCTACCAGGATAGATCTGGAACACAAATGAAGGTTTCAAGCCTTCAGCACCTCCTAGTTTGGACGTGTACTTCCATAGATTCCTCACCACCACCCCCAATCAGTTATGCCCTTCCACCAACCCCTCAAGGATTTTTTTGCACGCGTTTGTAATAATAATACAGTCAGTTTCACACAGTCTGCTTTATTCTGTAGTTGGTGTGCCCCCTAAATGTTGACATTACGGCTATCAGTTATTTGGAACAGATGGACAATATAACTTGAATGATAACTAAAGCGCTAGTTTTTTCTAACAGGTTTAATTAGTCTTTACTTTCACCAGGAACACTGTACTGAACAAATACTTCTCAAAAGCAAAATCCCTTCCCTTTCCAGGTCTCCATCCCTTCTGGAGGCCTGGAAATTGAGGGGGAGATTTTCCACTCCTAAGACACGGTCGGGAAAAGGGCGGAGGCTGTAGGGGACAGTAGAGAGATAGAGATCTTTATCCCCCCATCAAGGAGGCAAGAAGAGAAAAAAACACGCTCTGGGCGCGGCAAAAAATTCCCACGTCCCCAGAGGACATAAGGCGTGTGAGTTGGGAAGGTGTGTGCCCGACCCTAAAATGAAAATTGAGGGAACAGGGGAAAGAGATCACCAGACTCCTCCAACCAGTAAGGAGAGTTTAGACGCCGCCTAGGGAAAACTCTGGTCGAGAACCCTAACTTGGGACTTCTGAAGAGTGTAAGCCGGGGGTGGAAAGTGCTGCGTAGTAGAAGAAAAAGAGAGCTGGAGAGTTAGAGGACCACCCCCTCCTCCCGACCCACACACCCCCTCCCCTGCAAAGGCGGAGCTGGGCGGAGTTAGGCGATGTGGACAGCGGCCCCGGAAGCACCCTCCTCCCTAGGCCCAGTCAGTCCCATAGTCCCCAGACACGGCCGCTCAGGCTTTCTGTCTCTCTGACCTCCAGCTCCCCGGCTACGGAAGCTTTACTCCATATACAGCCGCGGAAAATCAGGCAGGCGCGGCTGCTCTTCTGACACCCAACGCTGCGCAACTGTCCTCAGAACTCTCCGCCTTGCACTAGCAGGCCTAGGCCAGGCTCTCAGATCCAAGGCTAGACTCTCACTCGCAAGGTGGCCGCTGCGGAGTCTCCTATTGGTTATTGGTCACAAGGGAAGCAGGAGGCCCAAACCCTTTGTCTCATGGGAAATGTAGTTTAAGGTCGCTGGGGGCTGGTCTTCCTGCAGGGATCCAATGTTAGAATAGGCCGAGAGACTCAAGTGAAGAGAGGATTGTGGGAGATGGAGTCGGGACGCTTCTTTTTATAGAACCAGTTTCCCCAAGAGGGTATTCTGGGTGTTGTAGTTTGGAATGCATTTGCTTGTAGAATCCCTTTGCTTCGGGTATAGCGTTGTGTTTGTGGGAGCAAATGAAGACTAGACTTATTTTACTGTTGATTAGCATTTTGGGGGAGGCACTTTATATAGCTGTTTGAAATTCTCATTGAGTTTTGATTGAAATTTTTTTCTTTAATGTTATTTATACTCTGACCTCTGGGTGGCCCAGTTTCCGCTTGTCTACTAACCTAAAGGTTGGTGGTTCGAAAACACCCAGTAGCGCCAGGGAAGAAAGGGCTGGCAATCTGCTCCCATAAAGATTACCTTATGTGGAAGGTTCTACTCTCTAGCAAATGGAATCTCCATGATTCAAAAATGACTGGATGGTAACATTGTTTTTTGTTTGTTTTGTTTTCTTTTTTGATGCTCTGGTAAGATTAGACTTTTAACTAGTGGGGTGATATGGTCCTTTCGAATCGTCAAAGTGTAGTCTGTGTGAACCACCTGCATCAAAATCACTTAAAAGGCTCTGGGAAAAATATGTGAATTTTGTTTCTAATTCGGAATCATATTTTTTTCTTTAGAGATGGTGTTATAAACAGGCATAGAAATGTGATCTCACTCAGCCCAGAAGAAGCCTATTTAACCCATAATAAAGCCGCGATGTTGCCACGAAGAACAGTGGGTAATGCAACAATTTGGAACAGATGGACAATATGACTTGAATGATAAGAAGTTTTGGAAATAATGTTTCGTGGTTAAGATTTTAATTATGAATTTAAACAGGATTTGGGAAGCACATTTGGCCAGGGTAAGTCCAAAGTGTGGTTTCTGTCTTTAGCTAATACCAAGGTTATATCTTTGTCCATAGCCCATATCAAGAATGGTCTGTGGACCCAAGTCACAGTGGCCAGTGTTAGACATCATTCTGTGGCCAGAGCCTTGGCCAGTATCAGAGTTGAGTCTGGGGGCAGCAGTAGTACTTTGACTTTGTGCAGAGTTTAGGTTCACTGAGGGCTGGTGTTGGCATTATCTGCTTAGGCTTTTATCAGAGTTTGGGTGTTACTAATGGACAGGGTAAGACTCACTATGAAGAAGGTCTTAGGACTAAGAGTATAAACAGGTTTTTCAGATTGGTTTTTAGTCAGGATCTGGATTCAGTCATTAGC
The DNA here is from genome assembly GCF_024166365.1 of Elephas maximus indicus. Taxonomy (NCBI): domain Eukaryota; kingdom Metazoa; phylum Chordata; class Mammalia; order Proboscidea; family Elephantidae; genus Elephas; species Elephas maximus. Next base: position 25,280,741 of record NC_064846.1, on the reverse strand, counting down.
TGATGTTACATGTCAGCCTATGGATAGGGTTGGGTTAAGAATGGACACTGCGTAAAATCCAACTTGAGTTCAGGTTTAGAGACTCAGGCTATAATCAGGGACTTGGGTACAGGCTGTTGCCAAGGTTTAGGTTCAGTCTTTACCAGGGTTAGGGTGTTAACATGTTCATGTCCTGTTGTTAGCTTGGGACTTAGACTCTGACTAGTGCAGCAGTCATTCTGTGCTCAGCAGTAGTGTTCATTCTGTGCTAATTGTTATTGACCATGCTGTCTCACGTACTTTGGACATGTTGTCAGGAGGGACCGGTCCCTGGAGAAGGACATCATGCTTGGTAAAGTAGGGAGTCAGCAGAGAAAAGGAAGACCCTCAATGAGATGAATTGACACAGTGGATGCAGCAATGGGCTGAAGCATAGCAACAATTGTGAGAATGGTGCAGGACCCAGTACTGTTTTGTTCTGTTGTACATGGGGTCGCTATGAGTCAGAACCGACTCAACACCTAACAAGAACAACATACTGTGCCCAGTGCCACGGGTTCATCTATCCCCAATTTAGGACTAGGTTTGTAGCCAGACTGATTACTCAACCTCAAGCTAGTGCTAGGACTTGGTCTGTGGCCACTAATATAGTAAACTTTGTTTATGACTCAGTCTGTGACAAAGGCTAGTCCTCATTCTTAGCCTGTTATTAGGTCTAATGAGTGGAGTTTTAATTCAGCCTTGTAGTGTTGGGAATCATTCTTGTACCAAGCTTAGAGCTTGGTCTTTATCCCAGGTCAGTGCTCAGAATGTGGCCAGGAATAGGGCTCAGTCTGTGCTCAAGGTTAGAATTAAAAGTGTGGCTAGGTTTAAGGCTAAGAATATGAAAATTATTTTCTTTGTCTTTGCCTAGTTTGTCATTAATTCATGTTCAAGGGTTGGTGTCAGTCTTTGCTCAGTGTTTGTAAACAGTTTGGTTTCTGGTATTGTAAATAAATCTGTGACCAGGATTAAGGTTAAAGCTGTGGATGGAGTTGGGATTCAGTCTGGAGCTAGCATTTAGTCAAGTCAAAGATAGGATTCAGTTTATGTCAAAGATTCAGTATCAGTAATTACTGATTTTGGGGAATGAGTTTTATTTTCAGATTCAGAGCTCAAGTTGGAAGTTAGATACATGGGCTCAGTGTGTAATGAGAGTTAATAATTCAGTATATGGTCAGAGTTAGAGACTCAGTCTGTAACCAGTTACGAAATGTAAGGTTTAAGGGCCAAATCAGTGGCCAGCGATGGGGCTCAGTCTGTCCCTGGTTCAGTTGCTTATTCTATGGCCAATTTATGAACCCATTCTCTGGCCGGGTTTAGAATTTGGGCTTTGCACAGAGTTAATTCTCAGTCTGTGGCCATCTTTAGGGTTCTGTCTGTGAGCAGGATTAGGGCATTGCTGTGGTTAGAATATACCCTCAAGTTATGTAGAAGATTTGATTTCACTTCTTGGCAAGAGCTAAGGCACATTCTTTGGCCAAGTATAGAGTTCAGCCTCTGTACATGTTTTCATCTCTGTATGAGGCCAAGTTTAGTAGTCATTCTGTTGCCACTGTTGGGGTCAATTTCTGGTTAGTGCTAAGTCTGTGGAAATTGTAGCTGGGTTGGTTTCCAAGATCAGATCTCAGGCTGTTGACCGAGTTAGAACCTCAGTCTGTGTTCAGGATTAGAGTTCAGTCAGTATCTATGCTGAGCCTTCATTTTGTGGTGAGCGTAGGACGTATCCCAAAGTTAGGTCATAGTCTGTAGCCTGTGTTAAAGACTCAGCCTGGAGATAGGCTTATGGACTATGTCTGATTTTGAGTTGGATCTCTGCATCATGACTTAAGGCCTTATTCAGTGGTTATAGTTAGGGTCAACAGGAGATCAGGGCTAGAGACTCAGCCTAGAACCAGTCACAGACAGTCTTGGACTAGACACAGTCAGTATGTGACTAGGCCTAGGGACTCAATTTAATTAGGGTCAAGGCCTTGGATTGTGGTTAGAAACAGACTCAGTTTATGGATATCTACCAAGCAAACAGAAACCAAAAGAGAGCTGGTGTGGCTGTATGAGTATCAGACAAAATAGACTTTAAGACAGAAATTGTTATTAGAGAGGAAGAACATTTTATAATGATAAATGAGTATATCCACCAAGAAGATATAACAATTATAAACATATATGCACCTAATAACAGAGCCATAATTACATAAAAATGAACAGAATGCAAGGAAAAAATAGACAAATCAATAGTTATAGTTGGAGACTTCAATACTGTACTTTTAGTAATTGGACAACTAGACAGAAGATCATCAAGGAAATAGAAGACTTTAACAACACTGGAAACCAACTAGACATAACAGGTATCTATAAAACACTCCACCCAACAATAGCAGAGTACACATTTTTCTGAAGTGCACATCAAATATTTTCCCAGGTAGACCATAGTTAGGACATAAAACAAATCTCAATAAATTTAAAAAGATTGAAATACAAATTATGTTGTATGACCACAATGGAATGAAATAAGATAACAATAATAGAAGGAAATTTGAGAAATTTACAAATATATAGAAATTAACACACTCCTAAATAATTAATGGGTCAAAGGAAAAAAAACACAGAAATTAGAAAATACTTGAGATGAATGAAAATGAAAAGACAACATACCAAAACTTATGGAATGAAGTTAAAGTAGTGCTTGTTCAACTCCACAGAGCTAAGAATTAGCCAAGTAAGGATTTTGGTATTTTGTGCCTCCTTTGCACCTTCGCTTTCTTTTGAAATTGGCTTACAGGGTAAACTGGTGAACAGACTCATAGACAGTGGAGGGCTAGGAGGGGCTATGAGTCTGGGCAGCCAGCCACCAATCTACTGCCAGGATTCACCAAGGCCATGATATTTTCATATCCATTTTTCCAGTGGAGGCAGGAATGTGGAATTAATTATGTGTATTTCATGATGTAATGATTTGGTTGGAAAATCAGACTCTATGGAAATGTTCCCTCATTGATCCCTTGGTACCAGTCTGATGGAAAATATTATGTGTTGATGGTATGTTTTTATTTACATGCATGCATGGGTATGCATTTACATACATGATTCTGTGTCAGCATGTATGTGTTAAGTATAGAATATTGGTCTCTCATAACCAAAACCAAACCAAACTTGTTGCTGTTGAGTTGATTCTCACTCATAGCAACCTATAGGACAGAGGAGAACTGCCCCATAGGGCTTCCAAGGAGCAGCTGGTAGATTTGAACTGCTGGCCTTTTGGTTAGCAGCCGAGATCTTACCCACTGCGATACCAGGACTCCAATGGTCTCATACTTTAGTCTAATCTCAAATATCTGGATAAAATCCCAAATATTCCTGGGTCTCAATCTTAGAGATTCTGATTCAGCTCAGCTGGGGTGGGGCCTAGCAGTTCCTAAGTACTTGAGGCAATTCTAATGCAGGTGGTTTATGCAGACCACATTTCTAAAACAATGGGGTAATCTTTTACAGTGGGCTGTGGAGCCAGCCTGCTGGAGGTTCAGCTCTGGGCTTAGGCAAGTCAACTTGCCCCTCTTAACCTCAGTTTACTCATCTGTGAAAAATGAGTAATAGTACCCGCCTCATGAGGTTGCTGTGAGGATAAATGAGATCGTGTATTTAAAGCATGTTTCATTTGATGTGCCTGACCTACTGTAAGTGCTTAATGAATAGTAGCTTTTGTTATTCCAGTTACATTATTGATATTATTAATCACTAGGAGAAATTTAGACATGGTTCCTGCCTTCTAGTACTTATAAGAATACTTTAGGAGAGAACACTGAAAAATACATGAAGAAACTAGAGAGCATTTAAACATGTTAAATTGTGGGATTCTGACTTTAAGGGTGACAGATGATCGTAGAAGGGAGAGGTCAACTGGGACTAGAGAAATCAGAGAAGGCTTCAGGGAGGAGTTAGAAGTTGATCAGGACTGCAGTTGATGGGTGGGGTTTCAGTAGGTAGAGAAGAGGGAAATAGACTATTCCAAGTGAAGGAAAAAAATCTGTTTATAGGCATAGAGACAGGAATGAAGAATGGTCACATTATATTCCTAGAATTGTGCATCGGAAGGCACCCTTCACATAGACCACAGTGAAAATAGTCCCTGTCTTATCTAGTGCTGCTATAACAGAAATACCACACGAGTGGGTGGGTTTAACAAACAGAAATTAATTTTTCTCACAGTTTAGGAGATTGCAAGTCCAAATTCAGGATGCCGGCTCTAGGGGAAGTCTTTCTCTTTTGGCTCTGGAGGAAGGTCCTTGTCTTTTCAGCTCACTTCCTGGTTCCTTGGAGATCTCCATGTGTCCTGGCATCTATCTTAACCCATCTCTGCTCACTTGCTTGCATGATCTCTTTTATATCACAAAAGAGATTGACTCAAGATACACCCTACACTAATCCTGTTATTAACATAGCAAAGACACCTCATTCCCAAATGGGCTTATAACCACAGGCACAGAGGTTAGAATTTACAACACATATTTTCCACGGACACAATTCAATCCATAACATTCTACCCTTTGGCACCCCAAAATTCATGTTCTTGCCATATGCAAAACACGTTCACTCCATCACACTATCCCAAAAGTCTTAAATCAACTCCAAGTCCAAAATCTCATCTTCTGAATCATCTAAATCAAATATGGGTAAGACTTTAGGCATTGTCCATTCTGGGGCAAAATTCCTCTTCATCTGTGAACCTGTGAAATCCAGATTATAAATTATCTGTTTTGAAAGTACAGTGGTGGAACAGGCACAAAGTATACATTTCCATTACAAATGGGAGAAACTGAAGGGAAAGAAGGGATAACTGGCACAAAAACCCAGCAGAACAATTTACATTAGCTTTCAAGGCTTGAAAATAACCCTCTGTTCTCTGAGAACATCTGGGCAATGGCCCCACCCTCTAGACTCTGGGTGTTGGCCTTATCCTCTGGATTCCGGGTGGAGGCCCCTTGGCCCTGGGCTTCAGCTCCACCTTCCATGCCCACTGGGGCAGCAACTCTGCTCCCTCTGCTTTAGGAGATCCTATTCTCCAGGTCTACGTGAGTGGCGATCCCACCCCACCCACAGCCCCTGCAGGCCCCATTCTTCTGTCCCTTGGGCATAGCAGCCCTGCCCCCTCAGTTTTGGGCTGCAGCCCAATCCCCCATCCCCCAGCACACCTTAAGGGCAGCCCTACACTCTGAAACTGAGTTGGAGAAGATCCGACTCTTTGAAACCTAGGAGGCTGTGGCCCCACCCTTTGAGATCCAGGCGACCATGCAACCCTTCACCACCAGTCCCCCTTTGAAACCCAGAAGGCCTTGCTTCTTGTGCTTCTTTCAGCAGTTCCGCTGATCTCTGAGTTGCTCCAGGGATGGTCCCTTCTTTTCTTGGAGGACAACAGATGTAGCTCCTTTGGCCTGTTTCCTGCCTGTAGAATTCCAAGAGGCAGACAGCGTTCTTTCCCTGTCCCCTTCAGTCTAAGCTGATGGGTTTTCTGCTGTGGTAGTTGGTTAGATTCAGCAGTCACAAGCTTAATTTCTTTAACAAAAGGTTGTGTAGCCATGTCCTTGGCGAAAATTCTAGGACACGTAACCTTAGTTTGTACAACAGAATTTTCCAAATCTTTAAGTTCTGTTTTCATTTTGCACAGTTCATTTTTAAGTCCTTCTCTTTCCTCTTGCATTTTACTATCAGTTCTACTCTGTCCTATAGGGTCACGAGTCGGAATTGACTTGACGGCACTGGGCTTCGTTTTCGGTCAAAGAGAAACCATGTGGCCCCTTTAAGATCTTGCTTAGAAATCCCCTCAGCCAGATATCCAAGTTCACCACTTACAAGTTCTAACTTCCACCATTTGAACATGATTCACACAAGTTCTTTGTCACTGCATAAAAAGCGTCGCCCTTCCTCCATTGTCCAATCACGTGTTCATCATTTTCTTTTAAAGCCTCACCAGAAGCATATTTAACGTCCTGTTGTAGGGGAAGAAATATCACAAACTTTAGTAAAGCAAAAAGAAAGTTTTATTCGGCATATATTCAAAAAGACAAAAGTGGGAAGTGGACAAGCATGCTGCCAGACCTAATGTCTGCCCGAATCCAAGGAAATATTACAGAGTAAGCAAGAATGGGAAAAAGGACAAGCATGCTGCCCCAGCCATATCTGCCCGAATCCAGAGAATATTACAGAGTCATCAGTATATATTAACATTACAAACGGCCAAAACCATTGAATCTTATATTTTGAATTGTCTCTCTCAACAATCATTGGTACAGGTTTCAGTAATGACAGTCAGGAGGGTCTTCACTGGTCCAACAAATTTCTATTCACTAAATTTTTTTTAAATGCTAATAGAAAAAGCTGAGTGGAAAGTCTTCTAGCTTTTGTGAAAAGTTCCCTAAAAGATATTTTCGAAGACTATTCTATCTACTGTCTTTATCTCAGGGCTCAGTTGACGTGTCCTTGCAAATCCTTGTGAGCTCTTCTGAGCCCAACTCCGGCTGGGTCACATTCTCTATGCTCAAGGACAGGGAATAAGAATTCCAATATTATTTTCTAAATCAGTCCACATTTCTAGCAACATTCTCCTTTATGTATTCTCTAAGATGATAGAGACTTTCTCTATGGCTCTCCTCACTTCCTTCTGAGCCCTCACCAGAACTGCCTTTGACATCCATAATTTTACCCAACAGTCTCTTCAAGACAATCTAGGCTTTCACCGTTTGGCACCTTAAAACTTTCCAGCCTCTACCCATTACCAAATTCCAAAACCACTTCCACATTCTAAATTCTTAGTTATCTAGTGCTGCTATAATAGAAATACCACAAGTAGTTGGCTTTAACAAACAGAAATTTATTCTCTCACAGTCTAGAGGCTAGAAGTCCAAAATCAGGGTGCTGGCTCTAGGGGAAGGCTTTCTCTCTCTGTCGGCTCTAGAGGAAGGTCCTTGTCTCTTTGAGCTTCTGCTTCCTGGGTCCTTGGAAATCTCCATGTATCTTGGCATCTATTTTACCCCAACTCTGTTCACTTATTTGATCTCTTTTATATAACAAAAGAAATAGACTAAAGACACACCCTACACTAATCCTGTCTCATTATCATAACAAAGACAACCCATTCCCAAATGGAATTATAACCACAGGCATAGAGGTTAGGATTTACAACACATATTTTGGGGGGACACAATTCAATCCATGACAGTCCCCCACCCCAGAATTGTGCACTACAGTTGCCCTGAGTACATGCTAGTAAATAGTGAGGAGGTGGGGAGGGACCAATTCCTGGGGGACGCAATGATCAGGAATTCAAGTTGTAGCCTATAACCTCACTCCCTGACAAGGATTTAAAGAGCCTGGAAATCTGGAAAGGTAGAAGGGGTTGAAGACAGCACCCTGTCTGGAGGGTAATAATTATAGTACTATAATTATGTAGTACTTTCTACATGTTACAAGCGCTTTACAAGGATTAACTCTCTTATTCCTTATAATAACCATATGTGATAAAACAAAAAAAACAACAAACAAACCCATTGCCATAGAGTAGATTCTGACTCGTGGCAATCCTATAGGACAGAGTAGAACTGCCCCACAGGGTTTCCAAGGAGCAGCTGGTGGATTCCAACTGCCAACCTTTTGGTTAGCAGCCGAATTCTTAAACCACTGTGGCACCAGGGCTCCGTAGCAATTATTATCGATGTTCTACAGTTGTGGAAACTCTATCCACCCCTTTTGCTTAGAGCTCTTTTCTGATTCTTTTCCTCAACCCTGAACCTCACAAATAATCTGCCTTGTCTTCGACTAATATATATTTCTTTATTATAAGAATATTCTAGTGTGAAAGATAAAATGCTCAAGTTCTAGAATTTTGAAGATTCTAGAGTCAACCAAAAAAAATAAACCTGTTGCTGTCGAGTCAATTCCAACTCATAGTGACCCTATGGAACAGAGTAGAACTGCCCCATAAGGTTCCCAAGGAGTGGCTGGTGGATTCAAACCGTTGATCTTTTGCTTAGCAGCCTTAGCTCTTAAGCACTGTGCCACCAGGTCCTCTAGAGTACAAAAAAGAAAAAAAACCCTGCTGCCGCCCAGTCAATTCCAACGCACAGGGTAGAACTGCCCCACACGGTTTCCAAGGAGCACCTGGTGGATTCAAACTGCTGACCTTTTGGTAGCAGCCCTAGTGCTTAAGAACTGCACCACCTGGGTTTGTGCCTTGGGAATCTACCCAACAGAAATTACTTTCCCTTCTGCCTCTCTCAGCCTCGGAGAAATGTCTTCACTAGGGCCTCTTTCAGGAAGTACCAATGAGTGATTCTGAGGAGACAAAGAAGCTGGAGAGACTGTCTCCTGGCAAAAGGCATTAAAGGGATTTTTAGAAACTTTTGAAAGTGTGTCAGGGGAACACTTGCTCTTAAAAAGCCTACTGGCCCAGGTATTGGAAAGGAAGGGTGAGGGAAGGTAGAAGCACATGAATGAAAAGTATGGGCAGGACTCTAACCTAATTTACCTGTTAAGAAGACCCAGGCAATGGAGGGGAGATGGGGGGCGGAGGGGAGGTAGAGGGGGTCAGAAGCTGGCTAAATGGACCCGAAAAAAGAGAGTGAAGGGAGCGGGCTGTCTCATTAGGGGGAGAGCAATTGGTAGGATGTACTAAGGTGTATATAAGTTTTTGTGAGAGACTGACTTGATTTGTAAACTTTCACTTAAAGCAAGATAAAAATTAAAAAATAATAAAAAAAGAAGGCCCAGGCAGTATAGTTTCGGACAGGCCTTAAACAAGTAAACAAAAGATGAAAACTTCCCTTTCATATGAAAATCTTATTTGGTTCTCCAGGAAGTCCTCCTCAGCATTCAAATAAATGCCTTTGGGAAGTTCACGCAGAGCTCAGACTCCGTGCATTCTCTGGTGCCATCTGGTGGACAAAGCGAGGTAATGGGCTCGGATATAGGAAATTGGCAGCTAGTTTGGATGGGAAGAGGGAAAGTGAGGCTGAACCAGAGGGAACTGCTGGAGTTAGCAGGCACCCTGTGACTCCAGGGTACACTGTGGTAGAGATAATATGTCCCTTACTTACAAGCCCAACTGCAATATCAAAAGATAGTATTTACTGAGTGTTTACTACATGCCAGGCCTGTGCTAAGAACCTTACATATACTTTTTTTATTTAATGTACCCTGTTTCCTCTCCTCAGAAGTTTGTGTCAGATTTTTTCCTTAAATCTTTAGAATAATTAACCAGTGTTGCCATCTGGCTTGGCATTTTTTTCCCCCTGTGGAAAGTTCTTTGTGATTTTGTTTCGAGGAGCCCTGGTGGTGTATTGGTTAAGAGCTCGGCTGCTAACCAAAAGGCTCACAGCTCAAATCCATCAGCTGCTCTTTGGAAACCCTATGGGGCAGTTCTACTCTGTCGTATAGGGTCACCATGAGTCAGAATCAACTCAATGGCCATGGGTTTGGTTTTGATTTTTATTAGGTAGTTAGGTGCCATCCAGTCAGTTTTGACTCATAGTGACCTTATGTACAAGAGAACTAAACAGTGCCTGTTCCTGCTCCATCCTCACATTTTCTATGTATTCTAGTGTTAGTTTCATTAAATTATGTTTTTTAAGGAATTTCCCCATATCATCTACATTTTCAGTTATTGGCTTAAAGTTCTTCAAATACCTTATTATTGTTTTAATATCTGTAGTATGTATAATAAAAGAGCCCTGGTAGTACAGTGGTTAAAGTGCTTGGCTGCTAACCAAAAGGTCAGGGGTTAAAACCCACCAGGCCCTCTGCCAGATAATCATATGGCAGTCTGCTTCCATAATGATTACAGCCTTGGAAACTCTATGGGGTAGTTCTACTCTATCAAGTAAGGTCACCATGAGTTGGAATTGACTGGATGGCAATGGGTTTGGGTTTTGTAGGCTTAGCGAGAGTAGTATCTCCTTTTTTATTTATGCAATTGAAAATATGGAGAAGAATGTGGCATCAGGATTGGAGGAAGGCTTATTAGCAACCTGCGATAACCAGATGACACAATCTTCCTTGCTGAAAGAGGACTTGAAGAACTTACTGATGAAGATCAAAGACCACAGCCTTCAGTATGGATTATACCTCAGCATAAAGAAAGCAAAAATCCTCACAACTGGACCAATAAGCAGCATCATTATAAACAGAGAGACTACTGAAGTTGTCAAGGGTTCCATTTTGTTTGGATTCGCAATCAACACCCATGGAAGCAGCAATCAAGAAATCAAATGACCCGCTACATTGGGCAAATCTGCTGCAAAAGAACTTTTTAAAGTGTTAAAAGTAGAGGGTCAGTGAAAAAAAGGAAGACCCTCAATGAGTTGGATTGACACAGTGGCTGCAACAATAGGCTCAAAAGTAACAATGATTATGAGGATGGCGCGGGACCAGGCACTGTTTCATTCTGTTCTATGTGGGGTCACTGTGACTCAGAACCGACTTGACAGCACCTAACTATATAAAAATATATGAAATATAATACAGGTAATAATAACACATGAGTGACAACATAAGCTTACAAATTCCAAAAAAAATTAGTATCCGTTTTATATCATATAATAAATAATATTTTATTAATTGATCATTGGATCAATTGGATTTTTCTGGACCACTTTTCTGCAAAATCAATTATATCCTCAAAATTGATACTTTCACCAACCTCATTTTCAATTGATATAATAGAAAGTGATGCCTATTTATAGGCTGTGACAATATTGGGATAATTTTCTGATATTATTTTGAAATATGAATTATACCTAGAGCTGATGATTCTCACAGAACAATTTTTCTTCATGCAAGCTTGCCTTATATGAGTGTGAATTTTAAATGCATATTTATACAATGGTGTGTTAGGCAGAATTTAAAAAATGGCCCCTAAAATGACATGCCCTAATCCCCAGAATCTGTGAATATATGATGAGATATCACCTTCAGGATTATGTTATATTACATGGCACCAATGACCTAAAAATCACGGAGATTATTCAGGTAGGACTAGTCTAATTACATAAAAAAAAAATTACATGGACCCCTTTAAATGCAGAGGATTTTCTCCGGCTAGAAACAGAAGGGAAACCCTGCTGGCGTAGTGGTTAAGTGCTACAGCTGCTAACCAAGAGGTCCGCAGTTCAAATCTGCCACAGGCTCCTTGGAAACTCTAGGGGGCAGTTCTACTCTGTCCTATAGGGTTGTTATGAGTATGAATCGACTCCATGGCAGTGGGTTTTTCATTTTTGCTTTTAGTAGCAGAAGGGAACCTCAGAGATCTGAAGCATGTGGGGTATTCTATACGAGGGATTCTGTTGTCCGCTGAGATGTTGTGAAAGGGCCCATGAGAGGGCATATGAAAAAGTTTCTCTGCTGTAAAGTTGATTATGTCCCTATTTGGAAGCAAGTCACTAAATCCTGCCCATACCTCACCTCTGCAGTGGGGAGTCCATGTAAATTGTTTGAAATTCTTCTGTAAGGAAGATTTGTCTCTATTTCTCCATTCATCTTTTTCTTCAATCATTTGTTTAAATCAGTGTAGAACCAAAGATATTTATTTTGTACTTTGGCTTGTAATCCATTACTACATTTTTTTTTTTTTAAATTTGTCCACTTTTGGGCACTGGGAACTCTTTCAGGTTGGTTCTTATGTCTCTGATGTGCCTCGCCTTTAAAAAATTTTTTTTTTTGCGCTTCCTTATTTTCTGCTAGTAAAAGATGTGCCAAGATCAGCTTGTATTTTCCCTGGATCTTTTTTTTTAAATAATGAATTAAGTCCATTCACATTTATCGACATAACTGATATATTTAATTTCAAGTCTGTCATATTATTTTATTTTACATTTACTGTGTGCCTGAAACCAAAATCAAAATCCTTATTGTTGAGTCAATGCTGACTCATGGCGACCCCATGTGTTATAGGGTAGAACTGCTCGATAGGGTTTTCTAGACTATAATCTTTAAGGAAGCAGATCACCAGAAATTCTTCCAACTTCTAATTCTCAAATTAAGGCATTCTGATTTAATACACGTCTGTCAGTTTGTCATACTGTGGGGGTCTGTGTGTTGCAGTGATGCTGGAAGCTATGCCACCAATATTTCAAATACCAGCAGGTGACCCATGATAGGTTTCAGCTGACCTTCCAGACTAAGACAGACTAGGAAGAAGGACCCAGCAGTCTACTTCTGAAAAGGATTAGACACTGAAAACCTTATGAAGAGCGGCATAACATTGTCTGATACAGTGCCAGAAGATGACCCCCCCCCCTCCAGGTTGGAAGGCACTCAAAATACGACTGGGGAAGAGCTGCCTCCTCAGAGTCGGCCCTAATGATGTGGATAGAGTCAAGCTTTTGAGATCCTCATTTGCTGATGTGGCACAACTCAAAATGAGAAGAAACAGCTGGAAGTATCCATTAATTGGAACCTGGAATGTACAAAGTATGAATCTAGGAAAATTCGAAATTGTCAAAAATGAAATGGAATGCATAAACATCGATATCCTAGGCATTAATGAGCTGAAATGGACTGGTATTGGCCGTTTTGAATTGGACAATCATATAGTCTACTATGCTGGAAATGACGACTTGAAGAGTAATGGTGTTGCACTCATCGTCAAAAAGAACACTTCAAGATGTATCCTGAAGTACAGTGCTGTCAGTGATACGATAATATCCATACACCTACAAGAAAGACCAGTTAATATGACTATAATTGAAATTTACACACCAACCACTAAGGCCAAAGATGAAGAAATTGAAGATTTTTACCAACTTCTGCAGTGTGAAATTGATCAAACATTCAATCAGAATGCACTGATAAAATTACTGGTGATTGGAATGGAAAAGTTGGAAACAAAGAAGGGTTGGTAGTTGGAAAATATGGCCTTGATGATAGAAATGATGCCAAAAATTGCATGATTGAATTTTGCAAGACCAACGACCCCTTCATTGCAAATACCTTTTTTCACCAACATAAACAGTGACTGTACACATGGACCTCACCAGATGGAATACATGGGAATCAAATCAACTACATCTGTGGAAAGAGACGATGGAAAAGCTCAATATCATCAGTCAGAAAAAAGCTAGGAGCCGACTGCAGATCAGATCATCAATTACTCATATGCAAATTCAAGTTGAAACTGAAGAAAATTAGAACAAGTCCATAAGAGCCAAAGTACAACCTTGAGTTTATCCCACCTGAGTTTAGAGACCATCTCAAGAATAGATTTGACATGTTGGACACTAATGACTGAAGACCAGACGATTTGTGGAATGACATCAAGGACATCATACATGAAGAAAGCAAGAGGTCATTCCAAAGACAGGAGAGAAAGAAAAGACCAAAATGGATGTCAGAAGAAACTCTAAAACTTGCTCTTGAACGTCGAGTAGCTAAGGCAAAAGGAAAAAATGATGAAGTAAAAGAGTTGAAGAGAAGATTTCAAAGGGCAGCTCAAGAAGACAAAGTAAAGTTTAATGATGACATGTGCAAAGACCTGGAGATAGAAAACCAAAACGGAAGAATACCTTCAGCACTTATGAGGCTGAAAGAACTGAACAAAAATTCAAGCCTTGAGTTGCAATACTGAAACATTCTACGGGAAAAATATAAAATGCAGGAAGCATCAAAACAAAATGGAAGAAATACACAGAGTCACTGTACCAAAAATAATTCGTCGACTTTCAACCATTTCAGAAGGTAACATATGATCAGGAACTGACGGTACTGAAGGAAGAAATTCAAGCTGCACTGAAGGCATTGGCAAAAAACAAGGCTCTGGGAATTGGAACAATACCAAATGAGATGCTTTAACAAATGAATGCAGTGTTGGAAGTCCTCACTCATCTATGCCAAGAAATCTGGAAGCCAGCTACCTGGCCAACCAACTGGAAAAGATCCATATTTATGCCTATTCTCAAGAAAGGTTATCCAACTGCATGCAGAAATTATCGAACAATATCATTATTATTACATACAAGCAATATTTTGCTGAAGATCATTCAAAAGTGCCTGCAGCAGTATATCAACAGGGCGCTGCCAGAAATTCAAGCTGGGTTTAGAAGAGGATGCAGAACCAAGGATATCATTTCTGATGTCAAATGGATCCGGGCTGAAAGCAGAGAATACCATAAAGATGTTTACCTGTGTTTTATTGACTATGCTAAGGCATTCGACTATGTGGATCATAACAAATTATGGATAACATTGTGGAGGATGGGAATTCTGGAAGATTTAATTGTGATCATGAGGAATCTGTACATGGATCAAGAGCCAGTCATTAGAACAGAAAAGGGGATACTGCATGGTTTAAAGTCAGGAAAGGTGTGCATCAGGGTTGTATCCTTTCACCATACTTATTCAATCTGTATGCTGAGCAAATAATCCAAGAAGCTGGACTGTATGAAGAATATCGTGGCAACAGGATGGAGGAAGACTCCTTAACAACCTGCATTATGCAGATGACACAACCTTCCTTGCTGAATGTAAAGAGGACTTGAAGCACTTACTGATGAAGATCAAAAACCACAGCCTTCGTTATGGATTACACCTCAACAAAAAGAAAACAAATCCTCACAACTGGACCAATAAGCAACATCATGATAAACGGAAAAAAGATTGAGGTTGTCAAGGATTTCATTTTGCTTGGATTCACAATCAGCACCCATGGTAGCAGCAGTCAAGAAATCAAAAGATGCATTGCAATTGGGCAAATCTGCTGCAGAAGATCTCTTTACAGTGTCCAAAACCAAAGATGTCACCTTGTGGACTAAGGTGCACCTGACCCAAGCCATGTGTTTTCATTCGACTCATATGCTTGTGAAAGCTGGAAACTAAGGAAGACCCAAGAAGAATTGATGGCTTTGAATTGTGGTATTGGTGAAGAATATTGAATATACCATGGACTACCAAAAGAATGAAGAAATCTGTCTTGGAAGAAGTACAACCAGAATGCTCCTTAGAAGCAAGGATCACGAGAGTAACGTGTCACATGCTTGGACATGTTGTCAGGAGGGATCAGTCCCTGGAGAAGGACATCATGCTTGGTAAAACAGAGGGTCAGTAAAAAAGAGGAAGGCCTTCAACGAATGGATTGACACAGTGGCTGCAACAATGGGCTGAAGCATAGCAACAATTGTGAGGATGGCACAAGACTGGACAGTGTTTTGTTCTGTTGTGCATAGGGTCGCTATGAGTCACAACTGGCTCGATGGAACCTAAAAACAACAATTTAAGATATTTTTATTATTTTGTGATGTATTACAATTTTCTTTTGCTTCATTTTTTATTTTGGGAGAAATTTTCATCGTTGAAATGTTTTTAATTTTCTCATTTTGGTCATAGTAGCTTTGTATGTCTGGACCAGATGAGTTATAGAATGACATCAAAAACATCATACATGAAGAAAGCAAAAGGTCATTAAAAAGACAGAAAAGAAAAAAAAAGATTATAATGAATGTTAGAAGAGACTCTGAAACTTGCTCTTCAACATAGAGTAGCTACAGCAAATGAAAGAAACGATGAAGTAAAAGAGCTGAACAGATTTTAAAGGGCAACTTAAGAAGACAAAGTGAAGTATTTAATGACATGTGCAAAGATCTCAAGTTAGAAAACCAAAAGGGAAGAATATACTCAGCATCTCTAAAGCTGAAAGAACTGAAGAAAAAATTCAAGCCAAACGTTGCAGTATTGAAGAATTCTATGGGCAAATATTGAAGGACGCAGGAAGCATCAAAAGGAGATGGAAAGAATGCAACAAAAAGTCACTGTACCAAAAAGAATTGGTCAACAATCAACGATTTCAGGAGGTAGCATATGATCAGAACCAATGATATTGAAGGAAGAAGTCCAAGCTGCACTGAAGGCATTGGTGAAAAGCAAGGCTCCATGAATTGACAAAATGCCAATTGAGATGTTTCAACAAATTGATGCAATGCTGGAAGCACTCACTTGCCTATGCCAAGAAATTTGGAAGCAGAATGTTTTCATAATAGAATTATTTTGCCAATTGACTTAGAAGTCCCCTTAAGCCATAGTCCCCAAAACCCCGCCCTTGCTCCGCTCACCTTTGAAGCATTCAGTTAATCCCGGAAACTTCTTTGCTTTTGGTCCAGTCCAGTTGAGCTGACCTTCCCTGTATTGAGTATTGTCCTTCCCTTCACCTAAAGTAGTTCTTATCTACTAACTAATCAGTAAATAACCCTCTCCCACCCTCCCTCACTCCCCTCCTCGTAAACAAAAAAGTATGTGTTTTTCTCAGTTTATACTATTTCTCAAGATCTTATAATAGTGGTCTTATACAATATTTGTCCTTTTGCCTCTGACTAATTTCACTCAGCATAATGCCTTCCAGGTTCCTCCATGTTATGAAACGTTTCACAGATTCGTCACTGTTTTTTATCGATGCGTAGTTTTCCAATCTCTCCGCAGCCTCTCAAACATTTATTATTTTGTGTTTTTTGGATTAATGCCAGCCTTGGTGGAGTGAGACGGAATCTCATCGTAGTTTTAATTTGCATTTCTCTAATGGCTAATGATCGAGAGCACTTTCCCAAGTATCTGTTAGCTGCCTGAATATCCTCTTTAGTGAAGTGCGTGTTCATATCCTTTGTCCACTTCTTGATTGGGTTGTCTTTTTGTGGTTGAGTTTTAACAGAATTATATAGATTTTAGATATCAGGCGCTGGTCGGAGATGTCATAGCTGAAAATTCTTTCCCAATCTGTAGGTGGTCTTTTTACTCTTTGGTGAAGTCTTTAGATGAGCATAGGTGTTTCATTTTTAGGAGCTCCCAGTTATCTGGTTTCTCTTCGTCATTTTTGGTAATGTTTTGTATTCTGTTTATGCCTTGTATTAGGGCTCCTAAGGTTGTCCCTATTTTTTCTTCCATGATCTTTATCGTTTTAGTCTTTATGTTTAGGTCTTTGATCCACTTGGAGTTAGTTTTTGTGCTTGGTGTGAGGTATGGGTCCTGTTTCATTTTTTTGCAAATGGATATCCAGTTATGCCAGCACCATTTGTTAAAAAGACTATCTTTTCCCCAATTAACTGACACTGGGCCTTTGTCAAATACCAGCTGCTCATATGTGGATGGATTTGTATCTGGGTTCTCAATTCTGTTCCATTGGTCTATGTGCCTGCTGTTGTACCAGTACAAGGCTGTTTTGACTACTGTGGCTGTATAATAGGTTCTAAAATCAGGTAGAGTGAAGCCTCCCACTTTGTTCTTCCTTTTCAATAATGCTTTACTTATCTGGGGCTTCTTTCCCTTCCATATGAAGTTGGTGATTTGTTTCTCCATCACATTAAAAAATGTCATTGGAGTTTGGATCGGAAGTACATTGTATGTGTAGATGGCTTTTCATAGAATAGACATTTTTACTATGTTAAGTCTTCCTATCCATGAGCAAGGTACGTTTTTCCACTTAAGTATGTCCTTTTTAATTTCTTGCACTAGAACTTTGTAGTTTTCTTTGTATAGGTCTTTTACATATTTGGTAAGGTTTATTCCTAAGTATTTTTTTTTCTTGGGGGCTATTGTGAATGGTATTGATTTGGTGATTTCCTCTTCGATGCTCGTTTTGTTGATGTAGAGGAATCCAAGTGATTTTTGTATGTTTATCTTATAACCTGAGACTGCCAAACTCTATGAGTTTTAGTAGTTTTCTGGAGGATTCCGTAGGGTTTTCTGTGTATAAGATCATGTCATCTGCAAAAAGAGGTAATTTTACTTCCTCCTTGGCAATCCGAATGCCCTTTATTTCTTTGTCTAGCCTAATTGCTGTGGCTACAACCTCTAGCACAATGTTGAATAAGAGCGGTGATAAAGGGCATCCTTGTCTGGTTCCCGTTCTCAAGGGAAATGCTTTCAGGTTCTCTCCATTTAGAGTGATATTGGCTGTTGGCTTTGCATAGATGCCCTTTATTATGTTGAGGAATTTTCCTTCAATTCCTATTTTGGGGAGAGTTTTTATCATAAATGGGTGTTGGACTTTGTCAAATGCCTTTTCTGCATCAATTGATAAGATCATGTGGTTTTTGTCTTTTGTTTTATTCATATGGTGGATTACATGAATGGTTTTTCTAATATTAAACCAGCCTTGCATACCTGGTATAAATCCCACTTGTTTGTGGTGGATTATTGTTTTGATATGTTGTTGAATTCTATTGCCTAGAATTTTGTTGAGGATTTTTGCATCTATGTTCATGAGGGATATAGGTGTGTAATTTTCTTTTTTTGTGGTGTCTTTACCTGGTTTTGGTATCAGGGATATGGTGGCTTCATAGAATGAGTTAGGTAGTATTCCGTCATTTTCTATGCTTTGAAATACCTTTAGTAGTAGTGGTGTTAACTCTTCTCTGAAAGTTTGGTAGAACTCTGCAGTAAAGCCGTCCGGGCCTGGGCTTTTTTTTTGGTGGGAGTTTTTTGATTACCTTTTCAATCTCTTTTTTTGTTATGGGTCTATTTAGTTGTTCTACTTCTGATTGTGTTAGTTTAGGTAGGTAGTGTTTTTCCAGGAATTCATCCATTTCTTCTAGGTTTGCAAATTTGTTAGAGTACAATTTTGCATAAAAATCTGATATGATTCTTTTAATTTCAGTTGGGTCTGTTGTGATGTGGCCCATCTCGTTTCTTATTTGGGTTATTTGTTTCCTTTCCTGTATTTCTTTAGTCAGTCTGGCCAATGGTTTATCAATTTTGTTAATTTTTTCAAAGGACCAGCTTTTGGCTTTGTTACTTCTTTCAATTGTTTTTCTGTTCTCTAATTCATTTAGTTCAGCACTAATTTTTATTATTTGTTTTCTTCTGGTGCCTGATGGATTCTTTTGTTGCTCACTTTCTATTTGTTCAAGTTGTAGGGACAGTTCTCTGATTTTGGCTCTTTCTTCTTTTTGTAGATGTGCATTTATTCATATAAATTGACCTCTGAGCACTGCTTTTGCTGTGTCCCAGAGGTTTTGAAAGGAAGTGTTTTCACTCTCGTTGCATTCTATGAATTTCTTTATTCCATCCTTAATGTCTTCTATAACCCAGTCTTTTTTCAGGAGGGTATTGTTCAGTTTCCAAGTATTTGATTTCTTTTCCCTAATTTTTCTGTTATTGATTTCCACTGTTAAGGCCTTGTGGTTTGAGAAGATGCTTTGTAATATTTCGATGTTTTGGATTCTACAAAGTTTTGTTTTATGACCTAATAAGTGGTCTATTCTACAGAATGTTCCATGTGCGCTAGAAAAAAATAGTATACTTTGCAGCTGTTGGGTGGAGTGTTCTGTATAAGTCTATGAGGTCAAGTTGGTTGATTGTAGCAATTAGGTCTTCCGTGTCTCTATTGAGCTTCTTACTGGAAGTCCTATCCTTCTCTGAAAGTGGGGTGTTGAAGTCTCCTAGTATAACTGTGGAGGTGTCTATCTCACTTTTTAGTTCTGTTAAAGTTTGTTTTATGTATCTTGCAGCCCTGTCATTGGGTGCATAAATATTTAATATGGTTATATCTTCCTGGTCAATTGTCCCTTTAATCATTATGTAGTGTCCTTCTTTATCCTTTGTGGTGGATTTAACTTTGAAGTCTATTTTGTCAGAAATTAATATTGCTACTCCTGCTCTTTTTTGCTTATTGTTTGCTTGATATTTTTCCGTCCTTTGAGTTTTAGTTTGTTTGTGTCTCTAAGTCTAAGGTGTGTCTCTTGTAGGCAGCATATAGACGGATCGTGTTTCTTTATCCAGTCTGAGACTCTGTCTCTTTATTGGTGCAGTTAGTCCATTTACATTCAGCGTAATTATAGATAAGTATGTGTTTTTTTTTATGTGTTTAGTGCTGTCATTTTGATGCCTTTTTGTGTGTGTTGTTAGCAATTTCATTTTTCCACTTACTTTTTTGTGCTGAGACATTTTTCTTTGTAAATTGTGTTCCTCATTTTCATAGTAGTTGACTTTGTTTTTTGAGTCGTTATGTTTTTCTTGGTTTTTATTTTGAGTTATGGAGTTGTTAGACCTCTTTGTGGTTACCTTAATATTTACCCCTATTTTTCTAAATAAAAACCTAACTTGTATTGTCCTATATCGCCTTGTATCCCTCTCCATATGGCAGTTCTATACATATTGACTTCAATGATTCCCTGTTTTGAGCATTTTTTTCTTTTTAAAATTAATCTTAATTTGTTTTTGTGATTTCCCTATTTGAGTTGATATCAGGATGTTCCGTTCTGTGACCTTGTGTTGTGCTGATATCTCATATTATTGGTTTTCTGACCAGAGAATTTCCTTTAGTATTCCTTGTAGCTTTGGTTTGGTTTTTGCAAATTCTCTAAGCTTGTGTTTATCTGTAAATGTTTTGATTTCGCCTTCATATTTGAGAGAGAGTTTTGCTGGATATAGGATCCTTGGCTGGCAGTTTTTCTCCTTCAGTGCTCTATATGTGTCATCCCATTGCCTTCTTGACTGCATGGTTTCTGCTGAGTAGTCTAAACTTATTCTTATTGATTCTCCCTTGTAGGAAACCTTTCTTTTATGCCTGGCTGCTTTTAAAATTTTCTCTTTATCTTTGGTTTTGGCAAGTTTGATGATAATATGTCTTGGTGATTTTCTTTTTGGATCAATCTTAAATGGGGTTCGATAGCTCTCCTTTCATCTTTCATGATGTCAGGGAAGTTTTCTGCCAACAGATCTTCAAGTATTCTATCTGTATTTTCTGTTACCCCTCCCTGTTCTGGGACTCCAATCACACGCAAATTATTCTTCTTGATAGAGTCCCACATGATTCTTAGGGTTTCTTCATTTTTTTTCAGTTCTTTAATCTGATTTTTTAAGCTATATTGGTGTCAATTCCCTTGTCCT
Source organism: Elephas maximus indicus (assembly GCF_024166365.1). NCBI lineage: Eukaryota > Metazoa > Chordata > Mammalia > Proboscidea > Elephantidae > Elephas > Elephas maximus. Next base: position 25,259,870 of record NC_064846.1, on the reverse strand, counting down.
CCAGATCCCCCACCATGCATTCCAATTGCTCGAGTCTGCTCCTCTGACTTCCTATTGAATTGTCTAATTCTGTAATTTTACTGTTAATCTTTTGGATTTCTGAATGCTGTCTCTGTATGGATTCTTGCAGCTTATTAATTTTTCCACTATGTTCTTGAATAATCTTTTTGATTTCTTCAACTGCTTTGTCAGTGTGTTCCTTGGCTTTTTCTGTAGATTGCCTTATTTAATTTCTGAGGTCATCCCTGATGTCTTGAAGCATTCTGTAAATTAGTTTTTTATATTCTGCATCTGGCAATTCCAGGATCGTATCTTCATTTGGGAAAGATTTTGATTCTTTATTTTGGGGAGTTGTAGAAGCAATCATGGTCTGCTTCTTTATGTGGTTTGATATCGACTGCTGTCTCCGAGCCATCTCTAAGATATTATAGTGATTTATTCCATATTTGCTCACTGAGTGTTATCTTGTTTTGTTTTCTTTCAATATACGTAGATGGGCTACTAGATTGTGCTTTCTTGACTGTTGTAGCCCTTGAATCACTTATGTCCTATTAGCAGCTGGTTTGGGCTGTTACCAGATATATAAGCCTTAAGAGTCCATTCACTATTTTTGAGTAGAATCTGATTTGGGGTCATCAAGTGTGTGGTGCAGACTGTCACCTATCCACCTAGAGAAGTAGTGGTGATAGTTGTGTGCACCAGATTCTAGTAGCAGCAGGGGTTCACACTCTGGGGGGGGCAGGATGCTGACTGGCTTCCCCCAAGTGCCAGTGAGGTAGATGTGTCTCTATTCCTAAAGCACCTTGGTGGGTGGGCTCTGCAGCTGTACCTTAGACCCTCAATGCAAGTACCTCTACAGGTTGGTAGGTGTCATCCTCCTTAGAACCCTAAGGCAGGAGGCTAGGTGGTCTGGGGGGAGCTTCAGCCCTTAGTTCTCTGTTGTGGGTCAGTGAGGGCTCTGTTGAATACGCAGAGATATCAGACCTGGGAAACTTGTCTTTCCAGTAATCTGCTAAAACAATTACAGTCAGATCCCTGTCAGAATTTCCTTTGCATTATAATAGCCACCTTGTTTCCTGTAGGGATGAAAGTCCAAGACTGTGGATCACATTTCCTTGGCTGGAGCTGGTTCTCTGTTTTTGGTCCAATTAGGGAAGGATTTTTGGTCCCTGGGTTTTTTGTAGCTGCTTCTCTCAGGCCAGGAGAATGGGTTAGGAAAAGACCAAAAAAGAAAGAAAAACCGCAGAGCACTTCACTCTCTGGCTCAGGAAATTCCAATGTTAATGAAGCCGCCTGGGAAGGGGAGGGGAGGGTTAAGATAAATAGGAGAGAGTAGCACCCCGGAATATAGATAGTTGCTTATCTTGCTTGGGATGACTGTTTTATCTGAGATTCCTGAGGGTTGCGTTGACTGTGTGCACTGGCTGAGTAGAGATTGCCCCCGAGGGTCAGGCCCATGTCCCGTGCTTGCACTGTCTCAGAAGCTGTGGTTAGTTCCTCCGCTCCCAGTCCAAAGCCCAACGCCAAGGTTCCCTGGCTGGGACGCCGCACTCCCGGCTCTAAAACCAGTCGCTGCCTCCTGGTGACTTCTCCTCCTGTCTGCCGCATTTCTGCGCTGTCTGCGTGCACTGGCTGGGCTTCCCCTGAGGTCACTTCTGGGGCTAGGGCTGCATCCTGTGTTTGTGCTGTCTCAGGATGCCGTGCTCAGCTCTCCTGTGCCCAGTCGAAAGCCCAGCGCCAAGGTTTCCTGACTGGTATGCTGGCTCCAGGCTCCGTAAACAGTTGCTGCTTCCCCGTGGTAATTCGTTCTCAGTCTCTGTCACTCAGGTCAACTCTTTAGATCTGTGATGGTCAGGGTTCGTAGATTGTCATGTATGTGATCGATTCACTTGTTTTTCTGAGTCTTTCTTGCAAGAGGGATCCGAGGTAGCTTCTGCCTAGTCAGCCATCTTCTATTTCTCTCCCAGGACCTTTTTGTTAAATCAAACTTTTTATTTTGAGGTAATTGGAAATGTACATGCATTTGTAAGAAATGATGTAGAGATCCTGTGTACTGTTTACCCAGTTTCACCAAATGGCAACATCTTGAAAAAACATAGAAAAATATCAGAACCAGAATATTAGTAGAAATACAGTCAAGATACAAAACATTTTTATCAGCACAACCATCACACGTTGCCCTTTTATAGACACCTCTGGCTCTTTCCAGCGTCCACTCCCTTATTAACCCCTGGTAACCATTAATCTGTTCAAATTTCTATAATGACACCATTATACATTATATTTAGATAGAGGGGGACAGAGAGAGAGAGAGATGTTGTCGTCAATTTGCCATCAAGTCAATTCCGACTCATGGTGACCCCATATAAAATTGCGCTGGGAGTTGGGGCACTGTCTTAGGCTGGGTTCTATAGAGAAGCAAAATCAGTAAAGCATATAAATATATAGAGAGATTTATATCAAGGAAATGGCTTTAGGGGTTGTAGAGGCTGGAATGTCCCAAGTCTGTGGGTCAGGCTGGAGGCTGCGGATTCACATAGTTGCGGGGTCTAACTAACTCAAGATCAGCAGGTCAGAGAGCAGGGCTCTTGCTCACAGGCTGTGAAGGTTGATGAATCCCAATATAGGCAGGCAAGGTGGCAGGTAAGCTGCTAGCTCAAGTCCCCAAAACTGGAGGTCAGACTACCAGGAGCCAGCTGCAGGATCCAGAGTGTGCAAAAGCCCATGAACCTTGCCAGAAACTCCACCTATATTGGATGCAGGCCACACCCGCAGCAAAATCCCTTTCAACTGATTGGCTACTCACAGCAGATCCCATCATGGAGGTGATCACGTTATATCAGAGCTCATCATGGAGGTAATTATATCATACAACTGCCAGACTACATCATACCTGCCGAACCACTGAGAATCATGGCCCAGCCAAGTTGACACACAGCCCTAACTATCACAGGCATTTCATCACAACCTTGCAAGGAAAAGTCTAGGCTCCCCATTGAGCCTTTGCTGGGCTGGGTGTGGTTGGAGCCACAGCCTTTTCTGTGATGTTTGGGTGGAGGAGAGTGGTTATTGCCTAAAAGTTGTATCTTGCTAGGCTGCTCATTTCCTGATCAGCTGGCCAGAAAGAGCTGACTTTGGAATGGACTTTTTTTTTTTTTTTTTTGCTCATTGGCATTTCTACGTGATTGGCTTCTTCAGCTCCAAGTTGGGGGTATATGAGGCAAAAGGAAAACTCAAAGAATTTATCCTTGCGTCTTGAGCTCCCTAGCCACGGTGACTTTTTTTGTCCACTGTTTAGAGTCTTCTTATATTTCCTATATGTATACTGCTAAGGATTTTTCATTGTACTTAGTGGGAGGAATAGAGAAAAGTATACCTACTTCATCTTTTCAGAAGCAGAACTCCATTCCATGAACTTTTAATTCTCTTACTTTAGATTTCCTAGTGTGTAGTGCTTTGATCTGTCAAATCTCAGAGATATTCTCAATATTTTCCTACTTTAGGTCATATTTTATCATTCAGAAAGTGATTTTATCTGTCTTCTCTCATTCCTAGGATCCCTAGCTTCTCTCCTCTTTTACATGCACTCACTGTCGTTTATCAGCAACACTTCCCTCAGGCTTGGGATGCAAAGAAGGGTCTGCTGGGTTTGGGTGTTAGGTAATTTGAATTTGCTAAAGTTCTCCTAGTTATGCTGCAGGCATGGGTTATGGTTGGTTTTATTTTCTCTCCTTTTTTGTGTGTGTGTTGTTGAAGGATGTGCAGAGAAATTCGTACTTAGGTGGCCACTGTTATTCTTATGAAATAGAACTATTCTTAAATCTTTTAAAATTCAATTTATAAATATTCCTCTGACTTTTTTTCTTATAAATTATTTTTGGAAGAATCAAATTGTTTGTCCTGTAGTTTCTAACATTTTGATTTTTTTTTCAGATTTCTATTCCATATTCTTCCATGAATTTTCAATAAAGTAGAATCCAGCCTAGACATAGGGTCCATAGAGTCTAGATTACATTCACATTTGAGTTTTTGTAAGTATACATCATAGATGGTTCTGTGAACTTCTTATTGCACCACAGCAGGAGGTACATAATTTCTTGTTCTTTTTTATGATGTTAGGATTGATCAGTGATAATCAGGAGTAGTCAGCATGATCTCTCCTTTTTAAAGTACCTCCTCTGCTTTTCCTGAAATGATTTAGCAACCATTGATAATTATCACAGAGATCCATTATTTCATTAAGAGTTGCGAAAAGGTGATGTTCTAATTCCGCCAATTATTTTTTATTAACTGGAATTATTCTATAAAGAAAAACATTCCCTCATTAGCTCTTTGGTTAACCAAAGGTATGGTGAATTCAAAACTGCCAGAATAAATCCTTAATTATTTTCTTTTATTTGTCTGTTTTCAGAATAATGAGTTGGTTCCCTAGCATCTCCCAAAGGAGACCAATGAAATTCGCTTTATTTTAATATCATTATGAACTCGTGTGTTTAAATATTTTTATGTGCTCCAGTCATTGCAGTTATTATTCTTTTTAATGGTCTAGTTGTCCCATTTTCTACTGTGAAGTTTTCAGATTGACTTTTGTGTCCTTTTGACAAAGCCTCAATAGTGTTTGTTAGCTTTACTGATGTCTCGTGTGACAAGATATTCTAGGCTCATCTTGTATATTTCCTGCCATAGACCTGCTATTATCCATTTCTTCAATGAGCCGTAATTATTTCTAATGGGAAATAGTGGGTTCTGTGGTGGTTAGTTTGCTATTGTGTTATTCATGTTTTCTAGTCCTTTTCTATGCTCAGAGCTATGAAATATTTGTAAAGAAAAAATTACATCATGAATTCATAATAACATTTTCAATTTAAATATAGGATTGTAGGGTTTTACTTATTTTATATTTGTATCTCTTTTCTCATGCTGAAAATCCTGTTTCCTAATGACATTAACAAAATTACTTATTTGCTTTTTTCTAAAATATTTATTACAGTTTGGTAATAATATCAATATTATTACTAACAATATGGTTATTGAAAAGAGTTTAAGATTTATTTATATTACTTTTCTCCTAAGGTATATCCCACTATGCATGTATAGTCAAATTATTGTGTTTCACATCAGTTGAAATAATTTCTTTCTGGGTGGTTAAGGGTTAGTCATCAACTCAATACTCAGTTAGGTGCAGGAGTTTCATGTTGTATTTTGATTTTTAGTGACTGCTTTGCTATTTTTATTATTTAATTAAAAAAAAAATAATTTGTCAAATAGCACATGGTTCCAAAGACAAATATACAAAACAAGATACATCTACATAAGTTCAGTTTCTATCTCTGTCCCTTTTACCTTATTTTCTTGCTCCTCTTACAGACAGCCATTTTTATTATTTTTGGCTTGTTCTTTCAGTATTGTTTTAAAATATAGACATTAATATATATTAATAGCCTCCCTCTTTCTCAGATAAAAGGTAGCATACTCCACACATTATTCTGCACTGTTTCTTCTAAGTCAACATTAGCTCCTAGAGATCACTTAATAGCAGTATATAGAGTGATTACTCACTCCCTTTTACAGCTGCACAATTCTCCAGCATGTGTCTATATATAAGTTATGCAATCAGTCCCTAAAGTGGGTACTTTAACAGAAGCAGTGTCACACAGCAGGCCTGGGAACATAGCAACCAGGGCATCAACGAGAGGTGTCAGTTCCAAATTATGGGCATTTATTTGCTCAAAGAGAAAATTGCCCAAATGGTGAGGGCATCCTTTCGATACTGATCTGCTTGCTAGCAAAAAAGAATTGCATCCTCAGACCAAGAGAAAAAGAAACTAATATCAAGGGGGGAAAATTATAACCATTAAAAGAGAGTGATGCTTTGGTTCATTAGGGGAAAAATCTTTGCTTTGGCAGAGTGATTGCTACTCGAGGAACTGCCAAATTGGGGGCTGAATGAAACACACTGATATAAGTACATCAGTATCTTCAATTCCGTATCTCAAGGTAGAAATACACACACACACACACACACACACACACACACACACATGTATATGGAGTCCTGGTGGTGTAGTGGTTAAGAGCTCAGCTGCTAACCAGAAGGTCAGCACTTCAAATCCAACAGTCGCTCCTTGGAAACCATATGGTGCAGTTCTGCTCTATCCTCTAGGGTCGCTATGTGTCAGGATTGACTTGATGTCAATGGGTTGTTTATATATACGTGTGTATATAATTTGATGAAGTTGTCCTGGCACTGCTTACTCTTCTACTAGGTTTTGCATCTGTTATTTCATTTCATCTTCATAACTACCTTTACAGGTATATATGGCAGGTATTATCCCTATGTGAGAAGTGAAAATGTTCAGAGATCTTAAATAACTTATTCAAGATCACTGAGATATACAGTGAAAATAATTTCTATTCCTAGCCCAGTGGTATTTACATGACACCAGAAATAGTGTAGTGACAATCAAATAAGGCCTATCCAAGCCCTGTAGTGAAAATTTGAAGCATATCAATCACATAAAAACTGCTTGTACTCTCTTGAAACTCAGCAGCCCCCTAAAATTGTCTAGGGATAATACAGAGGGAGGGCTGATAATAATCAGGTAAACTAAGAAGATAATGTAATAGATGCAAGACTTATCTATCATTGCAGAACAAATTACAGGCAGTCCCCAGGTTATGAACCCCCAATTTACAGACAACTTGTACTTAAGAATGAACTGCATAAAGCATGTTATGTTAAAAATTGGAGTTAAATGCAATGGTTCATAATAACTGAATGCACACACTACTTTTTGATGCTCATGAAAACATTGCATGGTTTGGAAGTATTTCTTAAGTGTTTTATATGCATAGAAATATAACATGTATACTGTATACTGTATGTCTAGCGTATACTGTATGTCTCCCGTATACTATATGTCTACCGTATATTGTATGTCTACCGTATACTGTATGTATACTGTATGCTAAGACTAACTGACACTAAATAAGAACCGTATGTACCCGTTCCGACTTACCTACAAATTCGACTTAAAGACAGACTTAGAGACAGATCTCTTTCATAATTCGGGGACTGCCTCAACTCTAAAACTTGGCAGTTTATAACAACAAATATTTTATTACCTCATACAATTTCTGACTGTCAGGAATCCAGGAACAGCTTAGGTGGATGCTTCTAGCTTAGGATATCTCATGAGGTTGTGGTCGAGCTGTCAACCAGGACTGGAGAATCTGCTTCCAAGCTCACTCATGTGGTTGTTGGAAGGCCTCACTTCCTTTCTGGATGTTTTCCAGAAGCCTCTGTTCTTTGGCATCCTATGTGGACTTCGCCATGGGGCTGCTTGACATGGCAGCTAGCTTGCTTCCTGCAGAGTGAATGATCCAAGAGAGACAGAGAGTACAAGTGAGTGCCCAAGATGAAAGACGAAGTCTTTTATAACATAATCCTGGAATTGACATGCCATCACTTTTGCCTTGTACTATTGGTCATACAGACCAAACCTGCTAAAATGTAGGAGAGCACTACACAAGAGCATAAATACCAGGAGGTAACGATCATTGGGGGCCACAATAGCTAATACTGAGACTGTTTTACCATGTATCAGGCACTATGCTGAGCATTTTACATGTATTAACTCATTTAATCCCCACAACAACCCTATCATGGAGATACATACTACTATTAATGCTGTTTTACAGATGAGGAAACTAAGCCTCAGAGAGTCTAAATAACTTACCCAAAGTCACAGAGCTAGGAAGTAGCAGAGCCAGGACTCAAACACAGACAGTCTGGTACTATGCCTAAAAGCTACATTATCTCAATGTTTCATATACTTTGTCTCCCCAGGGATCTGCAAAAGGTCTGACACAACAAATGGATGCACTCACTTTCTCTCGCCCTCCTTTCTAAGTCTGCTGTAACTAGTTGTTTAGAGGGCAGGAATTGAGACAGTAAGGAACATGTGCCCAAAATGTCATGTGAGCCACTTGCAGCCCCTATGAATGGCTCTTAAGAGCTATTGCTGGTCTTGTCCAGGAACCCTGTTTGCAAGAACCAAAAGACTCCTTTATGAACCTCCATGCATATACTGCTCTATTTCCCCAGCCTCCCGCTACCAAATCAGTGAGCGCTACATGTCAAGCTCCTCTCCCTGCTTCAAAATCTCCAGATATACCATAACCATGGCATACTACTGGGGAATGTTTGCCAACTCCTGAGCTTGAAAAGTCTGGTCTGGGGTTTCTGAGAAAGAGGTACAAGTCTGGGAACTCTCGATTGCCACTCGATTGTAGGAGGACAGCTAATATACGTAGGAAATGACAGGCCCCCTACGGCCATTAGTCAAGTGGGATGATTATGATTAAATAGAACTCACCAGCCTACAGGTGGTTGTCAGACAGTAGAAAGGATCCAGCTGAATGTTGTATGTCACGAAGTCGTGCTGGATTAGTCCTTGGAAACATAGTCAGAATTAACGGAGAACTTGTCGAAAGTTGATTGACACCTTTTGAAAGGTGAAATCCTTTTCTGTTCTCATTACGTGTAGTTAAGGCCATTAGCAGAAATTGGAATACAGAAATATGACCTTTTATATGGTGGATTCAGAGGCTGAGAAGATGGACGAGATGGAAATGTACTGGCAGCTTATAATAAGCACCTGGGTGAGGAGTGATAACTAAAGATTGACACTTGATAAATGTGTCATACTGGCGGAGACCAAGACAGAGAGGAATGGAGTGCAGTTTACATGCCGAACATGAAGAGGGAAACGAATGACAACATCAATAATCCAGCAGGGTCGCCCACACTGAGAGCCAGCTAGGGATTATTCAGAAGGTGGCTAGAATTTGCAAGGTGGGGGAGTGAGGAAATTTTGTTACAAGATGAACAGATCATTTTTCACCTGTTGAGAGGAACGAATGATCTACTCTTCCCTGGGGAGTTAGGGTATCAAAGAGAAATGCTCCCAACTAGAACTCAAGAGGCCTGAGACACTTGTTTATTCAGTTGCAAAGTGGCTGAATGACTGTAACCCTCCCCAACTCAGTTAGGTGTACTCTTCCAAGTGACTAATGTGAAATTTCTTTGAAAGCCATCAAGCTATACAAATGTAAGGAATTCTCACCATCATCACCCAATTGAATCAAGTGCAAACATATATTGCTCTAAGAAACTATGTGAGATTTTGATCATTGTCTCTGATGGAGGTGAAAATGTTTGCAGATAATCTTGAACAGCAACAGTGCCCAAATTATTTATCTTGGGCATTAGAGACACCATGGTATTTTGATGGAGGAAGGTGCAGGGAGAGATGGTGTAGAATGTGTTTCAGAATTGAGAATTTGACTTTCAGTTTCGGCTGACATTTGGCGAGGCTCAGATCATAAAGCCCTGACAGTGGGAAGAAGTGAAACGTCAGGACGTAGTGATCAAATGGCCAGGATCACTGTCAGCTGCAGAGACACCTCAGGATCTCCAAGCCAGGAGTGGCATTTAAGAGTTGGCCATTTTCCACCCACTGACCTGAGGTGCCATGATTAGGTGAGGGCTTGTTCATAGGACCCACCAGAGGCTGAGGCTTTGGGTCATATTTATCATTTGAATGTTGACTCAGTGCAGGTACTGTGCTAAGCATTTTACCTGCACTATGGTTTTTTCTTTTTTTAAATCTCACATAATCCTCAACCCCATTATGTGTATAAGGAGTTATTAATATCTTCAGTTTGCAGATAAGGAAACTTAGGCTTAGGGAGGTTAGCCACTTATCCAAGGTCACATCTCTAGTAAAAGACAAAGACTGGTATTAAACCCAGACATTAGCTTCAGAGTCTGTGCATGGTCACCATACACATATACAGTAAACCTGAAGCTAAGAGAGGGAAAGCTATATGATCTGCCCAAGGCCACCCTACTAGTTAGTGGTCCTGCATGCCATTTATTATTAGAGTGAATCCAGAATGTTCACAGGAGTGAGGAATACAACAAACTCTCATTTTATAGATGTAACTCAGGTCTTGTACTGATGATGATGATGATGGTGATGACAGTATTCACAACAGTAGCAGCTGATAATTATTGAGGATCTACTATGTGCCAGGCACTGTAATAGTGAGTTTATATTGTTCGGTGCCGTCAAGTCGGTTCTAACTCATAATGACCCTGTAAACAGCAGAACAAAACACTGCCTGGTCCTGCAGTGTTATGCTTGAGCCCATTGTTGCAGCCATTGTGTGAATCTATCTCAGTGAGGATCTTCCTCTTTTTTGCTGACCCTCTACTTTACTAAGTATGATCTCCTTCTACACGGACTGGTCTCTCCTGACAACATGTCCACAATACATAAGATGAAATTTGCCATCCTTGCTTCTAAGGAGCATTCTGGCTGTACTTCTTTAAAGGCAGATTTGTTCATTCTTCTGGTAGCCCACGGTATACTCAGTATTCTTCACCAACGCAACAGTTCAATGTTGTCAATTCTTCTTTGGTCTTCCTTATTCATTGCCCAGCTTTCACATGCATATGATGCAACTGAAAATACCATGGCCTGGGTCAGGAGAATTGTAGTCTTCAAGGTGACATCTTTGGTTGCTTCCAGCTTTTTGCTATTGTAAACAGAGCTGCAATAAACATGGGTGTGCATACATCTGTTTGTGTGAAGGCTCTTGTATCTCTAGGGTATATTCCGAGGAGTGGGATTTCTGGGTTGTATGGTAGTTCTATTTCTAACTGTTTAAGATAACGCCAGATGGATTTCCAAAGTGGTTGTACCATTTTACATTCCCACCAGCAATGTATAAGAGTTCCAATCTCTCCGCAGCCTCTCCAACATTTATTCTTTTGTGTTTTTTGGATTAATGCCAGCCTTGTTGGAGTGAGATGGAATCTCATCGTAGTTTTAATTTGCATTTCTCTAATGGCTAATGATCGAGAGCATTTTCTCATGTATCTGTTAGCTGCCTGAATATCTTCTTTGGTGAAGTCCGTGTTCTTATCCTTTGCCCACTTCTTGATTGGGTTGTTTGTCTTTTTGTGGTTGAGTTTTGACAGAATCATATAGATTTTAGAGATCAGGCGCTGGTCGGAGATGTCATAGCTGAAAATTCTTTCCCAGTCTGTAGGTGGTCTTTTTACTCTTTTGGTGAAGTCCTTAGATGAGCATAGGTGTTTGATTTTTAGGAGCTCCCAGTTATCTGGTTTCTCTTCGTCATTTTTAGTAATGTTTTGTATTCTGTTTATGCCTTGTATTAGGGCTCCTAAGGTTGTCCCTATTTTTTCTTCCATGATCTTTATCGTTTTAGTCTTTATGTTTAGGTCTTTGATCCAGTTGGAGTTAGTTTTTGTGCATGGTGTGAGGTATGGGTCCTGTTTCATTTTTTTGCAAATGGATATCCAGTTATGCCAGCACCATTTGTTAAAAAGACTATCTTTTCCCCAATTAACTCACACTGGGCCTTTGTCAAATATCAGCTGCTCATATGTGGATGGATTTATATCTGGGTTCTCAATTCTGTTCCATTGGTCTATGTGTCTGTTGTTGTACCAGTAGCAGGCTGTTTTGACTACTGTGGCTGTATAATAGGTTCTGAAATCAGGTAGAGTGAGGCCTCCCACTTTCTTCTTCTTTTTCAGTAATGCTTTGCTTATCCGAGGCTTCTTTCCCTTCCATATGAAGTCCGTGATTTGTTTCTTCATCACATTAAAAACTGACATTGGAATTTGGATCGGAAGTGCATTGTATGTATAGATGGCTCTTGGTAGAATAGACATATTTACTATGTTAAGTCTTCCTATCCATGAGCAAGGTATGTTTTTCCACTCAAGTAGGTCCCTTTTAGTTTCTTGTAGTAGTACTTTGTAGTTTTCTTTGTATAGGTCTTTTACATCTTTGGTAAGATTTATTCCTAAGTATTTTATCTTCTTGGGAGCTACTGTGAATGGTATTGATTTGGTTATTTCCTCTTCGATGTTCTTTTTGTTGATGTGGAGGAATCCAAGTGATTTTTGTATGTTTATCTTATAACCTGAGACTCTGCCAAACTCTTCTATTAGTTTCAGTAGTTTTCTGGTGGATTCCTTAGGGTTTTCTGTGTATAAGGTCATGTCATCTGCAAAAAGAGATAATTTTACTTCCTCCTTGCCAATCCAGATGCCCTTTATTTCTTTGTCTAGCCTAATTGCTCTGGCTAGGACCTCTAGCACAATGTTGAATAAGAGCGGTGATAAAGGACATCCTTGTCTGGTTCCCGTTCTCAAGGGAAATGCTCTCAGGCTCTCTCCATTAAGAGTGATGTTGGCTGTTGGCTTTGTATAGATGCCCTTTATTATGTTGAGGAATTTTCCTTCAATTCCTATTTTGGGGAGAGTTTTTATCATGAATGGGTGTTGGACTTTGTCAAATGCCTTTTCTGCACCAATTGATAAGATCATGTCGTTTTTGTCTTTTATTTATATGGTGGATGACATTAATGGTTTTTCTAATATTAAACCAGCCTTGCATACCTGGTATAAATCCCACTTGGTCATGGTGGATTAATTTTTTCATATGTTGTTGAATTCTTTTGGCTAGAATTTTGTTGAGGATTTTTGCATCTATGTTCATGAGGGATATAGGTGTGTAATTTTCTTTTTTTGTGATGTCTTTACCTGGTTTTGGTATCAGGGAGATGGTGGCTTCATAGAATGAGTTAGGTAGTATTCCGTCATTTTCTATGCTTTGAAATACCTTTAGTAGAAGTGGTATTAACTTTTCTCTGAAAGTTTGGTAGAACTTTGCAGTAAAGCCGTCTGGGCCAGGGCTTTTTTTTGGTGAGAGTTTTTTGATTACCGTTTCAATCTCTTTTTTTGTTATGGGTCTATTTAGTTGTTCTGATTGTGTTAGTTTAGGTAGGTATTGTTTTTCCAGGAATTCATCCATTTCTTCTAGGTTTGCAAATTTGTTAGAGTACAATTTTTCGTAATAATCTGATATGATTCTTTTAATTTCAGTTGGGTCGGTTGTGATGTGGTCCTTCTCGTTTCTTATTTGGGTTATTTGTTTCCTTTCCTGTTTTTCTTTAGTTGGTGTGGCCAATGGTTTATCAATTTTGTTAATTTTTTCGAAGAACCAGCTTTTGGCTTTGATAATTCTTTCAATTGTTTTTCTGTTCTCTAATTCATTTAGTTCAGCACTAATTTTTATTACTTGTTTTCTTCTGGTGCCTGATGGATTATTTTGTTGCTCGCTTTCTATTTGTTCAAGTTGTAGGGACAGTTCTCTGATTTTGGCTCTTTCTCCTTTTTGTAGATGTGCATTTATTCATATAAATTGACCTCTGAGCACTGCTTTTGCTGTGTCCCAGAGGTTTTGAAAGGAAGTGTTTTCATTCTCGTTGCATTCTATGAATTTCTTTATTCCATCCTTTATGTCTTCTATAACCCAGTCTTTTTTCAGCAGGGTATTGTTCAGTTTCCAAGTATTTGATTTCTTTTTCCTAATTTTTCTGTTATTGATTTCCACTTTTATGGCCTTGTGGTCTGAGAAGATGCTTTGTAATATTTTGATATTTTGGATTCTGCAAAGGTTTGTTTTATGACCTAATATGTGGTCTATTCTAGAGAATGTTCCATGCACGCTAGAAAAAAAAGTAAATTTGCAGCAGTTGGGTGGAGAGTTCTGTATAAGTCAATGAGGTCAAGTTGGTTGATTGTTGTAATTAGGTCTTCCGTGTCTCTATTGATCTTCTTACTGGATGTCCTGTCCCTCTCCGAAAGGGGGGTGTTGAAGTCTAGTATAACCGGGGAGGTGTCTATCTCACTTTTCAGTTCTGTTAAAATTCGATTTATGTGTCTCACAGCCCTGTCATTGGGTGCATAAATATTTAATATGGTTATATCTTTCTGGTCAATTGTCCTTTTTATCATTATGTAGTGTCCTTCTTTATCCTTTCTGGTGGATTTAAGTCTAAAGTCTATTTTGTCAGAAATTAATATTGCTACTCCTGCTCTTTTTTGATGGTTGTTTGCTTGATATATTTTTTTCCATCCTTTGAGTTTTAGTTTGTTTGTGTCTCTAAGTCTAAGGTGTGTCTCTTGTAGGCAGCATATAGACGGATCGTGTTTCTTTATCCAGTCTGAGGCTCTCTGTCTCTTTATTGGTGCACTTAGTCCATTTACATTCAGTGTAATTATAGATATGTGTTTAGTGTTCTCATTTTGATGCCTTTTTATGTGTGTTGTTGACAATTCCAATTTTCCACTGCCTTTTTTGTGCTGAGATGTTTTTCTTTGTAAATTGTGTGTTCCTCATTTTCATAGTAGTTGACTTTATGTTTGCTGAGTCGTTACATTTTTCTTGGTTTTTATTGAGTTATGGAGTTGTTATATTTCTTTGTGGATAATATTTACCCCTATTTTTCTAAGTAAAAACCTAACTTGTATTGTCCTATATCGCCTTGTATCCCTCTCCATATGGCAGTTCTATGCCTCCTGTATTTAGTCCCTCTTTTTGATTATTGTGATCTTTTCCATATTGACTTCAATGATTCCCTGTTTTGAGCATTTTTTTCTTTTTAAAATTAATCTTAATTTGTTTTTGTGATTTCCCTATTTGAGTTGATATCAGGATGTTCTGTTCTGTGACCTTGTGTTGTGCTGGTATCTGATATTATTGGTTTTCTGACCAGAGAATTTCCTTTAGTATTCCTTGTAGCTTTGGTTTGGTTTTTGCAAATTCTCTAAGCTTGTGTTTATCTGTAAATATCTTAATTTCGCCTTCATATTTGAGGGTTTTGCTGGATATGTGATCCTTGGCTGGCAGTTTTTCTCTGTCAGTGCTCTGTATACGTCATCCCATTGCTTTCTTGCCTGTATGGTTTCTGCTGAGTAGTCTGAACTTATTCTTATTGATTCTCCCTTGTAGGAGACCATTCTTTTATCCCTGGCTGCTTTTAAAATTTTCTCTTTATCTTTGTTTTTGGCAAGTTTGATGAGAATATGTCTTGGTGTTTTTCTTTTTGAATCAGTCTTAAATGGGGTTAGATGAGCATCTTGGATAGATATCCTTTCGTCTTTCATGATGTCAGGGAAGTTTTCTGTCAGGAGGTCTTCAACTATTCTCTCTGTGTTTTCTGTCCTCCCTCCCTCTTCTGGGACTCCAATCACACGCAGGTTATCCTTCTTGATACAGTCCCACATGATTCTTACGGTTTCTTCAGTTTTTTTAAATTCTTTTATCTGATTTTTTTCCGGCTATGTTGGTGTTAATTCCCTGGTACTCCAGATTTCCCACTCTGCATTCTAATTGCTCGAGTCTGCTCCTTTGACTTCCTATTGCGTTGTGTAATTGTGTAATTTTACTGTTAATCTTTTGGATTTCTGAGTGCTGTCTCTCTATGGATTCTTGCAACTTATTAATTTTTCTACTATGCTCTTGAATAATCTTTTTGAGGTCTTCAACTGTTTTATCAGTGTGTTCCTTGGCTTTTTCTGCAGATTGCCTTATTTCATCTCTGAGGTCATCCCTGATGTCTTGAAGCATTCTGTAAATTAGTTTTTTATATTCTGTATCTGATAATTCTAGGATTGTATCTTCATTTGGGAAAGATTTTGATTCTTTTGTTTGGGGGGTTGTAGAAGCAGTCACGGTCTGCTTCTTTATGTGGTTTGATATCGACTGCTGTCTCTGAGCCATCACTAAGATATTGTAGTGATTTATTCTATATTTGCTCACTGAGTCTTATCTTGTTTTGTTTTCTTTCAATATACGTGGATGGGCTACTAGATTGTGCTGTCTTGATTGTTGTAGCCCTTGACTTACTTATGACCTATTACCAGCTGGTTTGGGCTGTTGCCATATATATATGCCTGACGCCATTCACTATTCCTGAGGAGAATCTGATTCTGGGTCATCAAGTGTGTGATGCACCCTATCACCTATCCACCTTGAAAAGTAGTGGTGATAGTTGTGTGCACCAGATTCTAGTAGCAGCTGGGGTTCACACTCCAGGGGCGACAGGATGCTGACAGGCTTCCCCCTAGTGTCAGTGAGGTAGGTGTGTCTCTATTCCTAAAGCACCTTGGTGGGTGGGCTCTGCAGCTGTACCTTAGGCCCCCAATGCAAGTACCTCTACAGATTGGTAGGTTTCACCCTCCTTAGACCCCTAAGGCAGGAGGCTAGGTGGTCTGGGGGGAGCTTCAGCCCTCAGTTCCCTGTTGTGGGTCAGTGAGGGCTCTGTTGCATACGCAGAGATATCAGACCTGGGAAACTTGTCTTTCCAGTAAATCCGCTAAAAAAAAAATGCAGTCAGATCCCTATCAGGACTGCCTTTGCATTATAATAGCCACCTTATTCCCTGTCGGGTTGAAAGCCGGAGACTGTGGATCACATATGCTTGGCTGGAGCTGGTTCTGTGTTTTTAGTCCAATTAGGGAAGGATTTTTGGTCCCTGTGTTTTTTGTGGTTGCTTCTCTCAGGCTAGAAGAATGGGTTAGGAAAAGACCAAAAAAAAAGGAAAAGAAAAACTGCGGAGCAGTTCTCCCTCTGACTCAGGAAATTGCAATGTTAATGAAGCCGCCTGGGAAGGGCAGGGGAGGGTTCAGAAAAACAGGAGAGAGTAGCACCCCGGAATATAGACAAGGTTACTTATCTTGCCTGGGATGACTATTTTATCTGAGATTCCCGAGGGGCGTGTTGCCTATGTGTGCTGGCTGGGTAGAGATTGCCCCCGAGGGTCAGGCCCGCAAAAGCCACGATCCGTTCCTCCGCTGCCAATCCAAAGGCCAGCGTCAAGGTTCCCTGGCTAAGACGCTGCACTCCCGGCTCCAAAAACTATCGCTGCCTCCCGGGGACTTCTCCCGCCAGCCGAGTCACCGCACCGCTGCGCGGACTGGGTGGGCCCTCTCCCGGGGTCAATTCAGGGGTGTAGGGCTACGCCCAGTGTTTGCACCGTCACAGGATGTGGTGCTCAGCTTCCCTGCGCCCAGTCCAAAGCCCGGCACCAAGGTTCCCCAGCTGGGACGCTGTACTCCTGGCTCCAAAACCAGTCGCTGCCTTCCGCGGACTTCTCCTCCCGGCAGCCGCATTGCTGCGGCACCCACGCTGACCGGCTGGGCCCCATCCGGAGGTCAGTTCAGGGGGGTAGGGCCGCGCCCCATGTTTGCGCCGTCACAGGATGTTGTGTTCAGCTCCCCTGAACCCAGTCCTAAGCCCAGTGCCAAGGTTACCTGACTGGGACACTGGCTCCGGGGTCCGAAAACAGTCTCTGCTTCCCCGTAGTTGTTCGTTCTCCGTCTCTGTCACTCAGGTCAACTCTTTAAATCTGTGTTTGTTGGTCAGGGTTCGCAGATTGTCATGTATGTGATCAATTCACTTGTTTTTCCGAGTCTTTGTTGCAAGAGGGATCCGAGGTATCGTCTACCTAGTCAGCCATCTTGGCCCTCACCCTCCGGCCCATATTTTAATAGGGTTATTTGTGTTTTTGTTGTTGAGTTTTTGCAGTATCATGTAGATTTTAGAGATCAGACACTGATAGGAAATGTCATAGCTAAAAACTTTTTCCTAGTCTGTAGGTAATCTTTTTACTCTTTTGGTGAAGTCTTTAGATGAGCATAGGTGTTTGATTTTTAGGAGCTATGAGTTATCTAGTTTCTCTTCTGGTGTTTTTGCATTGGTAGTAATGTTTTGTATATTGTTTATGCCCTGTGTTAGGGCTTCTAGCATTGTCCTTGTCTTTTCTTCCATGATCTTTATCATTTTAGATTTTATATTTAGGTCTTTGATCCATTTTGAGTTAGTTTTGTGCATTGTGTGAGGTATGGGTCTTGTTTCATTTTTTTACAAATGGATATCCAGTTACGCAAGCGCCATTTGTTAAAGAGACTATCTTTCCCCCTTTTAACTGTGGGTCTTTGTCAAATACCAGCTGCTCATATGTGGATGGATTTATGTCTGGGTTCTCAATTCTGTTCCATTGGTCTATGTATCTGTTGTTGTCCCAGTACCAGGCTGTTTTGACTACCGTGGTGGTATAATATGTTTTAAAATCAGGTAGTGTGAGGCCTCCCACTTTGATCTTTCTCAGTAACGCTTTACTTATCCGGGGCTTCTTTCCCTTCCGTATAAAGTTGGTGATTTGTTCTCCATCTCATTAAAGAATGTCGTTGGAATGTGGATCGGAATTGCATTAAATATTTAGGTGTTTTTTGGTAGAAGAGACATTTTTACAACTTTGAATCTTCCTATTCATGATGAAGGTATGTTTTTCCATTTATGTCTCTTTTGGTTCCTGCAGTAGTGTCTTGTAGTTTTCTTTGTATAGGTCTTTTACATCTCTGGTTAGATTTATTCCTAAGTATTTTATCTTCCTGGGGGCTACTGTAAACTTTTTGGTATTGATTCGGTGATTTCCTCTTCTCTGTTCTCTTTGTTGGTGTAGAGGAATCCAACTGATTTTTGTATGTTTTTCTTGTATCCTGATACTCTACTGAACTCTTCTATTAGTTTCAGTTGTTTTCTTGAGGATTCTTTAGGGTTTTCCGTGTATAATATTATGCCATCTAAAAATAGAGATACTTTTACTTCTCCCTTACCAATCTGGATGCCTCTTATTTCTTTATTTAGCCTGGTTGTTCTGTCTAAGATCTCCACCACAATGTTGAATAAGAGTGGTGATAAAGGGCATTCTTGTCTGGTTCCCGTTCTCAAGGGGAATGCTTTCAGACTCTCTCCATTTAAAATGATGCTGGCTGTAGGCTTTGTATAAATACCCTTTATTATGTTGAGGAATTTTCCTTCTATTCCTATTTTGCTGAGAGTTTTTATCATAAATGGGTGTTGGACTTTGTCAAATGCCTTTTCTGTATCAATTGATAATATCGTTTGTTTCCTGTCTTTTGTTTTATTTTTATGATGTATTACATTGATTGTTTTTCTAATATTGAGCCATCCCTGCATACCTGGTATGAAGCGCACTTGGTCATGGTGAATTTTTTATATGTTGTTGAATTCTATTGGCTAGAACTTTGTTGAGGACTTTTGCATCTAAGTTCATGAGGGATATAGGTCTGTAATTTTCTTTTTTTTTTTTGGCGTCTTTACCTGGTTTTGGTCTCAGGGATATGCTGACGTCATAGAATGAGTTTGGGAGTATTCCATCATTTTGTATGGTCTGAAATAGCTTTAAGTAGTAGTGGTGTTAACTCTTCTCTGAATGTTTGGTAGAACTCTCCAGTGAATCTGTCCGGGCCAGAGCTTTTTCCTTGTTGGGAGTTTTTAAATTAGTTTTTCAATCTTTTCTTTTGCTGTGAGTTTATTTAGTTGTTCTACCTTTGTTTGTGTTAGTTTAGGTAGGTAGCATGTTTCTATAAATTCATCCATCTCTTCTCGATTTTCAAATTTGTTAGAGTACAACTTTTATAGTAATCGGATATGATTCTTTTAATTTCAGTTGGGTTTGTCGTAGCATCGCCCAGCTCATCTCTTATCTGGGTTATTTGCTTCCTTTCCTGTTTTTGTCAGGTTGGCCAATGGCTTATCAATTTCGTTAATTTTTTCAAAGAACCAGCTTTTGGTTTTGTTAACTCTTCATTTGTTTTTCTGTTCTCTATTTCATTTAATTCTGCTCTAATTTTTATTATTTGCTTTTTCCTGGTGCCTGAGGGTTTCCTTTGTTGCTCTCTTTCTCTTTGTTGAAGTTGTAGGGATAATTCTTTGATTTGGGCACTTTCTTCTTTTTGTATGTGTGCATTTATTGATATAGGTTGACCTCTGAGCGCTGCTTTAGCTGTGTCCCAAAGTTTCTGATAGGAAGTGTTTTCATCCCGGTTGGATTCTATGAATTTCTTTATTCCATCCTTAATGTCTTCTGTAACCCAGTCATTTTGGTATTGTTCAGTTTCCAAGTGTTCGATTTCCTTTTCCTGCTTTTTCTGTTGTTGATTTGTACTTTTATGGCGTATGGTCAGAGAAGATCCCCTGTAATATTTTGATGTTTTGGATTCTGCTAAGGCTTGCTTTATGACCTAATATGTGGTCTATTCTAGAGAATGTTCCATGTGTGCTGAAAAAGAAAGCATACCTGGCTGCTGTTGGGTGGAGTGTTCGGTATATGTCTACGAGGTCAAGTTGTTTGGTTGTGGCATTAAGACCTTCCGTATCTTTATTGAGCTTCTTTCGGGATGTCCTGTCCTTCACTGAAAGTGGTGTGTTGAAGTCTCCTAGCATTATTGTGGAGCTGTCTATCTCACTTTTCAATGCTGATAGTTTGTTTTATGTATCTTGCAACCCTGTCATTGGGTGCATAAATATTTAATATGGTTATATCTTCTTGGTGTATTGTCCCTTTAATCATTATATAGTGTCCTTCCTTATCCTTTTTGATGGATTTAACTTTAAAGTCTATTTTGTCAGAGATTAATATTGCCACTCCTGCTCTTTTTTGATTGTTGTTTGCTTGATATTTTTTTCCATCCTTTGAGGTTTAGTTTGTTTGTATCTCTAAGTCTAAGTTGCGTTTCTTGTAGACAGCATACAGACATATCCTGTTTTTTAATCCATTCCGCCACTCTGTCTCTTTATTGGTGCATTTAGTCCATTTACATTCAGTGTAATTTTTAGTGCTGTGATTTTGATGTCTTTTTTTTTTTTATCTTGTTGACAGTTTCTTTTTCCCACTTAATTTTTTATGCTGAGTAGTTTATCTTTATATATTGTTTTTTCTTCTTATTCGTTGTTGTTGATTTTGGTTTTGCTGTCTATTTTTTTCTTGTATTTTATTTTGATGAGTAGGATTGTTAGTATCCTTTCGGGTTACCTTAATATTTACCCCTATTTTTCTAAGTTTAAACCTAACTTTTATTTCTTTATCTGGCCTTGACTTCCTCTCCCTATGAAAGGTCTACAACTACATTTTTAGTTCCTCTTTATTGTTTTAATATCATCTTTTACATAATGACATCACTGTTTCCCTCTTTTGAGGATTTTTTAAATCTTGATTCGATTTTGTGATTTCCCTGTCTGGGTTGACATCTGGTTGCTCTGTCCTGTGTTGAGTCTTGAGTTGATATCTGATATTAGTGATTTCCTACCCAGAGAACTCCCTTTAGTATTTCTTGTAGTTTTGGTTTGGTTTTTACAAATTCCCTAAACTTCTGTTTATCTGGAAATGTCCTAATTTGGCCCTCATGTTTGAGAGACAGTTTTGCCAGATATATGATTTTTGGCTGGGAATTCTTTTCCTTCAATGCTTTATATAAGTCATCTCATTGCCTTCTTGCCTGCATGGTTCCTGCTGAGCAGTTGGAGCTTAGTCTTATTGATTCTCCTTTGTAGCTGACTTTTTGTTTATCCATAGCTGCTCTTAAAATTCTCTATCTTTGATTTTGGCAAGTTTGATTATAATATGTCTTGGTGACTTCCATTTAAGATCTACCTTTTGTGGTGTTCGATAAACATCTTGGATAGATATCTTCTCGTCTTTCACGATATCAGGGAAGTTTTCTCCCAACAAATCTTCAACAATTCTGTTTTTGTTATCCCCCCCTTTCTGGTACTACAATCACTTGTGGATTATTCGTGTTGATGGAGTTCCACATAATTCTTAGTGTTTCTTCATTTTTTTCAATTCTTTTTTCTGAGTTTTCCTCAAAGAAGTTGTTGTGAAGTGCTTTACCTTCATTCTCACTAATTCTGCCTTCCATTGCCTCAATTCTGCTCCTAGCACTTTCTATTGAGTTGTCTAATTCTGTAATTTTATTGTTAATCTTTTGAACTTCTGATTGCTGTCTTCCTATGGACTCTTGCGGCCTATTAAATTTTTCATTATGTACTTCAATGATCTTTTTAATTTCCTTAACTGCTTTATCTGTGCGTTCCTTGGCTTGTTCTGTGTTTTGCCTGATCTCATTCCTGATGTCTTGAAGGGTTCTGTATATTCAGCTTTTGTATTCTATGTCTGGTAATTCCAGGAGAACACCTTCATCTGGAAGATTCCTTTAGTGTTTGTTTTGAGAGCTTGTTGAAGTCATCATAATCTGCTTCTTCATGTGATCTGATATTGACTGTTGTCCCAGAGTCATCTATAAGTTATTATACTAAGTTATTTTATATTTGCTTACTGTATCTCAGCTTCTTGGCTTTGTTTTCTTTTGATATACCCAAATAGGATGCTTGAGTGAGCTAGCTTGATTATTTTTGCCTTTGAAGCTCTAATGTCCTGTCACCAGATGGCTAGAGCTGTTACCAGGTATATGAGCGTAGGCGTCCACTCACTTTACTTGTATGGATTCAGCTCAGGTGTCCACATAGTTGGTCATGAAGTGTGTGGTACAGGCTCTGTCCTACAGTTTTAAAGGGGCAGGGGTGATTGCTGTAGGCACAGGTGTCTGGTTGGATCAGGGGATCATGCTCTGAACAAGGCAGTGGCTGACAACCATCCCTTGAGTGTCTGTGAGGAAAGTGCCTCCCTGTTCCCTAGAGTGTGCACAGGTGGTTTAGTTCTGCAGATGGGCCGTGGGCACCCAATGCTTTTGGTTGTTAGAACTGGGAGGTACCAGTTATCCTTGGACCCCTGTTGTGGGTGGCTGGGTGACCTGAGTGGAGGCACCAGTCTTTAGATCCATGATGTGGGTAGGTGAGGACCCTGTTTAATAGGCAATGCAGTGTCAAACATCAAAAACCCACCTCTGCACTGCACAGCTGTAACAGTTGCTGCCTGCCAAGAAGGACCTATTCTCCTGAAATGGACCATTGCAGTTCCGTGCAGGGGGGAAATGTATTCAAAGTCTGTGGACCTTTTGTGCCTGGACAGGAGCTGCTTCTGTCCGGAGCTCCCCAACTTATCTTTTCCCCCAATTGTTAATGTATTCCTTCTCCAAGGCTGGGGGAATGGCTCAGGGGGTGCAGCAGTACCTATCTTGGGCCCAGGGAAATTGACAGCCACTGAAGCTGGGTTGGGGGCTGGGGGTGCTGTAAAATAAACACAAGTACTTAGCTTTTGGCGAGGGCTCCATTCTTCTCTGTTTTCAGAGGAGGCTGTGAGTAGGCTGTGTGGCTCGCTGTCTCTCCCTTAGGAAACCGCATCTGGAATGCTTCCACCAGCCCCGCCAAGGTCGCTCCAGGAGAACGTGCCTGAGGGGGGATGGTTTCTGCTGAGTCCGGTCCGGCAACTCCTCTCCACTTCTGAACCATCTCTCCCTCCCCCTGCAACTAAGTCCATTTTCTAACTTTGCATTTGATATTCAGCACTCCTAGCTTGTCATATATATAATTGTTTCACTTGTTTTCCTGGGTCTTTGTTGTAAGAGGGATCACCGGAAGCGCCTGACTACTCCACCATCTTGGTCCCACCTCCCTCCATAGGGTTTTCAATGACTTATTTTTTTGGAAGTAGATTGCCAGGCCTTTCTTCCAAGTCAACTCTGGGTGGACTCAAAACTTTTTGGTTATGAGCCAAGTAAATAATCATTTGCACCACTCAGCGACCCTGGGTTGGTACCATTAGTTAATTTTCTTGAATGCATATCATGTACCATACTAACTTTTACATGAGTTATCTCACTTATGCCTCACAATAGAACATACCTGTAAAGTAGGTACTATTATTATTCCAGTCTTACAGATAAAGAAATTAAATAACTTGCGCATGTCACAGATTAGTCTGCCTCTTGGGTAGGGAATCTGGCGCTGTCTCTATAAACCCTGTGATTTGGAGACGGTTCACAGGATCCATGCAGTACTCTTCTTTTCTGACCTTCATTAAGATCTATTTTCTGTCTTTAAAGATAGTCTAAGCAGTTTATGAAAGATGCTGATAGTTTGGTCTCAATTTAAACACTTATAAACTGATTTTCTTTCCCCTGCTTTACTGGTTAAATTGTCCCAGAGAGGTCCTTGGTCACTGAGCTAATGAAGTAGTTAAGTCAGGAGTCAAAACCAGGCTATCTCTTTCTATCTATTTCCAGAGCTTGAGTCTTAACCACAGCTCCTTAATGCTTATCATAGCCATATTTCCATAGGACCAGTGTCCAGCACAAGGGTCTGGTACAGAACAGGCATTCAATACACCTGCGTATTTATTGATGCACAGTAGTTAAAAGTACAGGCTCTGAAATAAGACTTTAAGATTAATGTGTATGACCTTAAACAAGTCGCTTGTACTCTGAGTCTCATTTTTCACATCTGTAAACTATGGATGACAATAAAACACACCTCACAGGGGTGTTGTGAGGATGAAATGTAAAGATGAAAAATGAATGTTGAGCAGGGCCAAGATGGGGAGTAGTCAGATGCTTCCTGTGGTCCCTCTTACAACAAAGGCCAGAAAAAATAAGTGAATTGATTATATATGACAATCTAGGAGCCCTGAACATCAAAGACAAATGTGAGGAATTGGATTGAGCAGCAGGGGAGGTAGAGACAGTTCAGAAGCAGCGAGGAGTTGCCAGACATGACCCGACGGGAACTGGCACCCTGCAGGCCAGATCGGCTGTGTGCAGTGGGGCAAGCAGTGACACTCAAGATGCATTTTCCCCAATGGGGAGAGATCGAGTGGTCGGGAGTCTAATCAAGCCTCCAGAACCAGTGGGAAGTGGTCCTCAATCAGCAAAAGATAAGTACATGCACCTAACCTACTGCACAGATCAAAAAACACCTCTTTGCGAGAAACCTCTCTCCCATTTACCTAACCCCTTTCTGCTCTGCACCAGTCCTGAGCCAGCTTCAGTGATAGCCATGTCCCCTGGGCCAGAAGTAGTACCTGTCATATGCCCTGAGCCATTCTCCCAGCTTTGGAGAAGGAACAAATTAACAAACAGGAAAAAATAATCTGCCAGATCCCCTAAGCCCGAAACTCAGAGCAGGCACAGCTCCTTTGCCTAGGCGCAGGCATAAGGGGTCCATGGACTTCGAATGCCTTTCAACCCCACATAGACCTGTGTGGGCCCATTTCAACAGTGTAGGCCCTGATTAACACAGTACAAAAAGGTATACACCTGAAGCCTGTTTTCATTTGTATCAGCTATGAGGGGGAGTGGCAGATTCATAACATGTGACACCGCTCTGCCCATTAAGCAGGGTCTTCACAAACACACATCAGGGACCTGAGGACTGGTCGCTCCACCCACACCACCTAGCCACCCATGACAGGGGTCCAAGAATAAGTGGTACCTCCCAGTCCCTACAGCCAGCAGCATTGGGTGTCCATAGTCTGGCTGCAAAACCCACCCACCTACGTGCTGTAGGGAACAGGGGCATGCTTTCCACCCAGACACTCAAGGGCAGCTGTCAGCCCCCTGCCTTGCTCTGCATGTGACCCCCTAATGCACCCAGATACCTGTGCCTACACCAATCACCTCTGCTCATCTAGGACTCTAGGTGAGAGCCTGCATCACACACTTGGTGACTGACTACCTGGACACCTGAGCTGAATCCATACAAGAAAACTAAATGAACTCCTGAGCCTACATACCTAGTAACAGATCTAACCACTGGGTGAACAGGATGTTAGAGCTTCAAAGGGGCCAATAATCAACCTAGCCCACACGATCAGTTTATTTGGGCATATCAAAACAAAATAAGAAGCTAGGACACAGTAAGCAAACATAAATAAATACAATAAATTATTGATGGCTTAGAGACAGCAATCAATATCAAATCACATAAAGAGGCAGACCATGACGGCTTCTGCAAATCTCAAAACAAAGACTCAAGAAATCTTCCAGATGAAGAGAATTTCCTGGAATTACTGGAGGTAGAATACAAAAGATTAATATACAGAACTCTTCAAGAGATCAGGAAAATCAGACAAAACACAGAACAAGCCAAAGAGGACACAGACAAAGCAATAGAGGAACTTAAGAAGATTAGAGAAGAGCATAATGACAAATTGAACAGGCTGCAAGAATCCATAGAGTGACAGTAAACAGAAACCCAGAAGGTTAATGATAAAATTTCAGAATTAGATAACTCAATAGAAAGTCATAGAAACAGAATTGAGGAAATGGAAGTCAGAATCAGTGAGATTGAAGATAAATCATTTCACACCAATATATTTGAGGAAAAATCAGATAAAAGAATTAAAAAAAAATGGAGAAACCCTAAGAATTATGTGGGACTCTATCAAGAGGAATAACCTACAAGTGATTGGAGTACCAGAAGAGGGGTGGATAACAGAAAATACACAGAGAATTGTTGAAGATTTGCTGGCAGGAAATTTCTCTGGTATCGTGAAAGATGAGAAAATATCTATCCAAGATGCTCATCAAACCCCACAGAAGGTAAATCCCAAAAGAAAGTCACCAAGACATATTATAATCAAACTTGCCAAAACCAAAGATAAAAAGAGAATTTTAAGAGTAAAAGTCATCTACAAAGGAGAGTCAATAAGACTAAACTCAGACTACTCAGCAGAAACTATGCAGGCAAGAAGGCAATGGGATGACTTATACAAAGCCTTGAAGGAAAGTAATTGCCAACCAAGAATTAAATATCCAGCAAAACTGTCTCTCAAATATGATTGCAAAATTAGGGAATATCCAGATAAACATAAGTTTAGGAAATTTGCAAAAACAAAACCAAAATTACAAGAAATGCTAAAAGGAGTCCTCCAGCTAGAAAATCAGTAACATCAGATAACAACCCAAGACTAGAACACAGGACAGAGCAACTAGATATCAACCCACATAGGGAAATCTCAAAAATAAATCAAAACTAAAACACTCAAAGCAGGGAAATAGAGATGTCATTATGTAAAAGATGAGAACATTAAATCAAAAAAGAAGAACTAAAAAATGTAGTCATAAATCTTTCATAGGGAGAGGAAGTCAAGGCAGTATAAAGAAATAAAAGTTTGGTTTAAACTTAGAAAAATAGGGATAAATACTAAGGAACCACAAAGGAAACTAAAAATCCTACACATCAAAATAAAAAAACAAGAAAAACATAAAGACTAAGCAAATACAAAAGCAACTACAATGAGAAAGATGAAAATATATAAAGAAAAATGACTCAGCACAGAAAATTAAGTGGAAAAAAGAAACTGTCACCAACACACACACACAAGACATCAAAATGACAGCACTAAACTCATGCCTATCAATAATTATGCTGAATATAAATGGACTAAATGCACCAATAAAAAGACAGAGTGTGGCAGAATGGATAAAAAAGACATGATCCATCTATATGTTGCCTACAAGAGACAAACCTTAGACTTGATGACAGAAACAAACTAAAACTCAAAGGATGGAAAAAATATATCAAGCAAACAACAATCAAAAAAGAGCAGGAGTGGCAACATTAATTTCTGATAAAATAGACTTGAAAGCAAAATCCACCACAAAGGATAAGGAAGGACGCTATATAATAATTAAAGGGTCAATACACCAGGAGAACACAACCATAGTAAATATTTATGCACCCAGTGACAGGGCTCCAAAATACATAAAACAAACTCTAATAGCATTGAAAAGAGAGATAGATAGCTCCACAATAATAGCAGAAGACTTCAACACACCACTTTTGGTGGAGGACAGAACATACAGAATGTCAATAAAGACACAGAAGGTCTAAATGCCACAACCAATTTGACCTCATAGACATATACAGAACATTTCACCCAACAGCAGCCAAGAATACTTTCTTTTCCAATGCACACGGAACATTCTCTAGAATAGGCCACATATTAGGACATAAAGGAAGCCTTAACAGAATCCAAAGCATCCAAATATTACAAAGCATCTGTTTTGACCACAAAGCCATAAACACAGAAATCAATAACAGAAAAAAAGCAAGGAAAAAAAAATCAAACATATCAAAACTGAACAACACCTTTCTCAAAAACTGTTGGGTTACTGAAGAAATTAAGGACTAAATAAAGAAATTCATAGACTCAACTGAGAATAAAAACACATCCTGCCAGAACCTTTGGGACATAGCAAAAGCAGTACTCCTAGGTCAATTTATAGCAATAAATGCACACATCCAAAAAGACAGGGCTAAAATGAAACAAATTAACCCTACAACTTGAACAATAGAAAGTGAGCAGCAAAAGAAGCCCTCGGGCATCAGAAGAAACCAAATAATAAATAGAAAAATAATTGAAAGTATTAACCAAACCAAAAGCTGGCTCTTTGAAAAGATCAACAAAATCGATAAACCATTGGCCAAACTGATGAAAGAAAAACAGGAGAGGAAGCAAATAACCCAAATAAGAAATTAGATGAGTGATATCACTATGGACCCAACTGAAATTAAAAGAATCATAACAATACTATGTAAAGCTGTACTCTAACAAATTTGAAAACCTAGAGGAAATGGAAAAAGTTCTAGAAACACACTACCTAAAGTAACACAAACAGGTGGAAAAACTAAATATACCTATAACAAAAGAAGGAATTGTAAATGTAATTTAAAAACTCCCAACAACAATAACAAAAAGAACCTGGCCCTGACAGCTTCACTGGAGAATTCTACCAAACGTTCAGAGAAGAGTTAACACCATCACTACTAAAGGTATTTCAGAGCATACAAAAGGATGGAATACTCCCAAACTGATTCTATGAAGCCAGCATAACCCTGAGACCAAATCCAGGTAAAGGCACCACAAAAAAAGAAATTACACACCAATATCCCTCAAGAACATAGATGCAAAAATCCTCAACAAAATTCTAGCCAAGAGAATTCAACAACATATCAAAAAAATAATTCACCATGACCAAGTGGGATTCACACCAGGTATGGGAGGATGGTTCAACATTATAAAAACAATCAATGTAATCCATCACATAAATAAAAGACAAGGACCACATGATCTTATCAACTGATGCAAAAAAGGCATTTAACAAAGTCCAACACCCATTCATAATAAAAACTCTCAGCCAAATGGGAATAGAAAGGAAATTCCTCAACATTAATAAAGGGCATCTATAGAAAGGAAGGAAACCCTGGTGGCATAGTGGTTAAGTGCTACGGCTGCTAACCACAGGGTCGGCAGTTCGAA
Organism: Elephas maximus indicus; assembly: GCF_024166365.1. Classification (NCBI taxonomy): domain Eukaryota; kingdom Metazoa; phylum Chordata; class Mammalia; order Proboscidea; family Elephantidae; genus Elephas; species Elephas maximus. Next base: position 25,230,896 of record NC_064846.1, on the reverse strand, counting down.
TCTGCCAGGTGCTCCTTGGAAACTCTATGTGGCAGTTCTACTCTGTCCTATAGGGTCACTATGAGTTGGAATCGACTCGATGGCACTGGGTTTGTTTTTTTTTTTTTTTGGTTATACAAAGCCAACAGGTGACATCATCCTAAATGGAGAGACTCTGAAAGCATTTCCCTTGAGAACCGGAACCATGCAGGGATGCCCTTTAGCACCACTCTTATTCAACATTGTGCTGGAGGTCCTAGCTAGAGCAATTAGGCTAGGAAAAAAAGTAAAGGGCATCCAAATTGTAAGGAAGAAGTCAAAGTATCTCTATTTGCAGATGATATGATCTTATACACAGAAAACCCCAAAGAATCCACAAGAAAACTACTGGAACTAATAGAAGATTTCAGCAAAGTATCAGGATAGAAGATGAACATACAAAATTCAGTTGGATTCCTCTACACCAAGAATGAGAACTTCAAAGAGGAAATCACCAAATCAATACCATTTACAATAGTCCCCAAGAAGATAAAATACTTAGGAATAAATCTAACCAGAGACATAAAAGACCTATACCAAGAAAAGTACAGGACACTACTGCAAGAAACCAAAAGAGACCTACATAAGTGGAAAAACATACCTTGCTCATGGATAGGAAGACTCAACATTGTGAAAATATCAATTCTACCCAAAGCGGTCTATAGATACAATGCAATCCTAATCCAGATTCCAATGGCATTTTTTAATGAGATGGAGAAACAAATCACCAACTTCATTTGGAAAGGGAAGAGGCCCCAGATAAGCAAAGCATTACGGAAAAAGTACAAAGTGGGAGACCTCACAGTACCTGATTTTAGAACCTCTTATACCACCACAGTAATGAACACAGCATGGCACTGATACAACAACAGATACATAGACCAATGGGACAGAATTGAGAATCCACGTAAATTCACCCACCTATGATCAGCTGATATTTGACAAAGGCCCTCGTATTCACTAACTAGATAGTAGATGAATTATCTTAGGTGAAGGGAAGAACAACACACAGTACAGGGGAAGCCAGCTCAACTGGACTAAACCAAAAACTAAGAAGTTTCCTGAATACAACCAAACACTTCAAGGGATGAGTAGCAGGGGTGGGGGTCTGGGGACGATGGTTTCAGGGGACATCTAGGTCAATTGGCATAAAAAAAACTAAAAAAGTTTTTTAACAAAGTTTATTAAGAAAATGTTCTGCATCCCACTTTGGTGAGTGACATCCAGCTTGCGAGTGGCCATCTAAGATACACCAATTGGTCTGAATCCATCTGGAGCAAAGGAGAATGAAGAACACCAAAGACACAAGGAAAATATGACCCCAAGAGACAGAAAGGGCCACATAAACCAGAGACTCCATCAGCTTGAGACCAGAAGAAGAACTAGATGGTGCCTGGCCACCAATGACTGCCCTGACAGGGAATACAACAAAGAGTTCCTGATCGAGCATGGGAAAATAGGGTGCAGAACTCAAATTCTAGTAAAAAGTCCAGACTTAATGGTCTTGCTGGGACTGGAGGGACCCCGGAAGACATGGCCCCTGGACTCTCTGTTAGCCCCAAACTAAAACCATTCCCAAAACCAACTCTTCAGGGAAAAATTAGACTGGACTAAACCCTGATGGTGTAGTGGTTAAGTGCTATGGCTACTAACCAAAAGGTCAGCAGTTCGAATCCACCAAACGTTCCTTGGAAACTCTATGGGGCAGTTCAACTCTGTCTATAGGGTTGCTAAGAGTCAGAATTGACTCGGTGGCAATGGGTTATTTTTTTTTTTCTATGATACTCATGAAGAAAGTGCTTCTTAACTCAAGTAGACACATGAGACTAAATGGGCAGCTCCTGTCTGGAAGCGAGATGAGAAGGCAGAAAGGGACAGGAGCCAAGACATGACAAGTAAATTTAATGTGGTATCCTGAATGGGATACTGGAATAGAAAAACAACATTTGGTAAAAACTGATGAAATCCAAATAAAGCATGGACTTTAGTTAACAGTGTTCGTTCATTTGGAGTCCCTGGGTGGTGCAACTCACTCTCATCATAGGGTCACTATGAGTCAGAATTGACTCGATGGCGACAGGTTTGGTTTTTGGTTTTGGGTGGTACAAACAGTTAATGTGCTTGGCTGCTAACTGAAAGGTTGGAAGTTCAAGTCCACTCATAGGCCCCTCAGAAGAAAGGCCTGGTGATCTACTTCTGAAAAATCAGTCATTGACAACCCTATGGAGCAAAGTTCTATTCTGAGATACATAATCAATTTGATGACAACAGGTATGGCAATGGGTGTGTGTGTGTGTATATATTTCCAGTTGCCAGGGAGTCGATTCCGACTCATGGTGGCTCTGTGTGTTACAGAGTAGAGTTGCTCCATAGGCTTTTCTTTTTTTCTTCCGTATCCTTACTGATGTTTTTTATTGTACTTTAGATGAAGGTTTACAGAGCAAATTAATTTCTCATTGAAAAATTAATACACACATATTGTTTTTCCAAAGTGTTTTCTTGGCTGTAATCTTTATGGAAGCAGATCACCAGGCCTTTCTTTCATAGTGTCACTGGGTAGGTTCGAACTGCCAACCTTTAGGTCAGTAAGTTGAGCACAAAGCGTTTGCACCACCCAAAAACCTGTTGCCATTGAGACGATTCAGACTCACAGTGACTCTATAGGACGGAGTAGGGCTGCCCCATAGGGTTTCCAAGGAGCGGCTGGTGGATTTGAACTGCCGACCTTTCGGTTAGCAGCCAAACTCTTAACCTTTGTGCCACCAGGACCCCAGGACTATGTGCGTGTGTGTATACACACATACATAAAGGAGCCCTAGTGACGTAGTGGAAGCAGACTGCCACATCTTTCTCTCGTGGAGCCGTTGGTGCTTTCAAACCACTGACCTTCTGGTTAGCAGTTGATCGCTTTACTGACTGCACCACCAGGGCTCCTTTATATATATAGGCCTATATGGTGAAGTGGTTAAGCACTCAGGCTCCTAATCAGAAGGTAAGCAGTTTGAATTCACTAGCCGCTCCTTAGAAACCCTATGGGGCAGTTCTACTCTGTTCAATAGAGTTGCTATGAGCCAAAATTGACTTGATGGCACACAACAACAACACGCGCGCACGCACACACAGTCCTGCTTCCATAAAGATTTAAAGCCTTTGAAACTCTATGGGGTTGCTATGAATCGGAATCGACTGTTGAGTCGATTTTTGAGTATATATTAAAAAAAAAAAAAACCCATTGCCATCGAGTTGATTCCGACTCATAGCAACCCAATAGGACAGAGTAGAACTGCCCCATAGTTTTCAAGGAGCACTGGGTGGATTTGAACTGCTGACCTTTTGGTAAGCAGCTGTAGCACTTAACCACTATGCCACCAGGGTTTCCTTGGGTGTGTGTGTGTGTATATATATATATATATATATATATATATTCGACAGCACTGGGTTTTTATATATTTTTTATATGTGTATGTATATATATAGATTAATTTAACGAATGTACAATACTAATGTAAAATGTTAATAATAACAGGAACTGGGTGTCAGATACATGAAAACTCTTCATACTGTCTTCCCGATTTTTCTGTAAATCTAAAACCATTCTAAATTTTAGAAAAGTTTATTAAAAACAAAACAACAAACAAACAAAAAACCCTCTACTACAAGGTGGCAGGCCCTGAGCTGGGCAGAAAAAAATTCAGTAGGACTGAGATCCTGTTTTTCTTGGGATCCCTTGTGGAATGGAATCTGTGGAGACTCAGAGATAAAGCTAGTGAGGGTAGAATCAGACCTCTGTATTTTTTGACCCAATAGTTTTTTTTCCTATGAATCTTTCCTAAGGAAAAAGCCAGACGAGTGCACAAAGATATCTGTGCAAGTATGGTTAACGCAGAATGGTTTAAGAGTGAAACATTGCAATATCCTAAATGTCCACACTGGGGCAGTATCTCACTAAGTTTGTTCTGTCCAACATCCGGCCAGTGAGATGCTCCCCCTTATAAAAGATTCAGAAGCAAAGAGGAAATGCTGCGTAATGTATTCCCTTGGACAATCTAGTACACATTGACGTATTACAGCTCTGAGATCAGTCTTGCTGAAAAGAAACCTGTAAATTTCTCTTAGGACCAGATTTGGAAACTCATTTGACCAAGAACCACTTTTTTATATTATTATTATTTTTTGAACCAAATACTACGAATATCTTCACACTTTTGGGACTGCTGCACTAGAGGTTGAGTCACATAAATCGTGGCATGTATTTCTATTAGAACATTATATAGTGATCGGTGAAATCATGTTTCTGGAGGGTATTTAATGAAACGGGAAAATATCCAGAAATTAAGATAAAACAGGATAAGCATTTGTATATACAATAGAACCTTAATTCTTTCATTTTTTCCTATGCACAGGAAAGGAATGGTAGAGAAACTATCAGGTTCATAGTGGTTATCTCTGGGTTGTAGAGTTACAGGTGATTTTAAGTTTCTTCTTTATAGACTTGTAATTTCTTGATGACTTAAAAAGCAAATAAATATATTATTTAACTAATCAGAAAAGAATACATGTTATAATCCTACATATTTTCTAAGTCAAATTATTCATACCCCTCGTGCACTCTAGACTTATTCACTTTTTGTTATAAATAAGTATTCATCAGACTATGTTTTTAATTCCTGATTATCTAAGTTTAAGGAAGGAAATGACAGGATTGCCTGGATGGGCTTGAGGGAACTAAAAAAAAAAAAAAACCCGTTGCCGTCGAGTCGGTTCCAACTCATAGCTACCCTATGGGACAGAGTACAACTGTCCCATTGAGTTTCCAAGGAGCGCCTGGTGGATTCAAACTGCCGACCTTTTGGTTAGCAGCCATAGCTCTTAACCACTGTGCCACCAGGGTTTCCTCATAGCAGCCCTAGTAGAGTGTTAAAAGGAGAGCATTGCCTTCCATGGCCAGCAAGGAGATGGTGCGGTAACCAGAGAAACTAGCAGTCTAGGCTGATGGTCTTTCTTTGGCTAATGCCAGATCCGAGATGACAGTCTCTTACAAATAGGTGCTTTTCCTTTAGCTGCCTTGAGAAGGGAATGCACATATAGGGCTCCAGAATTATTTCCCTTGTCAAACTGGCCTCCAGAGGAGGTATACTTCATCTGTCTGCTTATGTGCAGGAACAGACTCCAATTTCCTCCACCAAAGTCTACATTAATGCAAATGTGAGAGGTTGGACTGGCAGCTTTCAGTACTTTGCCAGGCAGAAACTCTGGCATTTACCCATTTTCAGTGTCTGCCATGGGACTGAGCACCAGCATTTGCTCCATAGGACTTGCCGAATAAATGACCTGCAACACATTTTTAGGCAATCAATTCCAACCTTATGCAATGCTACGATATAGCATTGCTATGATATGCAATGCTATGATATAACTTGCACAGATACGGTGTGGTCTGGAGTAAAATGCTTGATGGTGGGGAATGAAGAAAGCTGGGTCTTAATCCCCACTTTGCTACTAATTTTCTGTTTGATCTTGGACAATTGCATTTCTTTATTGGGCCTTAGTTCCCCCAAAAGCAAGTGGTTGGACTATGAAATTTGTTCCCTGTTGCACTTCAAATAAAACTTAAATTTCTTTACATGGACCTCAGGACCCTGTATGATCAAGCCCGTCTCTCCTTTTTTGCTCTCATCTTCTACCACCTGCCCTCTCCCTTACTCTGCTCCAGACATACCTCAGGAACTTTGCACTTGGCTCTTTCCTCTGCCTGGAAGGCTATCTCCCCAGTTCTGGCTCTGTCTTTGCACTCAGGTCTTGGCTCAAATGTAACCTCCTCATAGAGTCCTTCCCTGGACACCTTATGGAATGGTTCCCTACAGCTTCTCCCCATCACTGTCTTTCTATTACCCTGTTTCATTTCCTTCCTAAAAATCATTATTTTATATTTTTTTATTGGCCTATTTATTGCTTGTCTTCCCCCACTAGACTCTGAGCTCCAAAAAAGTATGGAATTTTGTTGGTTTTATTCGTTTTTGCATCCCTATTTTTTTAGTGACTAGAACAATGCCTGACATGAAATAGGTAATTGAATGAGAGAAGAAAAATCTGACGTTAATTTTTTTAACAAGCACCTGTACATTTACACTGTGCCAGTGTCTGTTCTAAGTGCTTTAGAAATTTCAACTCATTTAATCCTCATAATATCCTATGAGGTAGATACTATTTTCCCGTCTTAAAGATTAGAAACTGAGGCAGAGAGAAGCTAAATAATAACTTACCCAAGGTCATGCTGTACTTTACATGGATTATCTCTTTAATCCTACCAACAACCCTCCAATGTAGATGCTATGATTATCTTATGTTATAGACAAGGAAGCCAAGGCTTAGAAGAGTGAAGCAACTTGTCCAGGATCACACAGGTGAGTCAGTGGCAAAGAAGGACATCAAATCCAGAGTATCTGACTCCAGGATACTGCTCACTTGTGAATGAATGGCTGTTGTGGTCTCCTAACTGCCCTACCTACCCTTTCCACACAAAAGGCCTGAAGGTAGGACAGCTCAGGTATTGGGTCCACAGAGGTCATGTAGCAGACAGGACTGCATTGGGGTGAGAGGGTGGGTGTGGAGGAAACTGTGGATAAATGATGGGGGAGCCCTTTTTTCCAGGTTACCTGGAGTACGTGCTGGAGTGGGTCAGATCCAGTATGAAGCTGGCTATATCCCTGGCTCCTACTGGACACAGTTCCTTTAAGGGGCCAGGCCAAAGGGACATTGCTAGGACTAAAGGAGCCTGAGTCCCAGAAGTAACTGTTGAGCCACCCAACCTTTGCTCTACCCTAGAATCAACCATGGCCACCCTCAGGTTGTATATCCAGTTGGAAGGATATCATACAAGCCTAGGAGAGGTGCAGGAGAAATTCATAGGTATGGCTAATGCCTAGCATGGCTGGACAGATCATCCACTCTCCATACACTGATAAACTAAAGACATTAACGACTATAGGGAGTTTGATCACTTCAGATATACCACTCACCAAGCAGACCCATGGGTGGGCCTAGACAGTCAGGTCAGATCCTGGCTAACCCAGACAAGCTGCACATTCTAAATAAATTATTTTCTTTTTTTTACCTACAATGTTTTCCCCTTTCCTCTGTTGTTCTGCACAGGACCAGCACACTGCACAACTTCAGAGGAAGTCCTTCATTTCATTGTATATGTAAATGGTGCCTCTGGTACTGCAGTTTCATTTCTGTGTCTTGCTGCCAATTCATTCTTATTTATCTTGCTCAGAATTCTTTTGCTTTCTGAACCTTAAGATTCATATCTTCTATGAATTCTGGAAATTTCTCCACCATTATTCCCTACCCATCTCTCTATTCTCCTCTTCCAGAACTCCTCTTTTTTTTTATATAAGCAAAAAGAAAGTTGTATTTGACATATATTCAAAAAGACAAAAGTGGGAAGTGGACAAGCATGCTGCCAGAGCTAATGTCTGCCCATCTAAGGACTATTACTAAATAGAAGTGGGAAAACGTATAAGCATGCTGCCAAAGTCATGTCTGCGGGAGTCCAAGGAAAGTTACAGAGTCATGGACATACATTAACATTACAAATGGGTAAAACCATTGAAACCTTTTCACAGTTTGGCTAGAAACTGTGAACCTACATACATTTTGAATCATCTTTCTTAACAATCATTGGTCCAACAAATATTCTATTCACTAAATGCTAACAGAAAAAGATAAGAGTGGAAAGTCTTTTGTGTTGTTTGATTGGCTTTGTGTGAAAGTTGCCTAAAAGATAATTTCTAAGATTGTCCCCTCTGTTGTCTTTATCTCAGGACCCAGTTGATGTGTCCTTGTGAGTCCTTGTGGGCCCAGCTCCAGCTGGGTCACATTCTCTATGCTCAAGGACAGGGAATAATGATTCCAATATTATTTTCTAAATCATTCCCTCCATTTGATCGGAGATTGGAGATAACATATTGATGATCAATACCTGGACTTAGTCAAGCTCCTAGGTAGCGACCATGGCAGGTTCTTTAAACTCACAGTGCTGGTTTTCCACCGAATACCATCTGGTTCTTCACCAGGTTATTAAGAATGATGCTGTCATCAATCGCGTTGCTGGAGTGAGCAGACTCAATGTACATCAACATTTTAGCCTGAGGGCTTCTTTTGCCTTTTAGCTGTGTAAGACAACAGAGGATAAATTTTACTATGCTTTTTTTAATACTATCAGGATGTAGACTAAGAATACTACTTGCAGTAGTGACCTAGCCCATGTACTTATTCCTGGTGGTAACCAACCAAATAAATCTGGTGTTCGTAAGGGTGTTACAGCGTATAACCAAGTAGCTTGCTGTCTAATATTATATATAATATATATCTTGTTTTACTCCTGTGTTATTTATCCAAATGTAACAAGAGGTATTTGTTACAGCACAGACTACACCCACTAGCAATTTCATGTTATTTGTCCCATAGTGATTGATAAATTTCTTAAAGATTTCTCCAATTCAAATATACCGTTAGTAGGAATTAAAGCTACCAACCATACCCTGAGTGTTGGACCAATAGGCTTTCTTCTGACTCTCTTTTAACAATGGGTAACAAATTAACATTCCTTTTCCGGTATTTACTAGCATCATTACTATGAATATCTAAAGGTAATCCTAAAGTTCTCAAAGTGCACTGCCCAAGCATTTGCCAGGAATCTAAACAAGAGATTGCCCACATAAATTCACTATCAGTTGGAAAGGGATCTTCTAAATAAGTTTAGATCTACCACACAAAAACATATACCCATAGAGCACACAAAGTTTGTCTAGAGAAAATAGAAGGTATGGAAAAATTTACATGTGACAAACAAGTTTCCATTGAAGAATATATGATTAGCAAGAAAATACAGGATGGACTTCTCCTGTTGGACATCTCCAGTTAATCTCTTTAAAACATACTAAGTGTTCTTCACAAGGGCAACCTGCCCCTCCTTGATTTACCTATTAACAAAAAAAGCAGAAGTGGCATCTAAGACAAAAATGGAGCCTGAGCCATGAGGTAGATCTCCTCTGAGAACCTGATTTCTTTAAGATACATAATTTTCTGTATAGCAAGAGGGTGAGAATTTGATTACAAACATTAGACAGGCATTTCAAGGCACTGTCTGGAAGACTAATTAAACCAATTACTGATTTACCCTAAACATAATTCTCAGTCCGATTTTTGGAGTCAGTTTCTCAAAACAGACTAAGTTTTTCCAAAAAAAGCACAATGCCCAGAGCAAAAGGGTCTTACTAGTTTATCCAGACTATTGTTTGACTCAAAGTAGCTTCAGGGAATCAGTTTTTTCTCAAAGGACACCCAAAGGTAATGGCCTGTGTGGGTTGACCTAACCTCCACGAAAGCCAGAAATCTGGATTCCAGAAGAATTACATACAGCTCTTTCATGGTTCCCTTCTTTGGATCATGATCTTGCTATAGAATCTTTGATCAAAAATGCTCAAAAAATGTTAATTGGGCACTATCTGGTTTTTAAGATCTCAGGCAGCATACAGCAAATCAGGAGATAGAATATAAACACTAACAATAATAGTAGGCCAATTGTCTGAAATAACCAATGAAGCCATAACCCTAAGGTCTTTGAACCAAGGACACAAATCCCATGAGGTGTTTTGTTTATGCATAAACAGCATCAGTAACTGTTTTCATGTGCCTCAGCAGCAGCTATATTCTGCAAAATCTAAGCTTCTGTATTAATATAAACATGGCAACATTTATCTATTAAGGCACAAATTATTCCTTGAGAGAACTAATAGGAAATCTAATGGTATTCTAATTTGTAAAATCATAGCCCAAATTTCAGACACTTCTCTGGTTATAATATTTACAACTTTGCTAAGTTTACCAACATGAACATTTAATTTGAGAGTTACCGTATCTAAACCTATTAGTTAGACAATTTAGGAGAAAAGAGGAAAATGATTTCTTATATACAGAAAGTAGGACCGTAAAACATCAATGATATTTTCACATGAAAACCCAGTTTTCTTTAGGTTACTCGGTCTTATGTAGTTAATTTCTGTTCCATGTGATTCTGGATCAGCCCCAGTCTGTGAAACCATCAGCTTCTGCATAGGAGTTCTGGAAATCTTGATTAAGTCAGTCACAGTCCCTTTCATAAGTCTAATATAGTCTATTTTTTTTGTTGAGATATTCTGGTCAAATGTTGTCAGAAAATCAGTAAAGTAAAAAAACTTATTTGTAGATGACAAAACTTAACATAAAAAAATTTTTTTTAATATGGTCATGATTAATTTATAAATGTAATTCTTAATGGTAAAAGACCTGATAGAAATCAATTACAAGCACAACGCAAGGGAAAAAGCTTTAGATAAAAATATCTCCAATAATAACCATTAACCATATTTTTAAAGAACTTCAGATGTAACAAATAATAATTCCAAGACACAACGCCATACAGTCAGGATAGACCAAGAACTTAACAAGACTATTAAGTCTCTAAATACCTGAATGGGAATAAAAATAACTTCATAGGTAAATGATGTGAAATCTCCAATCAAACTATTGGCTTTAATGATGCTAGATTCAAAAAATAAAATTTCAACTGAGTTAGCAATTAAGATGACATAATATTATGCATTTGTTGTCTAATATTAGGCAAAAACACAAGGCGAAATACTAACATATAAATTTTAACCCAAAGAGAAAGAATCAGGCACTTCTCATGATTTTAACAACATGTTCCATGTAATTTCTGTCATGTTAAATAAACCTTTGTAGCACTCTTTCTTTACAAAAATTTTTGTGGCTTTCGAACTCATCAGGAGTTTGTCATGAATTACCAAGAAACAATACTTTAGTTCTTAAAATAAAAACTTTAGCTTTCTTTTTCACTAAAGCCATATGGCTTGGTTTCCGACTCAGGAATCTTATTCTAATGAGAGACTGCACCTTTGTCTTTGAAGCAGGTTATACAAAGAAAAGGTTAACTCTTTAACTTAGTAATCAAAGAAAATTTTGTTATTTTAACAGGGAGAAACCTAATTCTTTGCTTTATATGTTATTCAACATCAAAGCTCTTAACAATCTCATCAATTAAACTATTAAACTTCAGTCAGACAGATAAAACTTTTGACCATATCAATTTGTTTTTCTTTAAATATTCCAAATTTTCATTTGACTTTTACTATTATTTTTTCCATTTAACTTTATCAACTGGCTTTGGAAATCCCAAAGTCTCTGTTCAGCTGACTAATTAATTAACATTTCTCCAAGCCATTTCAGGCTTGTCTCATTGTAATTTTTATTTGACCTTGGTGGCTGAGGGCTGGGGCTGAGGAGGCCTGATTTTGGCCCATGTTTTTTTTTAGTCCAGTATAGTCCATTTTTCTGTTGAGATATTTTTGTCTAACATTTTCAGCAAATCAGCAAAGTAAAAACTTATCCGCAGATGACAAAACTTAATATGGCCATGGTTAATTCATAAACATAACCCTTAATAGTGAAAGACCTGACAGAAATTCATTATAAGCATAACATAAAGGCCAAATAAAATCAGTTAAGAAAAAACTTTAGATGAAAATATTTCTAAATATAATGATTAACCATATTTTAAAGAGCTTCAGACATAATAATAATCTTGAGACATAATACCAAGAATATACCAAGATTATGAAATCCATAAATAACTGAATAGTAATTAAAAATAACTTAATAGGTAAATGATCTGAATTCCCCAATCGAACAAATGGCTTTGATGATGCTAGATTTAAAAAAATAATAAATTTGCAACCAAGTTAGCGATAAAGAAATAATAATAAAATTATGACATAATATTATGGATTTACTGTCTAATATTAGGCAAAAACACAAGAAGGAATGCTAATGTATAAATCTTAACCCAAAGAGAATCAGGCACTTCTCTTGATTTTAACACATTCCGTATAAGTCATAACATGTTAAATAGACCTTTTTACCATTTATCCTTTGTTAAAAAAATTTCGTGGCTTTCCATGAAGTTTCAAACTTGTCAGGAGTTTATGATAAGTCACCGTGAAACAACACAAGTTATTTAACCAAAGATCTTAAAATAAAAACCTTAGCTTTTTTTTTTTTTTTCCTAAAGCCATGTGGCTTGGTTTCCGACTCAGGAATCTTATCCTAATGAGAGACATAACCTTTGTCTTTGAGTAAGATTATACAAAAAATAGATTAACTGTTCAACTCAGTAATCAAAGAAAATTTTGTTATTTTAACAAGGAGGAACCTAATTGTTTTATGTGCTATTTAACATTAAAGCTCCTAAAAATCTCATAAATAAAACCATTAAACTTCAGACAGAGAAGACTTTTGACCATATCAAATAAATTTCCTTCTTAAACGTTGTCTTTGTTGCATATCTCTTATAGTATATCCCTTTAAAATGGCAAAAATGAATTCACTTACTCATTAGCAGACCCAAATATCCATTTTTTTCCCCAGTACTGTTGAGTCAATTCTGACTCATATTGATCCTACAGGACAGAGTAGAACTGCCCCAGTTTCCTAGGAGTGCCTGGCGGATTCGAACTGCAGACCCTTTGGTTGGCAGCCGTAGCACTTAACCACTACGCCACTGGGGTTTCCCCAAATATACATACATATATCCTTTCATAAAAAGCAAAAGTATATAAACTTAAATTATGATGAATATCTCTATTAACTCAATTTAACATGAATAAGTTACCTAAAAGGTCTTAGAAATTATTTTAAGCCTGTATACCATAAAACACAACTAATTGAAATAAAGTTTGTTTAAACATTCTAGGTTTTCATTCAAATTTTACCATTTCTCATATTTTCCCAATCTAACTTTTTTTTTCTTTTTCTTAACTTTAGCTCTTAAAGATTTTATTAGCTGGCTTTGGAAATCACAAAGTCTCTGTTCAGCTGACCAATTCATTGATATGTATATAACCTTAAGTCTCTGGCTGTTGTCGGAAACATTTTTCCAGGCCATTATGATTCATTTACATATGTTTAAATTGATGGAGGCATTTTGAAAGGCTATCTACCCAGTAAATACCAAAGCTCTTTAGCAATTTTGTAAATGAATCTATCAAGGAGACTGGGGGCTGGGGGGGGGGGTCATTCCAATTCATTTACATATGTTTAACTTGACCTAGACATTTTGAAAGGCAAAAGGTAGTTAATTTCTTTCTCTTTTGCTGTCCTGAAACTTTAGGACAAAACTATCTTTTTTCCTTAAATAAAACACATTTCATATAATATCTAGCTTAAGTTATTTAGAAAGGTTTTGCTTTTAAGACTGACATACAGAACATAAAGATCTTGGTGTACTTTTACTTTTCAAATAGATCAATTTATAGAAGTTTCTCCAAGTTGCCACTAAAAGCCTAAATCATAAGACAGACACGAGACACAGTTTTTCTGAAAGAGGAAAGATAGCCTTAAAGAAAAAACAAAACAATTCTCAGCCATAGCCACCAACCCAATACAAAACAGAAACTAAGACACAATGCTCTAGACCAGAAGCAAGCTCTGAGAACAAAAGGAGATGGAAAGATCACATAAACTCACTGAACAATACCACACAAAACAAGGACATGGGGATCCTATTTTCTTAAAGTGTGTATAGCAATTTTTGGTAAGATCACCTCGATTCCATGGAAAAAACAAGTTCTAGATAAAACTTAATAACTTGCCAGAGCTTCAGATGGAGGAATATTAGAGCTTTTGACAAAACCTGAGCATCAAGCCAATTTCCCAAAGAGGAAAAGACAACACAAATGAAAGCTCATTTTCCCAAACCGGTCGTTGAAATTTCAGATTACTTCTGGTATATTCGGTTTATACTGTTTGTAAATACGAACCCCAAACCAGTGTCTCAGTACCAAAAAAAGAAAACCCAGTAGTGTCTCAGTGGTAGGGGGGAAATCCAGGCTCATTTATCAAAGATGTTAAGCTCTAAGGTTCAAGCTTTTGGTTTCCTTCTTTTTGAACTTAATTTGCTTTACTGGCTAGAGACCTAATCTCTTATTTTAGACCTTAAATATACTAGTTCTTCCAATTGGAAAGTACTTTACGATAGCTACTGATGATTTTAATTTTAACATTGTGATTCTTCACTGAGAAACTATATCATAAAAAAAGGTACAGAACTACCACTTCTTTCAAATTTCATAACACGGGTCAGGAGCTGCCGCCTCCCACTGAGAATCTGTCAAAACAGAGCCTTATTTTTCAGATTTTCTGAGTCATAAAAAGGCCTGAACTTTGCAGCTTACAGTAGCTCAAAGCTCTTTGAGAAGAGAAATACCTCTTTCATGTTTCAAATGCCCAAATCCAGCCCTAAACTGCAGTTCATCTCAAGAGTTACTAGATACCACTCTTATCCAAACAATCAAGCAAAAATCTAAGAAAGATTCTCCTTAGTCAACCAACCGGTTTTTCAAACAAATATGCCGAACAAAGCTTACGAAAATATGAGAAAGAGAACAAAAAAGAATAAGCAAAGGCTTGTTTTCCGAGAGCACTCACCCTGTCGGTGTTGAAGGGACATGGAGTGGGAACACGTGGGTCCAGAAGATAGGACTTCTTTCGCTAGCTTCCGCTCCGCAGCCCAGGTCTCCTCGAGTTCGACTGGATTCATAGCTTCAGAAATTCTTGACGACTACACCATTAGCTGTAGTAGGGTAAAAAAAAAAAAAAAATCACAAAGTTTAGTAAAGCAAAAAGAAAGTTTTATTCTGCATATATTCAAAAAGACAAAAGTGGGAAGCGGACAACCATGCTGCCAGAGCTAATGTCTGCCCGAGTCTAAGGACTATTACAAAATAGACAGAAGTGGGAAAACGGGCAAGCATGCTGCCACAGCCATAACTGCCTAAATCCAGCGAATATTACCGAATAGGCAAGAATGGGAAAACGGACAAGCATGCTGCCACAGCCATGTCTGTCCGAGTCCCCAGAACTCCTCTTTAACATATATTGAGCCCTCTGACTTTTATCCTCCATGTTTCTTAATTCCTCATATTTTCCATCTCTTTATCAGTTTGTATGGTATTCTGGATGATCTCAGTTTACTGATTCTCTCTTCAGCTGTGACTAATCTGTTCATCCTATACCAGTATATGTGTATTTTAAATTTTCAATGAATTTCTATCTATTTAATCTATCAATTTTATACATTGTATTTATTTCTTTCAAATATAGTTGGAGCATTTTGCTCTTAAATATTTGAGCTCTTCTACATCTTGAATCCTTTTACATGTATATGTTATATAATCTTTGCCTTATAGTTCTATTATCTGAAGTTATTTTGCTCTTTCTTGTGCCTGCTGGTTCTCGTTTATGGTAGATCTTTCCCTTTTGTGTTTTATAACTGTGGACCATGAGTACATTTTCAATAGGGATTTAGCTATTGGAATCCTTTACTGTCTGGATTGAAGGCCTAACCCTTCAGATAATTTTTTTCTTCTTGCATGGTGTCCTGAAAGGTATCGCTGACAGGACAAGTTTTTATGTTAATTTTTTGGCTTGGGGGTTCTTGGAACATATAGGTATAAATTAAAACTCTGTAACCATGTGAGAGCAGGACTGTGTTTTAAAATTTTCAGGGGAGACTTCTTTATTTTCCCCTACCCAGAGGTCAGACCCAGATAGACAAACTTTGATCTCTACCTGTGCTATTGCATGGTTTTTTTTTTCTCTACTATTCCAGTGAGGTTAGAGCTCCTTGAAAATCTCAGTTTTTATGTGAAAAGTTTTGTTCCAAATGATTGCCTTTTCCAGGCTTAAGGCCTTGTCTTTTGCTCCTATGTGGGCAGCAAAACCAAAACCTGTAGGTTACTGAGATGGTTACGTGTCCCAGCCCTCTTCCTACCTTGGCCTAATGCCCTGTCAATTCATATGCTCACTTCCCTGATTTTTAGTTCCCTCTTCATTTTTGGCCCCTGTGGATTTCCTTACTATATTTCAAACTCAGATGTGCCTCTAGGAGGATGTATTTTTTCCATATATCATCTGTACATACAGACGGTCCTAATTGACTGCCTTGGACAGAATCATTGCCCTAGACACATTGGCCATGCTGGCCAGAGTAGTCACACCCCTCAACCCACGAGCTCCCTGCCCTTGGCAGTCTATAG
Organism: Elephas maximus indicus; assembly: GCF_024166365.1. NCBI lineage: Eukaryota > Metazoa > Chordata > Mammalia > Proboscidea > Elephantidae > Elephas > Elephas maximus. The sequence continues at coordinate 25,214,721 of NC_064846.1, read as the reverse complement.
GCCCAGCTGTGATCACTGGAAGCCTTTTGGGTGCCGTTTTCTATCTTCTGCAATCAATATAAACACTCAGGTACGGTCAGCAAGATTCAGCTGAGCGAGGTTTTCACAGATCTCTTCAGCCAATATGTATGCCAGGAATCTAGCAATCATGAGAAAACCATGCCTTTCAATTTATAAATGTTGACACTGACAGAGTGTAGGTATGAGACTATAGGCCTTTCTGATCTGTGTTCTTATTGTTTTAAAAATTAATCACAGAATTTCCCTACAATGTGTCATGTTAATTATGTTTTATCTATTTGAACATTAATAAGTGCATGAAAGTGTTTATAAGAATTTTATGTGCACACCTTTGGCAGAAAGTGCTTATGGTTATGGCTAGACAGCTCTCTCAGGAATTTGGTCACTCAGAAGTTTGATCACTAGGCTTACTAGGGGTTGTATGTAAACAGAATAAGATTGTCGATTGTGTTTACAATGAAATATATAACTACAGATAGTCCCCCACTTATCACGGGGTTCCATTCCCATGACTCCATCACAAGTCGGTTCTAATGTAAGTCGAATACTTCTTTCTTTTTTAATTTTCATTATTATTGCCGTTTATTATCAGCATCTTTGAACATCTGCGAGTGAACGTCTGAGAATGATAATATCAACAAATTACGCACTGCAACACTGTATGTAGTACACATCACTAACATTAAGCTGTACCAAAAAACCCCCAGATGGTGGTAAGTGTAGTTCCTCGTAACTCAAATACGTCTTCAGTTGGAGACTACTTGTAAATAAATGAAATCTTTTAACAATTATTAATCCTTTATTCATAACTATTAAGATCTGATAGAACAGGATATGTTATGTTGGATGTAACTGGTTATGACTAATACAGTAAAACCTATAAAAGCTGAAACCTGTGTAAGGCAGAAACCTGTCAGAGAAGAAAGCTCAAATGTTTTCCACTAAAGCGAATGATAGAAAAGTGGGAAGACTGCACCCTGTCAAAGGCGGAAAACTTGTGAGACCTGGAAAAACAAGGAAGTCCTGTTGACAGGCTTCACTGTAATATTGTGAACCTACTACGTGCCAGGTGCTTTATAGAATGCTTTATATACATTTTCTTTTAGGTTTTCCAGTGCCTCTGAAAGAAAGGAATTATTATCTCCATCTACAGATGAGGAACCTGAGGAGCAGAGAAAGGAAGTGACTTGGCCAAGATCCCATAGCTGGTAAAGTAAGCGGTAGGGCCAGGAGTTAGATATTTCAGGTGCACGTCTATTTCATAATTTTAACACCACAGAAACACAAACTAGAACGTTGTTCTAGATTAGGCTCATGAATTATTTTTAATCCAAATCCCAAAATCCCTACTATTTGTGGGTAGCCTTCCTAGACATTTTTACATCCCTGGGCTAGAGGTGCCAGGACTGAAGGGGATCCAAGAGAGTAGCCCTTAACTTTCTGAGACACTAGGGCATCAAGAACTTGCTGCAAATGAGAGGCAGAGTGAGAGGAGCGGCACAGGGATAAGGTGCTGAGCCAGTGGGGCAGGCCTTTGGAACATGATAGGTCATCTTGACATTACCCCAGCTGTTTGTCAATAGCTTGAGAGGAAGCCTGGGAGCATTGGAACAGAAAGGCCTGGGGAGTTGGAGCACAGAGTCCTGTGGCTTTATGCTTTTGTTGGGCAGGGTTTGGACTTCTTGTTCTTCCTTCTCATTTCCCGCTAATGCTCCTCATGGTTTCAGCGTACAGCATTATGGCATGGTGGAAAGAGCATGAGCTCTGGAGTGACGGACCTGGGTCTGAGTCCTAGTTCTGCCACCCCGTTGCTGTGTGATCTCAAGCAAGTCATTTAACTGCTCAGGCCTTTGGTTCCACATCTGGGTTGGTGGGAGAATTAAACTAGATCATGCATTTAAATCATCTAGTTACAGTGTCTGGCTCACACTAGAAAAAAAACACACTAAGCTCTCAATAATGAATATAATTCTTATTCCTACTCTGCTGCCTAATTTCCTCCCCTCGTCTCCACCACAGACACTCCAACGCTTTCCTCACCACTCATTTTCCGCTTGAAATGAGCCTCGAGCCTTGAGGGAGGGTCGTGGGACCACCAGGTGGTGCTAGCCTCCCATCGCCAGGGCCTTGGAGCTTTAGGGCAACCTCATTGAGTAGCTCTGTATCTTGTTTCATTTACCCAGGTCTACGCCTGCCTGCTCTTTTTTGTTATTTCCACCCCCTCCCTGCCCAACCCCATATAACCCCAAGGTCAAGGTACCATGGACATGAAAAAGAGTGAAGAACCCATCTCAACTAGATTTGAATCCTGACCCAGACTCGAATACTGACCCAAAAAAGGGAAGGGTTCAATTTAAAGTCCCAAACAAAAATATACAAAAGGCTACTGTAGAGCCCTCCTGCCCTACCTCGTACCCCTACTGTGTCCCACCCTGTTGGCATGGCATTTTTACCACTGCCAGCACTGTGGTGAAGAGCACTGACTCTGGTATCAGACAAATCTTAGTTCAAATCCGGGCTTGGCTGCTTACTATCTGTGTGACTCTGGACAAGTTATTTAACGTCTCTGCATTTCGAATGGTATGCCAGGTGATGGAAATAATACTTACCTCTACTTCATTCGCTTATTCAACAGTATTTATCAAGCACCTAACTGTGTAAGAGGCAGTGTGCTAGCACTGGGAATACAATGATAAGAGGGGAGATGAGCAAGAATAATCACACCCATAAATGTAAAATTGCAACTTTTCAAACTGGTGAGAGAGGTACATGGTATTATGAGACAGTATGTCTGACTTGGACAGAATATTTGACCTGGCCAGGGAAGTAAATTGACAGGACTTACTTGGGAATGGATTGAATGTGGAAGGTAAGGTAGAGGGATGAGTCAGGAATGATTCCTTGCCATCTTTGGCTGGCTTGTTGTTAGTTGCTGTCGAGTTGATTCCTACTCATGGTGACCCCATGTGTGTCAGAGTAGAGCTGTGCTCCATAGAATTTTCAAGGCTGTGATCTTTCAGAAGCACATCACCAGGCCTTTCTTCCAAGGCACCTCAGGGTGGGTTCAAACCACCAACCCTTCAGGTAGTAGTTGAGTGCTTAACCATTTGTGCCACCCAGGGACTTCCCTCCGGCTGGCAGCAGGTGCCATTCTGCAAGGCTGGCTGGCAGTGGTGGAAGCTGGTCAGCTTTGAGGAATAATTATGGCTGCTGGGGGATACACATGTTGATTGAAAGCCACTGCTATATGTCAGGCACATTTACACATTTTGCCTCATTTAATTTAATAGCCTCAGCAACTTTTATTAAGAGAATTACAATTCTCATTTTCCAGGAGTAGAAACAGACTCAGCAGATTGAAGTGACTCACCCTGGATCTCACAGCTAGTTAGTGGCCGATCTGGGATTAACTTTCATTCTCCAGCCCCAGCACATGCTTTTTCCACTACTTCACCCTGTGGGGCCCAGCAAAGCCTGCAGGAGAACGGAAGGCTGGCTGGCCAAGGCAAGGACTCCAAGAAGGAAGAAAGTCCCAAGCAAAAATATACAAAATGTTACTGCAGAATTGTAGAATTGTGGCCACAGTAGGAGGGATTCTCTACAATGCCTTGATTAAGATTTCTTTTTTGGACACAGGTTGAAATATGAACTAATGTTCATATTTCACAGGCCCCCCTTTGACCAAATTTTGGCCCTGAACCCTGAGGAGGTGGTGGGGAGGGGAAGAAATGAGGAGGCAGTTTAAGAAGTGGCTGAAGCCCAGGGCTAAATTTGAAATTAGTACGGGGATTTCAGTCAGAGGAGTCAAGTTTCCAGGGCCATGGCAAAGGCCAGCAGTTGAGGCCCCATGGAGGGATAGAAAGCTGACCCTTCCTGGCTAGCTCTCTGGCCTCAACCTTCCTGTCACCCGCTCCCTGGCCTTGGTGTTCTAGGAAGCAATGAGAGTCACTCGCTTGGCTTATGGTTCCTCATACCATCAGGAGCAGTCTTCTGTGCAGGTATGTGGGGTGAGGACAAAGGGAGCTGGGCCTGAGAAGGGGCCGAGGAGTAGATTTTGATAGGATGGGGCTGATGTCTGTTTACTTCCCCAAACCAGTGCCCTCCTCATCCAAGCTTCCCACTTAGCCCTTTTCTAGTTTCTTCCCCCTGGACACTGCTTGAGACACAGCTCAAAGTCAGGTGATTCCCCAGTAGAAATTCCACAGTGTGTACCTCATCACCTCAGGGTTAGGCTCCTAGATCCTTTTCTAGGTGACAACTAGGAGTCCATTTAGCCAGATTTTCTACTGGGCTCTGACAACTTCTGGAGGATATGGAATGTTCTTAGGGATTAGAGATTTCTCTGTGGTCATTTTAAAACTGTCTTTATTACAATGAAAATATAGACCAAATGCAATAAGCCTATCGGCAAAATACATCTGGATGGCCATCTTACAACAAGGACAGCCATAGGATTTCGTGGCCCTCACTTACAACTGCCTTGGTGAATTAGGATCAGATTAGATACATGTAACAGAAAAAGAATCCAAAATGACAGTGGTTGAAACAAGATAGAAAGTTAATTCTCTATCACATCAAATAAATACAGAGATAGGGTGTGTAGGTTTGGTGTGATAGCTCTATGAAGTTGTTAGGGACCACAACTCCTCCCAGCTCTTTGCCGTGCCATCCTTAGGGTGTAGCCTTGATCCTTAAGATCCAAGATGATTGTTGTAGCTCCAGCTAATAATTCTTCATTCCAGGCAGTAAGATGGAAGAAAGGATAAAGAAGTCCCTGCTCCCCCCCCCCCACTTTTAGAAGATCTTTAAACAATCCCAAAGAACATTTCAACTTATAGCTTATTGGCCAGAGCTTTGTGGTATGGCCATACCTAGCTACAAGGAGTCCTGGTTACCCAACGGTTAAACACTCGGCTACTAATCAAAAAGGTTGGCAGTTCAAACCCACCCAGTGGTTCTGTGGGAGAAAGACCTGGCAATCTGCTTCCATAAACATTACAGCCAAGAAAACCCTATGGGGCAATCCTACTCTGTCTCGTGGGGTCCCAGTGAGTCGGAATTGACCTGACCGGTACCCAACAGCAACAGCTACAAAGGAAGCCAGGAAATAGAATGTTTTAGTTGTACACATTGCGGTCTGTTCAAGGAAGAAGACGAATAGTGGGGTAGATAACTAACAACCTCTGCCACACTTTGTGTAAAATATCTCATTAGCTTCACATTGTACTACTTGCATTGTCAAGGACTAATGAGAAAAGAACATAGGAGGACTTAATACATAAATGATGGCTTAGTCTCAGTGAAGGCCAAATGATGTCCCTGAGGGCTGTAGGAATGACAGTTTAGCAGTAGATCTGATAGCAATAAAAGTGGTGCAGGCGCTGAGTCATTGCTGGCAAACAGTAATATAGCAAGACGAATGCAAAAGAACCTGTATTCCCGTCGGTACCAGAGTCACGATCTGAGCAGCAATTTAATTTTAGAAAAACAACATTCACCTTATTAAAATAATTGTTGTTCACTTGAATTTTATTGGTTTTGTAGTTTTGTTTACATTTCATTTCTAAGTTTGTTTCGGCTTTATTACTGCATCAGTCATATGCATAAGGAGCGTGTAACTTCTTTTTCTTTATACACAGTTTAACATTGTAATGAAAATATGTCAATAATTGGGATCCACATATTGTTTTTCCTTTTAAAGGGGTTACTCCACTTTGATAAATGCTTCCTGAAACAATTGGGGGCCCCTGTAGCAAACATGAGGACTGTGGGAGTTGGAACCCCAAACCAAAGCTTCTGGTTTCAAATTCAAGGTTCTTTTCACACCACCACCCCAGTGTTGGTGAGGAGGAGGTAGAACTGTGTTACAAAACAGGTGCTGAACCTAAACATAGCATATGATCAGAGGACTTTAGTATTGGAAAAGCTCAGTAAGGTCACATGGTGTGCCTCCTGCCTGAAGCTTGAGCCTGTTTATCAGCCAAGTGCCTGGGTCAGGGGGTGAGGGTGAGGGTGGCAGTATAGGGAGAAAGAAAGGAGCAGTTGGGGGGCAGTTGATTAAAAAATCATATCCCTGACACCAAGAGTCTTTGAGATATTTTCTGAGTCTGTTCATATGAACATTTGACAAGCAGAAAAGGTCCTAGGTCCAAATCTATAAAAATGCATCCTCCCTTTTACCTAGTAACCCCTCTTTACCATCTGCCACAGTCCCTTGGTCTGTGATGATGCACACCCATCCAGGCTCCTTTCACTGAACTGCAACCTGGAGGGCAACCTGTTTATCATGGGGCAGAGGGGCTGCGATGATGGCAGGGTTTCTTTTGAAGCTGCAGAGTTGGGCTGGGGTGGGGGCTGTTTCCATGGGTCATGTTTCAGGCCATTTATAAATAGAGGGAAGAAAAGCCCCTCCTCTTTCCTGCTCTGGCAGCAGTAAATCTTTCCCAGGGCAGGCCACCGCAATCCCCCTTGAGTACCTTTTCAGATTCCCCACCTGTTGTGAGAGAATTCCACAGGGCTCAAGAAATTCTGAGAAAGGCTTTTCTATCAGGGTGAAAAAGAGTCAGTGGAGGGGAAAGGGGAGATAGTGAACAAGGCAGTCTCAGAGATAAAGAAACATATATTTAAGGAGACAATATGTGTGTGTGAGAGAGAAAGATAGATGGAGACAGAGAACAGAGAGATATTGAGAGAGAGAGAAACACAGAAACAGAGTCAAAGAGAAAGAAGAGGATAAAGTGGAGGGGAGAGTAAGAAGAGAGAACAGAAAGGGAGACAGAAAAAAATTAAAACCAACCCCAAACCAAACCCATTGCCGTCGAGGCGGTTTCGACTCATAGCGACCCCATAGGACAGAACAGAATTGCCCCAGAGGGTTTCCAAGGAGTGCCTGGTGGATTTGAACTGCCGACCTTTTGGTTAGCCGCCGAACTCTGAATCATTGCACCACCAGAGTTTCTGAAAAAAATTAAAAGACATTTGAAAATATACGAGAAATGAGTAGTACAAGGCAAGAGATAGATTGCGAGGAGGAGCTTCTGGGCCCCTGTGTTGCCCCCATGTGGTAGAAAAGGGGACAACTGAGGCAGTGCTGACACCAGGTGTGGTGTGCCTCCTCCATGGGGAGAACCATGCCAGCCTGATGGCCTGATCCTGGCTTCAGGAAGCTTCCAGAAAAACAGACCTGCTGATGGGTTACTGCATTCATAGACATCAGGACAATGGAAGGGAAAAAACTATGACAAACCATGGTACGGCTCAAGGTGGGTACAAAGTCATCTTCGGGACAAGGCAATTGGGAAGAGTAGCAGTGACATGTTCAGACAACGGTTGCCTAACCCAAAGCTGATTTTCTGTAGCAGAAGGCAGTTTCTAGAACTATGTGCATGGGGGCCCCACTGGAGTGGAACAATAACCAACCACATACAATCAACCATGTGAAAAATTATGCTGAAGACCAATCCTAGGTTCCTTTGGCCTCCTTCCCACTCAACAATTGGTTTTTCTTCTTTCACAGAGAATGTGGAGGCTATCAAGTGGTACACTATCTCCCTTCCCCTTCGCTCTTCCATCCACAGTTACATCTCCTTTCCTTGTTTCCCTCTAGGCTCTGCTCACTGCCCCCTCTGTATTCCTCAGCTGCTATTACATTCTAAATCAGTCTAGAATCCACAATGGGTAGTCTCTGAGAACAGCACATTAACACATGTCATATCATTTCATCCTCAAACTAATCCTCCGAGGTGGCGGAGCCAAGATGGTGGAATAGACGGATGCTTCCGGCAAGCCCTATTTACAAGGACCTGAAAAAACAAGTGAAACGAGTATATTTGTGACAAGCTGGGAGCTCTGAACATCAAAGGCAAGCTTAGACAATGAACTGAGGGGCAGGGGGAGGAAGAGGCTGTTCAGAAGTGGAGAGGAGTTACCGGACCTGAATCTCGGGAGCCCTCAGGCACAATTCCCGGAGCTGTGGCGGCGTTCAGCCACAGTTTCCTCAGGGAGAAGCAGCCAGCCACACAGCCCACTCACACCTCCGGAACCTGAGGAGAACAGTGCTCTCGGCAAAAGCTAAGTGCTTGTGTATATTTTACCCCGTGCCCCCCCCACCCCCAAGCTGGCTTCAGTGGCTGAATCCCTGGGACTGAGATAGACCCTGGTGAGCACTTAGAGCCATCCTCCTGGCCTTGGGGAAAGAAAAAATTTGCAATTGGGGGGAAAAGATAATTTGCTAGCTCCATTAACTGGGGGAGCTCAGGACAGAAGAGGTTCCTGTCTAGGTACAAACTGTCCATGGACCTTGAGCACCTTTCCCTTCTGCATGGATCTGTGTGGGCCTATTTTGGGAGAATAGGCCCTTGTTGACAAACTCCAACCATTTCAGCTGTGCAGTGGAGAGGTGGGTGTTTGATGTTTGACATTGCTTTGCCTATTAAACAAGGTCCTCACCTACCCACATCAGGGACCTAAGGACTGGTAGCTCCACTCAGGTCACCCAGCCACCCATGACAGGGGTCTAAAGATAACTGGTACCTCCCAGTCCTTATAACCAAAAACTTTGGGCGCCCATGGTCCCTCTGCAGAACCTGCACACCAGCGTGCTCTAGGGAACAGAGACGTGTTTTCCTCAGAGACACTTGGGGGTTGGTTCTCAGCTCCCACCTTGTTCAGAGCATGACTCCCTGCGGCAATCAGATACCGGTATATACGCCAATCACCCCTGCCCCTCTAAGACTGTATGACAGAGCCTGTACCACACACTTGATGATCAGCTACCTGGAAACCTGACCTGAATTCATACAAGAAAACTGAATGGACTCCTACACTGATATACCTGATAACAGCTCTAGCCAGCTGGGGACATGACGTCAGAGCTCCAAAGGTGAAAATAATCGAGCTACCTCACTCAAGCAACCCGTGGGGGTATAACCAAACCAAAACAAAGCAAGCAGCTATGACACAGGAAGCAAGCGTAAACTAATACAATAACTTATAGATGGCTCGGAGACAACAGTCAATATCAAGTCACCTAAAGAAACAGACCATGATCACCTCAACAAGCTCTCAAAACAAAGAATCCAGGGATCTTCAAGATGAAAGTGCATTCCTGGACTTATCAGAGGCAGAATACAAAAGTTTAATATACAGAACCCTTCAAGACATCAGGAAGGAAATGAGGCAATATGCAGAACGAGCCAAGGAACACATAGATAAAGCAACTGAAGAAATCAGAAAGATTATTCAGGAACATAATGAAAATTTTAATAAGCTGGAAAAATCCATAGACAGACAGCAATCAGAAATTCAGAAGGTTAACAATAAAATTACAGAATTAGACAACTCAATAGAAAGTCAGAGGAACAGAATTGAGCAAGTAGAAGCTAGAATTTCTGAACTCGAAGATAAATCACTTGGCACTAATATATTTGAAGAAAAATCACACAAAAGAATTAAAAAAAATGAAGAAACCTTACGAATCATGTGGGATTCTATCAAGAGAAATAACCTATGACTGATTGGAGTACCAGAACAGAGAGGGAGAACAGAAAATACAGAGAGAATTGTTGAAGATTTGTTGGCAGAAAACTTCCCTGTTAATGTGAAAGATGAGAAGGTATCTAATCCAAGATGCTCATTGAACTCCACATAAGGTAGATCTTAAAAGAAAGTCACCAAGACATATTATAATCAAACTTGCCAAAACCAAAGATAAAGAGAGAATTATAAGAGCAGTGAGGGATAAACGAAAAGTCACCTACAAAGGAGAGACAATAAGAAAAAGCTTGGAATACTCGGCAGAAACCATGCAGGCAAGAAGGCAATGGGATGACATATTTAAAAAACTGAAGGAAAAAAACTGCCTGCCAAGAATCCTATATCCAGCAAAACTGTCTCTTAAATATGAAGGTGAAATTAAGACATTTCCAGATAAACACAAGTTTAGGGAATTTGTAAAGAACAAACCAAAACTATAAGAAATACTAAAGGGAGTTCTTTGGTTAGAAAATCAATAATATCAGGTATCGACCCAAGATGAGAACACTGGGCAGAGCAACCAGAAGTCAACCCAGACAGGGAAATCAAAAAAAAAAGCAAGATTATATATAAAAAAAAAAAGCCCCAAACAGGGTAACAGCGATGTTATTATATAAAAGAAGACAACATTAAAATAATAAATAGGGACTAAGAAATTTTTTTTTTTTAAGAAATGTAATAATACACCTTCCATGTGGAGAGGAAGATAAGGTGATAAAAAGAAATAAAAGTTAGCTTTCAATTTAGAAAAATAGGGCTAAATAATAAGGTAACCACAAAGGAGACAAACTATCCTACTCATCAAAATAAAATACAAAGGAAAAATACAGACTCAGCAGAAACAAAATCAACAACAAATATGATGAAAGGACAATATATAATCTACTCAGCACATAAAATTAAGTGGGAAAAAGAAACTGTCAACAACACACAAAAAAGACATCAAAATGGTAGCACTAAATTCATACCTATCCATAATTACCCTGAATGTAAATGGACTAAATGCACCAATAAAGAGACAGACTGGCAGAATGGATTAAAAAACAAGATCTGTCTATATGCTGCCTACAGGAGATACACCTTAGACTTAGAGACACAAACAAACTAAAACTCAAAGGATGGAAAAAATATATAAAGCAAACAACAATCAAAAAAGAGCAGGAGTGGCAATATTAATTTCTGACAAAATAGACTTTAAAGTTAAATCCATCAGAAAGAATAAGGAAGGAGACTATATAATAATTAAAGGGACAATACACCAAGAAGATATAACCATATTAAATATTTATGCACCCAATAACAGGGCTGCAAGATACATAAAACAAACTCTATCAGCATTGAAAAGTGAGATAGACAGCTCCACAATAATGCTAGGAGACTTCAACACACCACTTTCGGTGAAGGACAGGACATCCAGAAAGAAGCTCAATAAAGACACGGAAGATCTAAATGCCACAATCAACCAACTTGACCTCATAGACATATACAGAACACTCCACCCAACAGCAACCAACTATACTTTCTTTTCTAGTGCACGTGGAACATTCTGTAGAATAGACCACATATTAGGTCATACAGCAAGACTTAGCAGAATCCAAAACATTGAAATATTACAAAGCATCTTCTCTGACCATAAGGCCATAAAAGTGGAAATCAAGAATGGGAAAAGAAATCAAACACTTGGAAACTGAACAATACCCTGCTCAAAAAAGACTGCATTATAGAAGACATTAAGGATGGAATAAAGAAATTCACAGAATCCAATGAGAATGAAAACATTTCCTATCAGAACCTTTGGGACACAGCAAAGGTGGCGCTCAGAGGCCAATTTATATCAATAAATGCACACATCCAAAATGAAGAAAGGGCCAAAATCAAAGAATTAACAAGACCAAAAGCTGGTTCTCTGAAAAAATCAACAAAATTGATAAACCACTGGCCAAACTGACAAAAGAAAAACAGGAGAGGAAGCAAATAAACCAAATAAGAAATGAGAGGGGCGATATTACAACAGACCCAACTGAAATTAAAAGAATCATATCAGACTACTATGAAAAACTCTACTCAAACAAATTTTAAAACTAGAAAAAATGGATGAATTCCTAGAAACACACTACCTACCTAAACTAACACAAACAGAGGTAGAACAACTAAATAGACCCGTAACAAAAGACGAGATTGAAAAGGTAATCAAAAAACTCCCAACAACAAAAAAAAGCCCTGATCCAGACAGCTTTACTTCAGAGTTCTACCAAACTTTCAGAGAAGAGTTAACACCACTAATACTAAAGGTATTTTAGAGCATAGAAAAGGGCAGAATACTACCAAACTCATTCTATGAAGCCACCATATCCCTGATACCAAAACCAGGTAAAGCCACCACAAGAAAAGAAAATTATAGACCTATATCCCTCATGAATGTAGATGCAAAAATCCTCAACAAAATTCTAGCCAATAGAATTCAACAACACACCAAAAAAATAATTCACCATGACCAAGTGGGATTCATACCAGTTATGCACGGATGGTTCAACATTAGAAAAAAAAAATGTAAGATACCACATAAATAAAACAAAAGACAAGAATCACATGATATTATCAATTGATGCAGAAAAGGCATTTGACAAAGTTCAACACCCATTCATGATTCATGATAAAAACTCTCAGCAAAATAGGAATTGAAGGAAAATTCCTCAATATAATAAAGGGCATTTATAAAAAAAAAAAAATTTTTTATACAAAGCCAACAGCCAACATCACCCTAAATGGAGAGAGCCTGAAAACATTCCCACTGAGATTGGGAACCAGACAAGGATGCCCTTTATCACCACTCTTATTCAACATTGTGCTGGAAGCCCTAGCCAGAGCAATTAGGCTAGATAAAGAAATAAAGGGCATCCAGACTGGCAAGAAAGAAGTAAAAGTATCTCTATTTGCAGCTGACATGATCTTATACACAGAAAACCCTAAGGAATCCTCAAGAAAACTACTGAAACTAATAGAAGAGTTCAGCAGAGTACCGGGATACAAGATAAACATACAAAAATCAGTTGGATTCCTCTATGCCAACAAAAAGGACATCGAAGAGGATATCACCAAATCAATGCTATTTACAGTAGCTCCCAAGAAGATAAAATAGACTTACATAAGTGGAAGAACATACCTTGCTCGTGGATAGGAAGACTTAATATTATAAAAATGTGTATTCTACCAAAAGCGATCTATACATTTAATGCAATTTCGATCCAAATCCCAACGACATTCTTTAATGAGATGGAGAAACAAATCACCAACTTCACATGGAAGGGAAAGAGGCCCCGGGTAAGTGAGGCATTATTGAAAAAGAATAACAAAGTGGGAGGCCTTACTTTACCTGATTTTAGAACCTATTACACTGCCACAGTAGCCAAAACAGGCTGGTACTGGTACAACAACAGATATATGGACCAATGGAACAGAATTGAGAATCCAGACATAAATCCATCCACATATGGGCAGCTGATAATTGACAAAGGCCCCAAAACAGTTAAATGGGGGAAAATACAGTCTTTTTAACAAATGGTGCTGGCATAACTGGATATCCATCTGCAAAAAAATGAAACAAGACACATACCTCACTCCATACACAAAAACTAACTCAAAATGGATCAAAGACCTAAATATAAAATCTAAAATTATAAAGATCGAGAAAGAAAAAATAGGGAGAACATTAGGAGCCCTAATACATGGCATAAAAACAGTATACAAAACATTATAAAGAATGTAGAAGAAAAACTAGATAACTGGGAGCTCCTAAAAATCAAACACCTATGCTCATCAAAAGACTTCACCAAAAGAGTAAAAAGACTACCTACAAACTAGGAAAAAAAAGTTTTTTTTACAGACTAGGAAAAAGTTTTTAGCTATGACATTTCTGACCAGTGCCTGATCTCTAAAATCTGCATGATACTGCAAAAACTCAACTGTAAAAAGACAAATAACTCAATTAAAAAATGGGCAAAAGATATGAATAGACACTTCACTAAAGAAGACATTCAGGTAGCTAACAGATACATGAGGAAATGTTCAGGATCATTAGCCATTAGAGGAATGCAGATCAAAACTACAATGAGATTTCATCTCACTCCAACAAGGCTGGCATTAATCCAAAAAACACAAAATAATAAATGTTGGAGAGGCTGTGGAGAGATCGGAACACTTCTACACTGCTGGTGGGAATGTCAAATGGTACAACCACTTTGGAAATGGATTTGGCGCTCCCTTAAAAAGCTAGAAAGAGAACTACCACAGGATCCAGCAATCCCACTCCTTGGAATGTATCTTAGAGAAATAAGAGCCTTTACACAAACAGATATATGCACACCCATGTTCATTGCAGCACTGTTTACAATAGCAAAAAGATGGAAGCAACCAAGGTGCCCATCAACTGAGGAAGGGATAAATAAATTATGGTATATTCACACAATGGAATACTACACATTGATAAAGAACAGTGAGGAATCTGTGAAACATTTCATAACATGGAGGAATCTGCAGGGCATTATGCTGAGTGAAATTCGTCAGTTGCAAAAGGACAAATATTGTATAAGACCACTATTATAAGAACTTAAGAAATAGTTTAAACTGAGAAGAAAACATTCTTTTATGGTTACGGGGCAGGGGGGAGGGAGGGAGGGTGGGAGAGGGGCATTCAGTAATTAGATAGTAGATAAGAACTACTTTAGGTGAAGGGAAAGACAGCACACAATACAGGGGAGGTCAGCACAATGGGACTAAACCAAAAGCAAAGCAGTTTCCTGAATAAACTGAATGCTTCGATGGCCAGCATAGCAGGGACAGGGGTCTGGGGACCATGGTTTCAGGGCACATCTAAGTCAATTGGCATAATAAAATCTATTAACAAAACATTCTGCATCCCACTTTGAAGAGTGGCATCTGGGGTCTTAAATGCTAGCAAGCAGCCATCTAAGATGCATCAATTGGTCTCAACCCACCTGGATCAAAGGAGAACGAAGAACACCAAGGACACGTGGCAATTATGAGCCCAAGAGATAGAAAGGGCCACTTGAACCAGCGACTACAACATCCTGAGATCAGAAGAACTAGATGGTGCCTGGCTACAACCAATGACTGCCCTGACAGGGAACACAATAGAGAACTCCTCAGGGAGCAGGAGAGCAGTGGGATGTAGACCCCAAATTCTCATAAGACCAGACTTAATGGTCTGACTGAGACTGGAAGGACCCCGGTGGTCATGGCCCCCAGACCTTCTGTTGGCCCAGGACAGGAACCATTCCCGAAGCCAACTCTTCAGACATGGATTGGACTGGACAATGGGTTGGAGAGGGATGCTGGTGAGGAGTGAGCTTCTTGGATCAGGTGGACTCTTGAGACTATGTTGGCATCTTCTGCCTGGAGGGGAGATGAGAGGGTGGAGGGGTTTAGAAGCTGGCGAAAAGGACGTGAAAAGAGAGAGTGGAGGGAGAGAGCGGGCTGTCTCATTGGGGGAGAGTAATTGGGAGTGTGTAGCAAGGTGTATATGGGTTTTTGTGTGAGAGACTGACTTGATTTGTAAACTTTCACTTAAAACACAATAAAAATTATATATATAAAAAAGTAATCCTCCAAGGATATCATGATTCTCATTTCATAGATGAAGAAACCGAGAGTCAGAAAGATTAGGAAACTTAGCTAAGATCACTCAGCAAAGCAGAGATTCAAACCTAAAAATCCCTGGTTACTCAGTCCATTCTTCTTCTATTGTGCCAGACAGGATCCTAGGAGCATCCAGAATCATTTATAGTTGTTGAATGAAATTTTGCCCATTTGGGATCCGTTGGAGCCAGGGGCGAGTAGACTGCATGATGCAGTTCTGAAGAAAGAGTCTTTGTGGGAGCAAGATTGAAAATGCCAGGCTGGTGCACTCATTGGCTGAGCCATTGGGAGTGAGGAGAGAACAAGCAATAAAAATTAATGGCGCAAAGAAAAGTTAATTAAAAAAACCCTACACATGTAGAGGGAAATATTGCACATTATCACTTTCACAATTGTACAAGTGATGTACTTGGCAAGCAGGTACCTGGACCTTCACCTACCACAGGATCCCCTCCAATCCTCCCTTGAGAGGTTGATAAAATTCTTTTCTGATACCTGCTCACGCCTCTTCTCGACCCCTCTTCCCTTGGGGACAACCCCAACTCTGTACCCAGGCATCAGCTGTCAGTTAGTCCCTACAAATGTTGGTCTGAGTTGGGGGTGTGGCCTCTCCCAGGTATATCTGTCTTCAATAGGAAGCATCTGGAGAACTTAATAGAAGGAATGAAGCTATAATCATAGAATTTGAGGCACTGTGAGTAGTAGTTAAGGAGAGCTTTTGGGGTAAAGAGGATTTGTCAGCCTCCTTGCTTATGTATGGAAACCCTGGTGGTGTAGTGGTTAAGAGCTCGGCAGTTCGAGTCCACCAGGCACTCCTTGGAAACCCTATGGGGCAGTTCTAGTTTGTCCTATAGGGTCGCTATGAGTCAGAATTGACTCAACAGTGATGGGTTTGTTTGGTTGGTTGGTTTTGTTCCTCTATACCCCACCTGTACAGTGGGGCTTTCAGCTAGGCCTGCAGGAGCTTTGAGAAGTTTTCTGTTGAAGCCTAAAACTCCAAAGAGTCTGCACTAGGCATGTGGAGAAGCTCTAGATGGGCAGAATTCTTATCAATGATAACAATGTTAAGAAGCTTCTGTTGCTGTTGATTCCGACTCATGGAGACCCCATGTGTGTCAGAATAGAACTATGCTCCATAGGGTTTTCAATGGTTGTAATCTTATCGAAGTAGATTGCCAGGCTTTTCTCACATGGTGTCTTTAAACCACCAACCTTTTGATTAGTAGCTAAACACAAACCATTTGCACCACCTAAGAAGGGGCCATATTTATTGTTCACTTACTGAGTGTCAGGGATCATATTACCATCAAGTCAATTCTAACTCAGAGCAACCCTATAGGACAGAGTAGAACTGCCCCATAGGGTTTCCAAAGCTATAAGTCTTAGAGAAGCAGACTGCCACATCTTCCTCCTGTGGAGCAGCTGGTGGGTTCAAACCACTGATCTTTTGGTCAGCAGCTGAGCACTTAACCACTGTGCCACTGTACCTAAGGGTTCCTTAGAGATCATATTAGGTGGTTTATACATATACATATATAAGCCCTGGCAGCCTAGTGGTTAAGAGCTATAGCTGCTAACCAAAAGGTCAGCAGTTCAAATCCACCAGGTACTCCTTGGAAACCCTATGGGGCAGTTCTACTTTGTCCTATAGGGTTGCTATGAGTCGGAATTGACTCGATGGCAATGGGTTTGGTTTGGGGTTTATATATATATATATGTATGCATGCAATCTCTTTTCATCCTTAGTGCAATCCTGTAAGGTATATTATTGGAGCTTCCAGATTAAGACAGACTAGGTAAAAAGGTCTGGCGATCTACTTCTGAAAAATCAGCCAATGAAAACCCTATAAATCACAATGGTCTGATCCTGTTGTGCATGGGGTCATCACGAGTCAGGGGCCAGCTCAGTGGCAGCTAGTAACAAGTTTGTAGTTCGGATATGCTGTCATTAGGGTGAACATTGCCTTAGGTTGGGAACTTATGGGCCAAAAAACAAGGATTTTCATACCTCTTCGGTGGTAGGACAGAAGTAGCATACTTTTCCATCCAGTTTTGTTGTTATTGTTTTGTTTGTTGTAGGAGACAGAGTAAGGTCATTGCTATGAATATGGTCTTTGAAGCCAGACTGCCTAGGTTTAAATAGGTTTAAACTCCAGCTCAGCCACTTACTAGCTCTGTGACCTTGAGCAAGTTACTTGACTTTTCTGACCATTAGTTTCCTCATTTATCAAAGTTGGTGTTGTTAGCTGGGGTGTGACTCCTGACCTGTGCCACTCTAGATCAGGGGTTGTTATCTACCCCTCAGGGCAGGCATTCTGGAGCAGGTAAGTGAGGGTGTTAGTAGAGAGATTTGTCTAGCAACCGTCCTGTTGTAAAGATGGGAGAATTGATGCTGAACAATCTCCAATGACTAGCTTAAATCACAGCCTGTAGTGGAGTTGAGCAGTGACTTGAAGCCTCTGTGGTTCTTGTCCTGGTGCTCATATACTTTGAAGGCAGGGGCTGGATCTGATCCACTTGTCTCTACAGTGTCTGTCACATAGTAGGGATTCAGTTAATACATTTTTAGTGATTGAAAAAATGTTCCTCATGATCATTTTAATCTGGTTTGGCTTCGGTCCCCTCTAAATGCCAGGTTTCACTGTGTACCAGGTCGGCACCAACCTCCTTTTAACAAATATGGAATATAGATGAGGGTCTGAACCATCTGTGCTATTCTGTTTGATTTAAGGTCATCTGTGGCTTCACTATCCAGAAATTTCATCACTAGCATCTCATACATTCATTTCCTGCAGTTCTGCTCCCTACAGAAGTAAACACACGGAGCAATGGACACAGTAATGAAGAAACCAAGGCCACAGCCATCAGGAAAAAAAAAGGAACATTAATAAAAATAGCAGCTAACAGTTAAGTACTTTTTATGTACTAGACAGTGTTCTAAGACATTTATACAGACTAACTCATTTAATCCTCAGTGAGATAGAAACCATTATTGTCTCTATTTTACAGGCAAGAAAACTGAGGTTTAGAGAGGACTGCCTGCACAGCTAATAAGTGGCAGAACTAGGATTTTAACTACGTTTGACTCCAAAGTCTCTGTTCCTAATTGTGATGCTAAACTCCTTACACTCATCACTATAGGACTTGTTGATGTGGGCTAGAGGAAGGGAACAATAACAACTTGTATACTGGGGCTTGCGTAACTGCAGTTGATGGTGCTATTCACAAAGACAATGGCTAGTTTACAGCGACGGAGGTGGGCGGAGACATGAGGTCGACTTTCAGATATAGCAGGTTTGAGGTGTCTTTGAGACACCCAGTTGGAGATACTGAGAAGGCAGATGGTTACTTATTGTCTGGAACCCAGAGGAGATGTTTGGGAGTCCTCAGCATATAGACCAAAATAACTAGCATAGATTTATGTGGATTAATGATTCGAATTGAGTCCTCATAGAAAGCCTATGAAATTGGTGCTTTATTATCCTCGTTTTAAAGATGAGGAAACTGAGGTACAGAGAGGTTAAGTGACTTAGCCAAGGTCATACAGTTGATAAATTTCAGAGGCAGGATTCAAATCCAGACAGTCTGAATCTAGGGCCAGGCTGCTCTAAACACAATAGATGGGTGGGATCAGAGACAAAGAGAGAGAGAATAGAAGAACAAAGAAAAGGGAGATCTACAAAATCCAACATTTAACAGCGAGATAGAAGAGGAGCTGGCAAAGGTAAGCATTTGTTTGTTTGTTTATTGTCTGTCTTTCCTACTAGATTGTAAGCTTCCAGGAGCTGGAATAACCTTATTTTAATTAACAAACGCACATATACTGTATTCTGGAAGCTTTAAAAATATTAACTCAATTAATCCTTACCAACAACCAGTGTGGTGGGTACTCTTATCATCTTTATTTCTATAGATCAGAAAATTGAAGCTTGGAGAGGTTAACTAACTTGCTCAAAGTCATACCACTAGTTGGTGGCAGAGCTGGGACTCAAGCTTAGGGAGTCTGGTTTCAGAGTCTGTGCTCTTATCCACTATTCTATGCTCAAGATATATTTGTTGAATGAATGATGGGGAGTCAACTGGGCCAAATGCTACTGAGGAGTCCAATAAGTTGGGGATTAAAATATCTGTTGGCTATGGTGACATGTAGGTCACTGGTGGCCTTAACAAATTTTCCTAGTCCAGCTTCAGCCTACAAGGGAGGTTGTCAGAGGAGTCAAAGAGAAGAACCTGTAGGTTCTGGGGATAGAGCCAGAGAGCCAAAGTCTCTGTCCTCAAGGAGCTCACAGTCTAGTGGGAGAGACAGATAATCAATAAAAATATAGAAAAAAATAATGTCAGGAGGTGATAGTGCTATGAAGACAAATGAAGCAAGGTAAGGAAAAAAGAGGGGACGAGTAGGAACAGGCACTATTTTAGATATCTGAAATCTGGTCACTTCTCAGTTTCTCAAGTTGATTCTGAGGACAGCTACAGAATGAACTGTATCTTGAGGTCTGTGGGGGATTTTCTTGTCTCTTGAGAGGTAGTGTGTGAAAGTGGTAAAAACACGATCCCTCAAGTCAGACAGAGCTGAGTTAGGAATATTCATGCTGGTACTTGCTACCTGTGTGACCTTTGGCAAATTACGTAATTTCTCTGTGCTTCAGTTTCCTTATCTGTAGAAAGGGGACAACAATAGTACCTGCCTCATAGGGTTATGTGAGAATTAAGTGAGGCTAGATTTTTTAGATTAGTGCCCCACCACTCTTCTGTCAGTTTATCATACTGTGGTGGCTTGAGTATTGCTCTAATGCTGAAAACAGGGTCACCCTTGGTGGACAGGTTTCAGTGGAGCTTCCAGACTAAGACAGACTGGGGAGAAGGATCTGGTGATCTACTTCTGAAAAAATTGGCCAGTGTAAATCTCATGGGTAGTAGCAGAACATTGCCTGACGTAGTGCCAGAAGATGAGCTCCTCAGGTTGAAAGGCACTCAAAAGACGACTGGGGAAGAGTAGAGTTCCTTAATGACGTGGTTCAAAGTAGAGTTGACCTTAATGACGTGGTTGGAGTCAAGCTTTTGGGACCTTCATTTGCTGATG
The DNA here is from genome assembly GCF_024166365.1 of Elephas maximus indicus. Taxonomy (NCBI): domain Eukaryota; kingdom Metazoa; phylum Chordata; class Mammalia; order Proboscidea; family Elephantidae; genus Elephas; species Elephas maximus. Next base: position 25,194,428 of record NC_064846.1, on the reverse strand, counting down.
TGGCACAACTCAAAATGAGAACAAACAGCTGCAAACATCCATTAATAATTGGAACATGAAATGTACAAAGGATGAATCAAGGAAAATTGGAAGTTGTGAAAAATGAAATGGAACGCTTAAAGATCAATATCCTAGGTGTTAGTGAGCTGAAATGGACTAGTACTGGCTATTTGAATCAATCGTATGGTCTACCATGCTGGGAATGACAAAGTGAAGAGGAATGGCATTTGTGTTCATTGTCAAAAAGAACCTTTCGAGATCTATCCCGAAATACAACTGTCAGTGATAGGATAATATCCATATGCCTACAAAGAAGTCTAGTTAATACAACTATTATTCATATTTACACACCAAACACTAAGGCCAAAGATGAAGAAATTGAAGATTTTTACCAACTTCTGCAGTCTGAAATTGATCAAACATGCAATCAAGATGCATGGATAATTACTGATGTTTGGAATGTGAAAGTTGGAAACAAAGAAGGATTGGTAGTTGGGAAATACAGGCTTGGTGATAAAAAAGACAAGGAAGATCCCATGATAGAATTTTGCAAGACCAACGACTTATTCATTGGAAATACTTTTTCAACAACATAAACAGCAACTATACACGTGGAGCTCACTGGATGGAATACACAGGAATCAAATCAGCTACATCTGTGGAAAGAAATGAGGGAAAAGCTCAATATCATCAGTCAGAACAAGGGCAGGGGCCAACTGCAGAACACACTATCAATTGCTCATATGCAAGTTCAAGTTGAAGCTGCAGAAAATTAAAACAAATTCACAAGAGCTTAAGTACAACTTTGAGCATATCTCACCTGAATTTAGAGACCATCTCAAGAATAGATTTGACACACTGAATGCTAATGACCAAAGACCAGACCAGTTGTGAGATGACATCAAGGACATCATACATGAAGAAAGCAAAAGGTTGTTAAAAAGACAGGAAAGAAAGAAAAGACCAAAATGGATGTCAGAAGAGATTCTGAAACTTACTCTTGAATGTAGAGTAGTTAAAGTGAAAGGAAGAAATAATGAAGTAAAAGAGCAGAACAGAAGGTTTCCAATGGGCAGGCAGAAAAGACAAAGTATTATAATGAAATATGCAAAGATCTGGAGTTATAAAACCAAAAGGAAAGAGCACACTCAGCATTTCTCAAGTTGAAAGAACTGAAGAAAAAATTCAAGCCTCCAGTTGCAATTTTGAAGGATTCTATGGGCAAAATACTGCATGACACAGGAAGCATCAAAAGCAGATGGAAGGAATAAACAGATTCACAGTACCAAAAGGAATTGGCCAACGTCCAGTCATTTTACGAGTTAGCATATGATCAAGAACCAATGGTACTAAAAGAAGAAGTCCAAGCTGCACTAAACGCATTGGTGAAAAACAAGGCTCCAGGAATCGACGGAATATCAATTGAGATGTTTCAGCAAACGGATCCAGTGCTGGAAGTGCTCACTTGTCTGTGCCAAGAAATTTGGAAGACAGCTACCTGGCCAAATGACTGGAAGAGATTCATATTTGTTCCCATTTCAAAGAGAGGTGATCCAACAGAATGCAGAAATTATAGAACAATATCATTAATATCACATGCAAGTAACATTTTCCTGAAGATCATTCAAAAGCAGCTGCAGCAGTATATAGACAAGGAACTGCCAGAAATTCAGGCTGGATTCAGAAGGGAACATGGAACCAGGGATATCACTGCTGATGTCAGATGGATCCTGACTGAAAGCAGAGAATACCAGAAAGATGTTTACCTGTGTTTTATCGTGGGCCATGACAATTTGTGGAAACATTGCGAAGAATGGGAATTCTAGAACACTAAATTATGCTCGTGAGGAACTTGTACATAGAGCAAGAGGCAGTTGTGTGAGCAGAACAAGGGGATACTATGTGGTTTAAAATCAGGAAAGATGTGCTGTCAGGGTTGTATCCTTTCACCATGCTTATTCAATCTGCATGCTGAGCAAATAATCAGAGAAGCTGGACTATATGAAGAAGAATGGGGCATCAGGATTGGAGGAAGACTCATTAACAACCTGCGGTATGCAGATGACACAACCTTGTTTGCTGAAAAAGAAGAGGGCTTGAAGCACTTATTGAAGAAGATCAAAGACTATAGTCTTCAGTATGGATTACAGCTCAACATAAAGGAAACAAAAATCCTCACAACTGGACCAATAAGCAACATCATGATAAATGTAGAAAATATTGAAGCTGTCAAGGATTGCATTTTATTTGGATCCACAATCAACTCCCATGGAAGCAGCAGTCAAGAAATCAAACAACGTAGTTCATTGGGCAAATCTGCTGCAAAAGACCTCTTTAAAGTGTTAAAAAGCAAAGATGCTACTTTTAGGACTAAGGTGCGCCTGACCCAGGCCATGGTATTTTCAATTGCCTCCTATGCATAAAAAATCTGGACAATCAATAAGGAAGACCTAAGAATTGATGCCTTTGAAGTAGGATGTTGTCGAAGAATATTGAATATACCATGGACTGTCAGAAGAATGAACAAATCTGTCTTGGAAGAAGTACAGCCAGAATGCTCCTTAGAAGGGAGGATGGCCAGATTTCGACTCAGGTACTTTGGACATGTAATCAGGAGGAACCAGTCCTTAGAGCAGGACATCATACTTGGTAAAGTACAGGGTCAGCGAAAAAGAGGAAGGCCACCAAGGAGATGAATTGACACAGTGGTTGCAACAATGGGCTCAAACATAGCAATGATTGTAAGGATGGCATAGAAACAGGCAGTGTTTTGTTCTGTTGTACATAGGTTCGCTATGAGTTGGAACTGACTGGATGGCACCTAAGAACAATAATAACAGATTAGTGCCTGGCACTCATGTATCAAACCTGCCTTTGAGTCGACTCTAACTCACGGAGATCACATGTTTTTCAGAGTAGAACTGTGCTCCACATGGTTTTCAATGGCTGATCTTTTGGAAATAGACCAGCAGGCCTCTCTTCTGAGATGCCTCTGGGTGGACATAAACCTCCAACCTTTTGGTTAGCAGCCAGCACATTAGCTATTTGCTCCACCCAGGGACTCTAGCACCCACGTAGACATGTAAGATGCTATTTGAAACTAACGAGGGTGGCAGAATTTGTAGATGATAATGACAGTTTAAGGGGAAACGTAGTGCAATGGAAAAATCATGGGCTCTGGAGCAAGACAGATCTGGGTCTATATCCAGGCTCTGCCACTTCCTAGCTATACGCGTGGCCATGGGCAAGTCACTTATCCTCTGCGGTTCAGCTTCCTCAGTTGTAAAAAAGAATGAATAATCTTGATTGTGTAGGATTTGTATGAAGATTATATATGTAGATACCTTGGCACATAGTAGGAATTCCATAAATTATAGCTATTACCATGAATAACATTTACTATTATTTAATACTTATTGATAGATTTATTTACAATCACATATGATTACTATTCTAACAGGTGGGACCTTGGGGTTTCCCATCCAGGCTTTTCTTCATTTCTATTTTCTTATTTTCTGTGAGAAACTGAGCCTGATATCTTGGTTTCTCTTAATTCTTTTTAAGCAGCCTTTGGTTTTAAAGCACTAAATGTCCCAGACTCCTGTCTTTAGTTCAGCTCATTTTAGGATCTTTATCTCAGTACTGTCATGGCAACTCTGTCCCTTCCATGGGCCAGTTCTCCTGGGTCTGTAAACACCTTGAGCACCACCAAGCACGGGGGCTCAACCCAGAGTCTAAAGAAACATAAAATCTTCAAAATCTCTCATTTAGTTGCTACACCACTCTACACACAAGGGGGCGCTACTTCACACGTAATCCTTACATTTTTGCTGCAGCTGTTAATTAAAAATTGAGACAGTGGGAGAATAATAACCAGGAATAAACAGACCTCCCCATATTTGTCTGATGAGTGAACCCCTAACATTGGCCACAGCCTGAACCTTATACCCTGGACCCCGTCTGAGTACTGTTCTGGAAACAGTACAACTTAATGGTTAGGAGCACTGGTTCTGGAGTCAATCTGCCTATGTTTTGATGGTGGCTCTATCACTTCCTAGCTATGTGCTCTCTGAGCCTCAGCTTTTCCTTTGGAAAAGGGCGATACTATAAGTAATTATCTCAGAATTCTGAGGAATAAGTGGGTCAATGTTTGTAAAGAGTTTAGCAGGGTGCCTGGCACCTGGTACATGCCCAGTAAGTGTTAGGTATTTCAGGGCCCTCATCCTAGCCACTAGCTGAATCCCCAATCAAGTCACAGACTGAATTCCAAATCCCAGCTGCTGTCTCTCAACACTGACAGGCCATCTCACACTGTTCCTGGGAAGGAGGGTGCAAGGAGGCTCCATGAACCTGCATTCCCACTAAGGGTGACCCAATCCGAGGTTCCCTATAGGGTCGCTGTGAGGTTGGAATAGACTAGACAGCAACAAATTTGGGTTTTTTTTTTTTTGTAATGCCTCTCCAGGGAGCCTGGTGGTGCTATGGTTAGCACTCAGCTGTTAACTGAAAGGTGGGTGGTTCGAACCCACCAGCCACTCCAAAGGAGAAAGATGTGGCAATCTGTTTCTGTAAAAATTTAACCTTGGAAACCCTATGGGAGCAGTTCTACTCTGTCCTATAGGGTCGCTAGGAGTCAGAATGAACTCAATGGCAATGGGTTAATGCCTCTCCCCCATGTTCACCCCAGCCAGACCCCTAACCTTTGCACTCTTATATATTCAGGCAAATGCTTCGGGTCAGTGTGCTAATTTTGGATTTCAGCTCCCCCGCTGGCCTTGGCCTTGCAGGCAGGCTTAGATTACATGTTCCTGCCCTAGAGAGCCACTCCACTCCCCCTAAAACAGGTATGTATACGCCACACACTGACACACACATACACACTGACACACACACTGACACACATACACACAGAGGTATCTTCCACCCAAACTCCAGGAGCAAATCCCTGCCCAGTGCGGAGGGAGTGAAATGTAACTGAGCCCAGCAGGACAGCTGGGCAGCTGGCTCAGTTCCTGCCAGGCACTTTTCCTAGTAAGGGCATCATTGGGCGACACTATCCAATTGAAGACACAGCCCATAGGGAGCTCCAGGACTATTTCTTTTAGACCTGCTAGCAATGTCCCCAGAACTCTTTTGGGGGATTGTATTTAGAGACCTGCTGGCACTCACTGACCCGGTCAGCTGGCAGCTGGTGCCTGCTGGCTTGCCTCCCCTCTCCCCTCTCCTCCCACCCTGATAGCTATATCTGTACCCACAGAGATAAGTGATTCAAATCTCCCTAATCTATGGTCTCCCCCAGTACTGTGTGTGGCCTAGGTGTGCCCTTCACCAGTGCTGTGTGTGAGCCTTGACTCTGCATGCCCCAAGAACCCCCATGCTGTTTCAGACGCTTCCCCAAGGGGTTGGGTGAATTCTAGCATCTCCCCCTGGAGGAGTGTGAGTGCATCTTCCAGCTCTACCTCAGCTGGTGGAGGTGGGCTTCCCTTGGGTGTGACTTCAAAACACCCATGTTTCTATTCAACTAATGTTTCATGAGCCCCTATTATGTGCCAGGGAGTCTTTGAATGGGGCAAACAGTTAAGCATTTGATTACTAACCAAAAGGTTGGTAGCTTGAATCCACCCAGAGGTGCCTCAGAAGAAAGATTCACACACATGCCCAGAGGCTCCTCTCTAACCCTGGAGAGTAAGTCCATATTTATGAATTTCAAACTGAGAGGTCACAGCCTTGAAAACCCTGTGGAGCACAGTTCTACTCCTGCAACACATAGAGCTGTCATGAGTCAGAACAGACTCGATGGCAACTGGTTTGGTTTTTATGTGCCAAGCACTGTTCTCAGTCCGAGAGATGCACAGTTAAAGAAAAAAAGACAGATTCTCTCTAAGGAGAATTCAATGGAGGCTAAAATGCCATTATTGTGCCTACTACATGCCAGGCACTGTTCTGTGTGCTTTGCCGTCTACTCACTAATATAAGCTTCAAAACTCCATGAATCGTGGATACAGGGAATATTATTGCCCCCATTTTACAGATAAGGAAGCTTAGGCTTAGAGAGATTTCATGACTATACTGGGTTGAATAGTGTCCTTCCAAAATTCATATCTACCCAGAACTTCAGAATGTGACCTTGTTGGAAATAGGGTTTTTGAAGACGTAATTAGTTAAGGATCTTGAGATGAAATTATCCTGGATTTAAGGTGGGCTCTAAATCCAATGACTTGTGTCGTTATAAGAAGAGAAGACACAGAGATGCAGAGAAGAAGGCCGTGTGAAGAAGGAGTCATAGATTGGACTCACGTAACTACAAGGATATCATTTTACTTGGATCCAGAATCAATACCCATGCAAACAGTGGTAAAGAAATCAAACTACACATTTCACTGGGCAGATCTGCTGCAAAACATCTCTTTAAAGTATTAAAAAGCAAAGATGTCACTTTGAGGCACGGAATGGATTCTCCCTCAGAGCCTCAAAAGGAATCAACGTTGCTGACGCCTTGATTTTGCACTTCAGGCCTCCTGATGTGTGAGAGGATAAATTTCTGTTGTTTTAAGCCCCCCAGTCTGTGGTCCCTTGTTACAGCAACCCTAAGAAGCTAAAGCAAGGATTTACAGAGCTAGGATGTGAAACTAATGGATCTGGCTCCTGAATCCATCCTCTTAATTCCTCCTGTCTGCTGTCTCTCACACCCAGTTAGGGAAGGTGGGTGGGGGGCCTCCACTGGGGTGGTCGGAAGAGTAGTGCCTGTGGTGACCCCAGGGGGGTAATAGCCTGGCGCCTTCTGAGCCCCAAGTTTCTCATCTGTACAATTAGGACTTTGGGCTAGATGGTGTTTAAGGGCCCTTTCAGTCGTGACATTTTATGAGTCTGTGATTCATGGTTTCAGGGGAGAGGTGGTGGAGTGACAGCAGTGAGAGCAGGTTGTGGATGAGGGGATAAAGGAGATGCATTATACGTAATTGATTTTCAAAAGGCCTGTGGATAAAAGCCCTATTATGGAAAATTTTTTATTATCTTTCCCTGTTGTTCTCTTTGTCTGTTTCTCCGGGACTTGCCCTCTCTCTCCTCTTCCTCGCACATGCATATGCATCCCCACATCCACACACATGCCCAGAGACTCCTCTCTAACCCTGGAGAGTATGTCCATATTTAAGAATTTCAAACTGGTTCAGAAGGAAGGGGTCAGGGTGTGATTGTCCAGCAGTTCCTGGCAAGGAGAAAGGCACGGGGAGGGCTGGGGAGGGCTCTGGAGACTTGGGGCTGGGAGCAGTATTATTAAGTATGTTCATTAATGAGACCAAGTAGGAAATGACTAATAAATTGATGGAAGGAGGCTGATGGCACCAAACCACTTGGTTAATTAAAACCACAGAGGTCTTGGAGTGACTCTGAAAAGCCCCTGAGGATGGAAATAGTCAATAGGAGGCAAATAAAGAATAAAGCCGAAAAAGACCATTCAGGGGGTAATCGTTGAAGGGATGTCTCTTGTATGGAGAGGTGTCTAAGACTAGCAAAAAGACAAAATACCGCAGTTCTAAAAAGTCTGCCCTGATGTACTTCCCTTGGGTACTAAAATCTCCCCAATGCTTGCATGGTTCTTTAAAATGGTGTGATGCCTGTGTGTGTTTCAGTGGGGCTCTTGCCCTCCTTCCCCCAACCTTCAAATGGAATGGTGACCATAGTGTTTTTGCAGCAGCCATTGGGAATGAGTCAGGGCCTAGGTCCAGAGCAAATGAGAGGAGCTATGGTGTCCCATGAAAGCCTCCAGATATTGGTTGAGGGGAAGGGCATTTGGAAGGTCTTCTCTGTTGTCAACAGCCAAGTGATAGAAAATGCCCTTAGAAATTGCCACCGCACCAATTTAGGTTCTGGATGCCCACTGGCAGATCAAGTGATAGGTACCTTACAGCTTTGTATACTGGGACATCTGTAGTAGAGACTGTCTTTAGGGCTTTGCTTGTCTCTTGGCAGAGTGGTGAAGTACAAGCACTAGAAGTCTGGAGTCAGACCAGACTGGGCAAATCACCTAACCCCTCTGGGCCCTAGTTTCTTCATCCCTAAAATGGGAGTAATCATAGCATCTCCCTCCTAAGATTATGTTAAGGATTACATTAGAAAACATGGATAATGTACCACGTTTGGCATATAGTAAATGAGAATTAATAGCAGCTTTTTTTTTTTTTTGTCATTTCTACCTAGACATCTTCCATGTACCTCAAACTCAACATGACTCATTACTTCCCCATCCTGTGCTCTCCAGCTTGGTTAATGGCATCACTAGCCAGCCAGTTTCTTAAGCTGGAAACTTCAGAGTCAATCTCAGTCCCCTGCTTTCCTTCCCCTTCCACATTCAATGGGCCACCAAGGTCTATTTCTTCTCTATCATTGTTGCCCCACATCATCTCTACCCTAGTACAAATACTAATTTTTCTGTCACCCAGACCGTTGCAACAGGTTCCTAACTGGTTCCTATGACTCTGTCTCTTCCCCCAGGAGTGTAGCCGATAAGCTTTCTAAAACGTGAATCTGATCATGTCACTGTGCCCCACCTTAAAACTCTCCATTTGCCTAAAGATCGATGCACTGTCCGTATTATGCCCTACAAAGAAATGCACAAATTTGTTTCCTGTCCAGCCTCCTGTCTACTCCTCACACATTCTACATTTGAGCCTCATTGAATCTATTTCCCAAACAGGCCATGTTCCTTTACCTTTCCATGCCATTGCATAAGCTGCTTTCTCCCCTATTACTTGTTGAACTCCTACTCATCCTTCAAAGCCAGGCTCAAATGTACCCTCCTTTGGGAAACCCTTCCTGTCCTGCCCAAGCAGACATTTTGGTGCCCTCCTCATGCTTCCATAGCATGCATCCAGGCCCCCTGTCCAGCATTTTCCTTCTGTTCTCAGGATGTTTAAGGACGTGTCTGTTTATTCCACTGATTTGACTACTCCCCACCCCCCTGCCATAGTCCAAGGAATAGAATCAAGACATCTGGCTGTGGCCAGTCTGTGTCCTGGATTCTGTTCTTCCTGTTTCTCCGGTGAGTTCAAAACAAACTCTGTCATGGTTCCCCTAGGGAACTTGAGAAACGTAGACAATCCAGGTGACAGGAACTGATGCCGAACAAGCTGATGCTACTGGATAAAATCTTCTCATAACAAGCCCTGATCGGTTTCCTGTCTTCCAGATAAATGACCCACTGCTGATGGCTTTGCAATTACTGACTGTCCTAATTGAATGTTGAGACCCCTGTTTTTGGAAGACTAGTGGCTTAGGCCCTCTCCATCTAACCCCATACCTAGATATATGTTCTCTCTGGTCTCTACCCAAATTCAACAGACAGGTGTTGAGTGCCTGCCACGTGTCAGGCAGTGTGCAAGGCATTTTAGAAGCATGGCCCCATTTAATTGCCATAACAACCCTATCTGGTGAATATTATAATTCTGCATTTGATATAATGGCTCCAGAGATGAAGAGGCTTGCTCAAGATTACCCAGCTAATGAAAATAACAGATATCTCCTAGTGAGTTCTTATTATGTGCCAGGCACTGTGTAAAGTACTATATGGACATGATTTTCTCTATACAACAACTCTAGAAGGTAAATATTATCATCTCTATTTTATAGTTAAGCAATCAGACAGGTGAAGTGATTTGACCAAGATATCATGATTAGTAAGTGTCAGAACTGGGATTATGAACCCATGTTTTTTTGTCTTTAGGCCTGGTAATCTTTCTACCACACTACACAGTCTCTTTCTGTCTCATCAGATCAGAGTTCTCCAAGTAGGAGGGCTGCAAGGAGAGTCATTGCTCACAGTGGTGCTCTGCATGAGGCACAGATGAACTAGGGAATGAGAGCCAGGCTACTTCAACCCAAATGTTAGGGCTGGGAACTGGTGTGAAAACAGTTCCAGGGAGAGCTGGGTCATGTTGGAGCACATCACCCTGCCTCTCTTGAACTTTCAGGGTTCTGGAAGGAAACTACTTCCCTGGGTATGAAGCAAGTTTTCAATATGGAAACACTCCCATCACAAGCCCCAAAGTGAGAAAAGATAGGAGATGGAATTGTAGCCACTTTGTTTTTCATGTGGTACTCATTTGGGAGGTATATGGATGATAAAGCTGTAATGTTTAGTAAGCATCCTTTCTGGGACCCACTACTTGCTGTGTTGTCCTGAACCTGTTTCCCCATGAATCCAATGAGATATAAACCAGAAACCCTCTAAGGTCCTTCCAGTTTGAACCTTTTACAGTTCTAGGTCCCCAAGAGGCCAACATTGATTGGCTGCTAGCCTCTTGAGTTCTGTGAATTTCCTGAACCAGCACCCCAGGCAGTGTCAGCAGAGCCATGTACCCCAGTAACCAGCTTTGGCCACAGCACCTAATGGGGTGCTTCATCTTCTTCCTGACAGACTTTTAAAAGTAAGTGGACTGATTGAGTGGACAGGAAAATGATGACTCTGGCCGACTCATCGAGATCCCTTATCCCCTGCCCCTCAACCACCCAGAGCCGCAGCCAAATGAAATGGCTCTTGGAACAGAACTGGCTCATTCCATTAAGAAGATGAGAGTTCTCTTAATTGGGAGGAAAGTTTCAAATGCAGAGAGTTCAATGACCAAGGCCCATGGCCAAACACCACTCTATGGGTAATACAAATGGGGGGATTCTCCAAGCGTGATGCTGGAGATTGGAAAGCAAGGAGGCAGATGAGCTAAAATGGAGATCACCAGCCTGGTAAATGCAATTAGTACCAGTTTGTTCTACCCTTTTCCACTTCCTTCACCCCTACTGCTTCTCATTCCCTCAGCTGCTGCATGCACTGTTTCTACACTGCAGTCCATTCCCCATTACTTTCTGCGTTTGTCCTTCCTGTTTACTTTACGGCACCTATTGTCTTGGATGCTGTGGAACATTTCAAGCAACCTTGAAGGTTCTCTCATGCTCCTCCCCAGTCAATATGCTCCCCCGCCAAGAGGTAACCACTAGTCCAGAATCTCTTGGAAGTTTGTTAAAACACAGATGACAGGGCCCACCCTCAGAGTTTCGGATTCAGTAGATCTAAGCGGGGCCTGAGGATCTGCATTTCTAACAAATTACCAGGTGCTGCTAGTACACTCATCTGACTTCTATCGGTGTTGATCAGCTTTGCCTGTTCTTTAATGTACCCTTTTGTGTCTGCCTTCTTTTACTCATCCTTGTCTGCAAAATTCATTCATGCTGTTGAGTGTAGCAGTAGTTTTTTTCTTTTTTGCTGTATTTTGTAACATTTCATTGTATTCACATACCACATTTTATTTATTCACTTTCCTCTCGACGGATATTTGAGATGTTAGGGGCTGTTAGGAATAATGTTGTTGCTAAGAACATTCTTGTACATTTTTTGGGGGGCAGACAGGTGTGCTCATTACTCTAGGGCATATACCTATGTATAGAACTGCTGGTCACAGGGTAGGGATGTTGTTGCTGTTGTTAGGTGCCATTGAGTCGGTTCCGACTCATATCGAACCCATGTACCACAGATCGAAACACTGCCTGATCCTCCCCCATCCTTACAATCGTTGTTATGCTTGAGCCCATTGTTGCAGCCACTGTGTCCATCCACCTCGTTGAGGGTCTTCCTCTTTTTCGCTGACCCTCTACTTTACCAAGCATGACGTCCTTTTCCAGGGACTGATCCTTCCTGACAACAAGTCCAAAGTATGTAAGACGCAGTCTTGCCACTCTTGCTTCTAAGGAGCACTCTGGTTGTACCTCTTCCAAGACAGATTTGTTCATCCTTTTGGCAGTCCATGGTATATTCAATATTCTTTGCCAAAACCACAATTCAAAGGCATTGTCAATTCTTCTTCAGTCTTCCTTATTCATTGTCCAGCTTTCACATGCATATGATGTGATTGAAAATACCATGGCTTGGGTCAGGGGCACCTTACTCTTCAAGATGACAACTTTGCTTTCTAACACTTTAAAGAGGTCTCTTGAAGCAGATTTGCCCAATGCAATGTACCTTTTGATTTCTTAACTGCTGCTTCCATGGGTGCTGATTGTGGATCCATGTAAAATGAAATGTTTGACAACTTCAATCTTTTCCCCATTTATCATGATGTTGCTTATTGGTCCAGTTGTGAGGATTTTTGCTTTCTTTATGTTGAGGTGCAATCCATACTGAAGGCTGTGGTCTTTGATCTTCATCAGTAAGTGCTTCAAGCACTCTTCGCTTTCAGCAAACAAAGTTGTGTCATCTGCATGTCGCAGGTTGTTAACGATCCTTCCTCCAATCCTGATGCCCCGTTCTTCTTCACATAGTCCAGCTTGTTGGACTATTTGCTCAGCATACAGATTGAATAGGTATGGTGAAAGGATACAACCCTGACGCACACCTTCCCTGACTTTAAGCCACACAGTACCTCCTTGTTCTGTCTGAACAACTGCCTCTTGATCTATATAAGGTTCCTCATGAGCAAAATTAAGTGCTCTGGAATTCCCCTTCTTCACAGTGTTATCCATAATTTGTTATGATCCACACAGTTATGATCCTTTGCATAGTCAATAAAACGCAGGTAAACATCCTTCTGGTATTCTCTGCTTTCAGCCAGGATCCATCTGACATCAGCAGTGATAGCCCTGGTTCCATGTCCTCTTCTGAATTTGGCCTGAATTTCTGGTAGTTTCCTGTTGATATACTGATGCAGCCGCTTTTGAATTATCTTCAGCAAAATTTTAATTGCATGTGACATTAATGATATTGTTTGATAATTTCCACATCCAGCTGGATCACCTTTCTTGGGAATAAGCATAAATATGGATCTCTTCCAGTCGGTTCACCAGGTAACTGTCCTCCAAATTTCTTGGCATAGACTAGTGGGCACTTCCAGCAATGCATCCATTCGTTGAACCATCTCAATTGATATTCTGTCAGTTCCTGGAGCCTTGTTTTTCACCAATGCCTTCAGTGCAGCTTGGACTTCTTCTTTCAGTACTATCAGTTCCTGATCATATGCTACCTCTGGAAATGGCTGAATGTCAACCAATTCTTTTTGGTATAATGACTCTGTGTATTCCTTCCATCTTCTTTTGATGTTTCCTGCATCGTTCAGTATTCCCCCCAAAGAGTCCTTCAGTATTGAAACTCGAGGCTTGAATTTTTTCTTCAGTTCTTTCACCTTGAGAAATGCCAAGCATGTTCTTCCCTTTCGGTTTTCTAACTCCAGATCTTTGAACATATCATTATGATACTTTACTTTGTCTTCTCGAGCCGCCCTTTGAAATCTTCCATTCAGTTCTTTTACTTCATCATCTCTTCCTTTGCTTTAGCGGCTCAATGTTCAAGAGCAAGTTTCAGAGTCTCTTCTGACATCTATTTTGGTCTTTTGCTTCTCTCGTGTCTTTTTAATGACCTCTTGCTTTCTTCATGTATGATGTCCTTGACGTCATTCCACAACTCGTCTGGTCTTCCGTCATTAGTGTTAAACGCGTCAAATCTATTCTTGAGATGGTCTCTGAATTCAGGTGGGATATACTCAAGGTCACACTTTGGCTTTCGTGGACTTGTTCTAATTTTCTTCAGTTTTAGCTTGAACTTGCATATGAGCAATTGATGGTCTGTTCTGCAGTCGGCCCCTGGTCTTGTTCTGATGGATTATATTAAGCTTTTTGATCATCTCTTTCCACCGATGTAGTCGATTTGATTCCTGTGTATCCCATCTGGTGAGGTCCATGTGTGTAGTCACTGTTCATGTTGGTGAAAAAAGGTATTTGCAATGAAGAAGTCATTGGTCTTGCAAAATTTTATCATGCGATCTCCAACATCGTTTCTATCACCAAGGCCGTATTTTCCAACTATTGATACTTCTCCTTTGTTTCCAACTTTGCCATTCCAATCAGCAGTAAATATGAATGCATCCTAATTGCATCTTCGATTGAATTCAGACCACAGAAGCTGGTAAAAATCTTCAATTTTTTCATCTTTGGCCTTAGTCGTTGGTGTACAAATTTGAATAGTAGTTGTATTAACTGGTCTTCCCTGTAGGGATATTATCCTATCACTGACAGCACTGTACTTCAGGATAGATCTTGTAATGTTCTTTTTTGACAATGAATGCAACACCATTCCTCTTCAAGTTGTCATTGTCGGCATAGTAAACTATATGGTTGTCCGATTCAAAATGGCCAATACCAGTCCATTTCAGCTTACTAATGCCTAGGATATCAATGTTTATGCATTCCATTTCATTTTTGATGATTTCTAATTTTCCTAGATTCATACTTCGTGCATTCCAGGTTCTGATTATTAATGGATGTTTGCAGCTGTTCTCATTTTGAGTCATGCCACATCAGCAAATGAAGGTCCTGAAAGCTTGACTCCATCTACGTCATTAAGGTCGATTCTACTTTGAGGAGGCAGCTCTTCCCCAGTCGTCTTTTGAGTGCCTTCCAACCTGGGGGGACTCATCTTCTGGCACTATATCAGACAATGTTCCACTGCTATTCATAAGGTTTTCACTGGGTAATTCTTTTCAGAAGTAGACTGCCGGATCCTTCTTCCTAACCTGTCTTAGTCTGGAATCTCAGCTGAAACCCGTCTGCCATCGGGGACCCTGCTGGTATCCGAATACCGGTGGCATTGCTTCCAGCATCACAGCAACATGCAAGCCTCCACAGTATGACAAACTGACAGACACGTGGGGGAGGGGAGGGATATAAAAACTGTTTGGCAGAGTTATATAGGGTGGGGATATATATATATAAACTTTGCCAAACAATTTTTTTTTATTGTACTTTAGATGGAGGTTTACAGAACAACCTAGATTCTATTTAAATAGTTAGTACATGTATTGTTTTATGACATTGGTTAACAGCCCCATGACATGTCAACACTCTCCCTTCTCAGCATTGGGCTCCTTATTACCAGCTTTCCTGTCTCATCCTGCATTGTAGTCCTTGGCCCTGAGCTGTTGTGCCCCTTTGGTCCCGTTTTGTTTTATGGGCCTGTCTAATCTTGGCTGAAGTGTGAACCTCGGGAGTGACTTCATTACTGAGCTAAAAGTGTGTCCAGGGGCCATACTCTCCGGGTTTCTCCAGTCTCTGTGAGGCCAGTAAGTCTGGTCTTTTTTTCTGTGTGTGTGTGTGACTTAGAGTTTTGTTCTACATTTTTCTCTGGCTCTGTCTGGGACCCTCTATTGTGATCCCTGTCAGAACAGTCAGTGGTGGTAGCCAGGCACCATCTTGTTATATGAGACTCAGTCTGGTGGATGCTGTGGTAATTGTGGTCCTTTAGTCCTTTGGACTAATCTTTGCCTTGTGTCTTCAATTTTCTTCATTCTCCCTTGCTCCAGAAGGGGTGAGACCAGTGGAGTAACTATATGGCCACACATAGGCTTTTAAGACCCCAGACGCTACTTGCCAAAGTAGAATGTAGAACATATTCTTTATAAACTCTGTTATGCCAATTGAGCTAGATGCACCCTGACAGCATGGTCCCCACAGCCCTCAGCCCAGCAATTTGGTTCCTCAGGGAGTTTGGATGTGTCTGTGGAGCTTACATGACCTTGCCTTGTATAAATTGTGCTGGCTTCCCCAGAATTGTGTAGTGTCTTATCCTTCACCAAAGTTACCACTTATCTATTGTCTTATTTAGTGTTTTCCCATCCCACCCTCCCCCCCTCATAACCATCAAAGATTGTTTTTTTTTGTGAGTAAACCTTTCCATAAGTTTTACAGTAATGGTCTCATACAATATTTGTCCTTTTGTGATGGACTTTTTCACTCAGCACAATGCACTCCAGATTCATCCATGTTATGAGATGCTCCACAGATTCATCATTGTTCTTTATCATTGTATAATACTCCATTGTGTGTATGTACCATAGTTTGTTTATCTATTCATCTGTTGATGGACATCTAGGTTGTTTCCATATTTTTGCTATTGTGAACAATGCTGCAATGAACGTGGGTGTGCATATGTTTATTCGTGTGACAACTCTTATTTCTCTAGCATATATTCCTAGGAGTGGGATTGCTGGATCATGTGGTATTTCTATTTCTAGCTTTCCAAGGAAGTGCCACATCATTTTCCAAAATGGTTGTATTATTTTGCGTAATGATATAGCAGCTCATAAGCATTCCGATCTCCCCTGCAGCCTCTCCAGCATTTGTTATTTTCAGTTTTTTTGATTCATGCCAGTAATGCTGGGATGAGATGGTATCTCACTGTGGTTTTGATTTGCATTTCTCTAATGGCTAAAGATCACGAGCATTTCCTCATGTGTCTGTTAACCACTTGAACGTCTTTGGTGAAGTGTCTGTTCATTTCCTTTGCCCATTTTTTAACTGGACTGTTTGTGTTTTTTGTTGTAGAGTTGCTGGATTTTCCTGTAGATTGTAGAGATTAGACCTTTGTCTGATTTGTAGTAGCCAAAATTTTTTTCTCAGTCTGTAGGATCTCTTTTTACTCTTTTGGTGAAGTCTTTTGATGAGCATAAGTGCTTAATTTTTAGAAGATCCCATTTATCTAGTTTATCTTCTGGAGTTTGTGTGTCGTTGGTTATAGTTTGTTTCCTGTTAATGCCATGTATTAGGGTCTCTAGTGCTGATCCTATTTTTTCTTCTATGAACATTATAGTTTTTGGTTTTATATTTAGGTCTTTGATCCCTTTTGAATTAGCTTTTGTGTGTGGTGTGAGATATGAGTCCTGTTTCATTTTTTTGCAGATGGGCATCCACTTTTGCCAGCACCATTTGTTAAAAAGACTGTCTTTTCCCCATTTGATGGACTTTGGGCCCTTGTCAAAGATCAGCTGACCATAGGTTGATGTGTTTACATCTGGGTTCTCAATTCTGATCTGTTGGTCAATGTATCTGTTGTTGTACCAGTACCAGGCTGACTACCGTAGCTATATAGTAGGTTCTGCGGTCAGGTAGTGCACATCCTATTTTATTCTTCTTCTTCTATAGTGCTTTACTTATCCAGGGCCTCTCCCCTTTCCATATAAATTTAATGATTAGTTTTTCCATTTCTTTAAAGAATGTTGTTGGCATTTGGATCGGGATTGCATTGTATTTGCAAATTCCTTTGGGTAGAATTGTCATTTTCACAAGGTTGAGTCTACCTATCCTGAGCATGGTATGTTTTCCCATTTATGTAGATCTCTTTTGGTTTCTCGCAGTAGTGGTTTGTAGTTTTCTATGTATAGGTCTTTTACATCTCTGGTTAGATTTATTCCTAAGGGTTTTTTTTTTTTTTTTTTTTGTTTAGGGTCTATCATGAATGGTATCATTTTCCTGATTCCTTTTCATCATTCTCTTTATTGGTGTATAGGAATCCAGCTGATTTTTGTATGTTTACCTTGGATCCTGCTACTCTGTTAAATCTCTCTATTAGTTCCAGTAGTTTTCTTGTGGAGTCGTCTTGTGGGGTTTTCTATGTATAGTATCATATCATCCACAAATAGGGACAGTTTTACTTCTTCCTTACCAATTTGGATGCCCTTCATTTCTTTCTCTTGTCTTATTGCTCTAGCTAGGACTTCCAGCACAATGTTAAATAAGAGTGGTGATAAAGGTCATCCTTGTCTTGTTCCTGTTCTCAAGGGAAATGTTTTCAGCCTATCTCCATTAAGAGTGATGTTAGAAGAACACCAAAGACACGAGGTAATTATGAGTGCAAGAGACACAAAAGGCCACATAAACCAGAAGCTACATCAGCCTGAGACCAGAAGAACTAGATGGTGCCTGGCTACAACCAATGACTGCCCTGACAGCGAACACAACAGATAACCCCTGAGGGAGCAGGAGACATGTGGGATGCAGACCTTAGATTCTCGTAAAAAGACCAGACTTGATGGTCTGACTAAGAATAGAAGGACCCTGGACCTCATGGTCCCCAGACCTTCTGTTAGCCCAAGACAGGAACCATTCCCAAAGCCAACTCTTCAGACAGGGATTGGACTGGACTATAAGATAGAAAATGATACCGGTGAGGAGTGAGCTTCTTGGATCAAGTAGACACATGAGACTATGTGGGCAGCTCCTGTCTGGAGGGGGACAGAAGCTGGCTGAATGGACGTGAAAATAGAGGGTGGAGAAAAAGAGTCTGCTGTCTCATTAGGGGGAGAGCAACTAGTAGTATATAGCAAGGCGTATATAAATTTTTGTATGAGAGGCTGACTTGATTTGTAAACTTTCACTTAAAGCACAATAAAAATTAAAAAAAAAAGAATGATGTTGGCTGTTGGTTTTGCATAGATGCCTTTTATTATGTTGAGAAATTTCCCTTCTATACCTATTTTATTGAGAGTTTTTATCAGGAATGGGTGTCAGACTTTGTCAAATACCTTTTCTGCATTGACTGAGATGATCATGTGATTCTTTTCTTTCCTTTTATTTATGTGGTTTATTACATTGATTGATTTTCTAATGTTGAGCCATCCTTGCATACCTGGTATGAATCCTGCTTGGTGGTGGTGTATTATTTTTTTAATATGATGCTGAATTCTATTGGCTAGAATTTTGTTGAGAATTTGTGCATCTACATTTATAAGAGATAAACCAAAACCCACTGCTGTCGAGTCTATTCTGACTCATAGTGACCCTATAGGACAGAGAAGAACTGCCCCCATAGAGTTTCCAAGGAGCGCCCGGAGGATTTGAACTGCCAATCTCTTGGTTAACAGCTGTAGCACTTAACCACTACACCACCAGTGTTTCCACAAGAGACATTGGTCTGTAATTTTCTTTTTTTGTGGCATCTTTGCCTGGTTTTAGTATCAGGGTTATTATGTTGGTTTCATAGAATGATTTTGGAAGTATCACTTCCTTTTCTATGTTCTGAAATAGTTTGAGTACTGGTGTAAGCTCTTCTCTGAATGTTTGGCAGAATTCTCCAGTGAACATGTCTGGACCAGGGCTTTTGGGGGGGGTAGTTTTTTTAAATTACCTTTTCAATCTCTTCTCTTGTTATGGGTCTGTTCAGATTTTCAACATTGTTCTGTGTTAGTTTGGGTAGGTAGTGTGCTTCTAGAAATTTGTCCATTTCCTCTAGGTTCCAAGTTTGCCAAACAATTTTTTAAATTGATTTGTATCTATTTGTACTCACAGCAGCAGAATATGAGAATCCCAGAGCTCCATTTTCTTGCCAACATTTTGTATTGATTTTTTGTTTGTTTTAAAAACTTTAGCCATTTTGGTGTGTGTGTAGTGATGTCTCGTTGTGATTTTAATTTGCATTTTGGATGGTCTTTTTAACAAGTTACAAAGAAGGTGCACAGGGCCAGGCAACATTTCATTCAGTTTATATAAGATCTCTGTGAGTCAAAGCTGACTCGACGGCAACTAACAACAGCAATACTGTAAAACTGTTAAGAGAGATGAGAATACCCTGCAGAGTGATTTTCCCTGGGCCCTAACCAGTAACAGATGATATGGTGAACATCGCACAAACAGCTCAAATGGTATGATGGAGAAGAGGTGGGGAAAAGGCCAAGGAAAAATCCAAGCTTCCTCACTTGTTTTTCTCTCCTCTCTCTCTGATGCACACAAGGCATCCCTTAGAATGGAGCAAGGACCACAAAGTTGGCCTTTGAGCCTAAGACTATGAAGCCAGTTAGTACCAGTCCCTGAGACGGGAATGAACTTGGTGTCTTGGAGGTACAGAAAGAAAGATAATGTGGTTGAAGTATAAGAAAAAAAGGAGAAGTGATAGATAGATGTCAGAGACGTCAGCAAGAATTGTCTTTTAGAGGGTCCTGTAGGTGAAGTAGGAGCCCTGGTGACACAGTGGTTAAAATGTTTGGCTTCTATCCAAAAGGCTAGTGGTTTGAACTCACTATTCGGCTCCTTGGGAAAGAGATGTGGCAGTCTGCTTTCATGAAGATTTACAGCCTTGGAAACCCTATGAGGTAGTTCTACTTTGCCCTATAGGATCAGTATGAGTTGAAATTGACTTGATGGCAGTGGGTTTGGTTTTTCGTTTGGTAGGCACAGTGCTTGGAGTTAGGCTGCACATGGGACTCACCTGGAGAGCCATTAAAAAAAAAAAACAACTAAAACATTGATTCCTCAGTCTCACCCACTTAGATTCAGATTCAGTTGACCTTGAGTACAACCTGGGCATCGGGAGTGAAGACAGAGAGAAGTGGACCGATTTGAGACATATTTTGGACATAGAATGTGCTGGGTTTGGGGATTGGCTATGAACTATGGGGGAGAGGAAGGAGTGAAAGATGTGGCCTAGTGTTTTTCTTAGGACCTATAGTAGAATGGTGGTGCCGTTCATTGAAATGAGGAGCAATTGGAATGAAGAGCAGGTTCGGGATGAGACCATGAGTTTAGTCTTGGACATGTTGGTTCAAGAAAAATGAGCTATTCAGGGAGGTAGACAAGAATCTGTGATGGATTGGATTTGGTTAAAGGAGAGGGAGAAGAAAAGCCACGGAGGATTTCCTCCTCTCAAGACCCACATTTTGGCCACTCAGAGATTCTTATCTTGGTCATTTCTACTTCTTTGGTTTAGATCCCATCGATGTTCTCTGGGTGCTAATAGGCTAATCAGATAAACTTCTTCCTGCTAATGTCTTAGCTCAGTCCATCTCACACCCTGTCCGACACCTTTATCCAGCTAAAATGCACATGGCTGATAGGCCCCCAAAAAGCAACTCTTCTGGTGGGAAGTTTAAGCCTCTGTGGAGTCCTGGTGGAGAAAGACTGAGAAGCAGTGCTAGAATTTTGTCCCTTCAATTTCAACGAGTAGGAGATGGGGATAAAATAGGGTGTGCCCTGACTCCCTTTAGGGAAAATGTAGGCTGTAAGCTAGGACTTTTTTTTTTAAATGTATTGTCTCATTTAATATTCCACATCTTTCTGGTTGTTATTTTTTCTATTTTACAGTTAAGGAAAGTAAGGCCCAGAAAGGTTAAGCAACTCATCCAGAGTCACACAACTAGTCAGATGTAGAGCCTGGAAGCATATTTCTGCCATCATGGCTTAGAGAATAAAATTTACTTAGTATAGTTCTAGCTGTCCCCCAAACTCTGTCCTGCCACATGCTCAGTCACCCCAAACCAGTCACTACCTCCCATAGTAAACCTGACCACCAGCTCTTTGGACTCGCTCACTTACAGTCTCATCATGAACTAGGGTGTGTATCTCTGGGAGCCCAGGGGATCCTATGTACAGCCCTTATGGGAATCATCAAGGGATTGAAAAGCCTCCTTAGATAAAAACTAGGTTGGCTAGTAGGCAGGAGTGCGGTCATCATTTGAGAGCTCTATCTCTTATAGTAATCTGACAGTGCACCTGCCTCTGAAACAGAGATCCCAAGAGCTGGAAGAACCACTAGATAGCATACCTTCATCGCAAAGGTAGGGAAACAAGGCAGAGAGAGTCAAGGTAGTTTGCCCAAAGTCACAAAGCCAATTAGAGGCAGAATCAGGGTAAGACTCAGGTGTCCTGAGGCTCTGTTCCCTACATCCTGGAGTTCTGAGGGTCTTTCCAATGGCCATTCAGTCCCAAATTGACACTCACACCCTATAAGGTGTGAAGGAGGCAAGAAAGGTGATGTAGTCTAGGTGGAAGTTTTCCAAGAGTATATATGTCTGGGAGGAGGCAGCTTTCTGCAGGAAGGGGCAAGGGGGGTAGGGGAAGCAGAAAGAATCTGGAGGCTGTAGCAGAGAACTCTGCCCAGAACCACTGCAGTCACGTCCCACCCTACCTCACTCCCTGTGCCAGCCAGCCCCACAGCCCTCAGCTCAGGACTGAAAAAAGACATAGGACAGGGCTCCTTAATGAGAACATTTGGGGACCTGGGAAAGGTTAATGATCTGCAGCCTCGACCATCCGTCAGCTGCCTAGCCAGAGACAGTAAACACCGTTACTCATCTAATTAGCCAGGAAAGGCTGGACAGGGGCTGAAGACGGGCCCTTGGGGATTACAGACTAAGTATCCACCTGCATAGGGCTGCTGAGAGAGGCTACCAGAGGGCACAGGCACCCATTCCCAGAGGCAGTTGGGAGGCGGCTTTCTCCCAGCTGGTCCCCCTGTGGTTCTGGCTGCAGGTTATGGTGAAGATGTGCAAAGGGATAAACATTTATTGAGGGCCTCCTGTGTGCCAGGCACTTGCTGGTCATTCCTATATGTGTCATCTTATTTCATCCTCCAACAACCCTACAAGTTTCTTACTTTTATTGAGCAACTGCTGTATTACAATCACTTTATATGTATTATTGTATTCATCCTCCTAAGGGCCTAGGAAAGAGTTGGTATTTTCCCCGTTTTGCAGGAGAGAAAATGGAGGTTCACAGAGGGTAATTGGTTTATTTGTCTATTCAACATGTGTGTTTTGCATGTCCACTCTGTGTCAGGGACTGTGCTAGGCCCTGGGGGTATAATGGTAAAAAGATACAGCCTTTGCCCTCTCAGAGCCTACTGTCTAAAGGGGGAGACAAACATTAAACACGAACTTACACAACTACTATATAGCAAGACTAGGATTGGGATCTGACTCTAGGGGAAAGCTGTAGGAAAGATGGTGAGGGGGCTGAGGTGATCGGTGATGTAGGAGTCAGACCAGGATGCCCTTCCTCATGGCAGGCCTAGTCCAGCTCCAGGAGGCAAGACCCTGGGGCAAAGGATGTGCTGCTGCTCCAGGGAGAAAGGACCTCTCTAGGCATATGGACTCATTGGACTCTGGGAGGGTTTTCCCTTTCCAGCTGCCATGAATTATCCCAGTACCAAAGAGGAGGTATTGGGGTTAAGAATAGCTTTGTGATTACTGAACATTAATGGAGTGGGCCAAGGTAGGGGAATGGGCATTCTCTGAGCACCTGGTATGTGCCCAGCCCTGTGCCAAGTCCTGGGAGTGGATTCCAGGGGCAATCTTTTTTCTAGGGAGGCTTTTAATCTCAGTTGGAAATGGGACTCAGTTGTTTTTGTGGAAAGATTAAGGAAGATAGCCAGTTAAGAGCCAAATGGAGGTAGTGTTATGGCTGCTCAACTCAGAAAACTGGGACTCCTTGAGGGCTTCTTGGAAGAGAGAGAGGAAGGGAAGGGAGAGGGTGTGCAAGCAAGAGAGCACACGTGCACACGCACACACACACACACACAAAGCATGAAAAAGAGAGACAGGAAAAAGGAGAAAGTAAGGGATAAAGAATAAAGCCAGAGACAAAGTATGATTGAGACCAGAGCAACAAAGAGCGTGGTCAACAAAATGAGAGTAGAAGCAGTGAAAGGGAGGAAGGGAGAAGGATAGGAAGAGGCTCAAATAGTGAGGTCATGCCTCACTAACTTTGAGGCCCTTGCAGACCACTGTGGAATCAAGCTCCAAATGGTTGTTACATCCTTAAAAGATTGCTTTGTGTACGGGTGATGGGTCTAGTCTTCTGAAGGGCTGAAGTGTGTGTGTGTGTGTGTGTGTGTGTGTGTAGTTGACAGAAACCACCAAGTAGGCATGCCTATACCGCTTCCCCACACCCTCTCACTTACAAGCCTAGATTCTTGCAAACTTGAATGCAACCCAACTTGTAAAGGGAATCCTCTTTTTCCACTAACTGACATTCTCACTCCAATTAGGAAAGGTCTCCATTAGGAAGTGAGTTCCTGACATTTGAATCATAAGAAAATGTGTCTCCCAAACTAGAAATATCAGAATACTTAAGCTCATATCTAGACAAAATCAGGATTTAGCCACTTATTAGCTGTGTGACCTTGAGCTGTTTCCTCAACTTCTCTGGGTCTCAGTTTTCTCCCCAATGATGAAGTAGTTGTATTTAGTTCTTGGCCACTTTCCCATTTGAGCACGTGCAAGAAACAGGTGGAGCCTGGGCCCCCAAGGAAATCTATCCTGGTGACCTTTAATTTGAAAGGGTGAGGGGAGGGGAGGGGATCAACAGATCAGATCAGAAGGCAGTGTGGAATGAGACAGAGGTATAAATAAAGTAATGCCTAAATAAGTCGTCTGAAATGGAAAGGGACCCTGGAAACTCAGTCCTTGGTCTGGCTCTCTTGGCCCAGTTGGCTGGCTCAAGGGAGGGGCCTTCCACCTCTCACGTCCCTCTTAGATCTGCCTGCCTCCTGCCTGCTTTCCAGCTCCCTTCTACTTCACTGATTAGTAGGGCTAATATAGCTTGCTTTGCAATAGGGAAACACCCCTCACCCCATTTTTGTTTCCAGTGGGAGATTTCAGTTCTGTACAATGGAATATGCCAGTGTCTGGGACCTCATAGGAGCCCTGGTGGCACAGTGGTTAACAGCACAGCTGCTAACCAAAAAGACTGGCAATTTGAATCCACCAGCCACTCCTAGGAAACCCTATGGGGTAGTTCTACTCTGTCCTATAGGGTCATTATAAGTCAGAATCAACTTGACAGCAACAGGTTATTTTTTCTGGGGTTGGGGGGAGGGCTCGTGAAATGTCAGGAATGATTAATGGGGGCTCCCAGTTGAGAAACCAGAATGCATGATGGTAGGAGGGGAGACAGAGTAAAAGGCCATATATGGGGTTCTTCAGGCCAGTTAAGGGTGCCTTGGGGAAAAGTGTCTATATCTTATTTTGCTGATAATGCTCAAGGTTAATCCTCCTTTTTTTTTTTAACTCCATCCCCAATCCATCTGGTCCAGACCAGGTCTTCCTCCTTTGTGACTAGGTTATTGAAAAACCTCCTCCCAGGCCTTTTGCGTCTAGGATCCATTCATCACACTTCACCTTTATCTTTCTGCATCCCTGCATTGATCCTGTAACTTCTCTACTTCACTGGAAGCTAAGTGAGAGAAAGAATTGAGTCATCTTGTTAATTGTTTAATCCCCATTTTCAGATAGAGGAGGTGCTTAGTGAATGTTTGATAGCCAAATAAATGAATGAATAGATACCATGGGCCAGTCACTGTGCTCATCATTGTAGGGTGGTCCTCTCATGTGCTCCCACACTCCACAGTGTTTGCCCCTATTAAAGAATTTATCCCACATTTTGTAATTACTTGTTTATTAAACCAGGATTCTGTGAGGACAGGGACCATATCAGGTTCACCTTCCCTGACACCTTATGCCTAGAACCCTGCAAGATGTTGAATGAATCTTCCACTGGGAATGTAGTTTCCCCACATCTCTGACTGTTCGTTCAACAGTTATTTATTGGTCACCTAGTACATACAAAACAGTGTTCTAAGCATTGGAAATTTATCAGTAAACAAAACATACAAAAATAAAAGTCTTTGACGGAGCTTATATTTCAGTGGGGAAGATAATAAGTCAGTAGACTTTTTTTATATATAAGCAAATGTCAAGTAGTGATAAGTGCTATGAAGAAAAATGAATCAGGGTAAAGAGATAGAGAATGGTGGAAGGG
Organism: Elephas maximus indicus; assembly: GCF_024166365.1. Lineage (NCBI taxonomy): Eukaryota > Metazoa > Chordata > Mammalia > Proboscidea > Elephantidae > Elephas > Elephas maximus. The sequence continues at coordinate 25,169,090 of NC_064846.1, read as the reverse complement.
ATTCCTATTCTAGCTGGGGTTTTCAGGAAAAGCCTCTCTGAGGAGATGACATATGAACAGAGACCTGAATGGGGTGAGGAATCAGGCATTCCAGGCAGAGGGAACTAACACTGCAAAGGTCCTGATGCAGGAACATGCTTGGCAAGTTCCGAGAATGGTAAGGAGGCCAGAGTGGCGAAAGCATAGTGAGCAAGGAGACAAGGAGGAGACAAGGTCAGAGAGCTAGGCAGGGGCCAGATCATGGAGGCCATAGTAATGATCTGAGACATTATTCAAAGTAAAATTGAAAGTCAACAAAAGATTTTTAAGGCAAGTGAAAACAACTGATTTATGCTTTTAATAGATCTCTGAACCCTGGTGAAGAAAAACCTGGGAGCAAGAATGGAAGAAGAGAACCTGGTTAGAAAGCTATTGCAATAGTTCATGTGACAAATGATGACAGCTAGGTTCAGAGTGTTAGTAGTGAAAGCAAGGAGGGAATGGTTGGATTCAGGATATACATTGAGTATATTGAAGCCAACAGATCTGTGCATAGTTTGGGTGTAGAGTACAAGGGAAAGAGACAAGTTAAGGATGAGTCCCTAATTCAAGTTCAAGTCCCATCCTTCATGTCTTAGTCCAAAGCCACTTCCTCTGGGAAGCCTTTCCTGATATAGCCTACATTTCCATGATTGAAAACAATGTCTCTCCATGAGTACCCAAAGCACTTTGCAGGTCTGTAATGCAAAACATAAGTTATCTGTACAAATCTACCTCCCCCACTTGACTTAGAGCTCCTCAGAGACACTGTCATGGCCATCTTTGCAGTCTTCACTAGACCTCGCACAATGGCTTATGGAGAATATTTAATCAATAAATACTGGTGAGGTTGAGTAGATTAACTAAATTGAAGCTGTTTCTTTTTGCTTCCAGTGTAGGGTTGTGAAAGTCTCTAATCATAAGAAGGTAAGCAGAAGAATTATTTAAACATCACCAGCTTTTAATTACTAAAGTCTATTTGATGGATGCTTCTGTGTGAATTATTGTCATGATGAGGATTAAAATGTGGTTCCTTGATTAAGAGGAAGCTCATGTGTTGAATGAGGGGCATGGAGGATGCTGGAGGGTGGGATATTGAATAGATCCTATTTTCACAGCTCATATTCGGCTAGGGAAGCTGTGAAGAGAAGTGAAAACTATACAGAGGAGGACCAAGTGGATACTTATAAAATAGCAGAAGTGAGAGGAAGTAGGGATTTCTGAAGCATGAGAGTTGGAGCATATGGACCTGGGTTCAAATTTCAGCTCTACCATTTACTAGTCATAGTACTCTGAGCAAGTCAATTTTTTTTTAGTCATTAACAAGTAACAAAGGAACTTGACAGAGTAAGTACTTTAAATGAAACGTGCAAAGACCTTGAGTTAGAAAACCAAAAGGGAAGAACATGCTCGGCATTTCTCAAGTTGAAAGAACTGAAGAAAAAATTCAAGTCTTGAGTTGCAATAGTAAAGGATTCTAAGGGCAAAATATTGAACAACACAGGAACCATCAAAAACAGATGGAAGAAATACACAGATTCACAGTACTAAAAAGAAGTGACCGAGATTCAATCATTTCAGGAGGTAGCATATGATCAAGAATCTGAAGGAAGAAGTCCAAGCTGCACTGAAGGCATTGGTGAAAAACAAGGCTTCAGAATTGACAGAATGCCAATTGAGATGTTTCAACAAATGGATGCAATTCTGGAAGCACTCCCTGGTCTATGCCAAGAAATTTGGAAGACAGCTACCTGGCCAACCAACCGGAAGAGATCCATATTTGTGCCCATTCCAAAGAAAAGTGATCCAACAGAATGCGGAAATTATAGAACAATATCATTAATATACACGCAAATAAAAATTTTGCTGAAGACAGTTCCAAAACGGTTGCAGCAGTACATCAACAGGGACCCGCCAGGAATAGAAGCTGGATTCAGAAGTGGACGTGGAGCCAGGGATATCATTGCTGATGTCAAATAGATCTTGGCTGAAAGCAGAGAATACCAGAAAGATGTTTACCTGTGTTTTATTGACTATGCAAAGGCATTCGATTTGTGTGGGTCATGACAAATTATGGATAACATTTTGAATAATGAGGACTCCAGAACACTTAATTGTGCTCATGAGGAACCTGTACATAGATCAAGAGGCAGTCCTGCAAACAGAGCAAGGGGATACTGCATGGTTTAAAATCAGGAAAGGTGTACGTTAGGGTTGTATCCTTTCATCATACTTATTCGATCTGTATGCTGAGCAAATAATCAGAGAAGCTGGGCTATACGAAGAATGAGGCAGCAGTATTGGGGTAAGGCTCATTAACAACTTGTTATATGCAGATAACACAACCTTGCTTGCTGGAAGTGAAGAGGACTTGAAGCACTTACTGATGAAGAGCAAAGACTATAGCCTTCAGTATGGATTACACCTCAACATAAAGAAAACAAAAATCCTCACAACTGGACCAATAAGCAACATCATGATAAACGGAGAAAAGATTGAAGTTGTCAAGGATTTCATTTTACTTGGATCCTCAATCAACGCCCATGGAAGCAGCAGTCAAGAAATCAAAGGGCACATTGCATTGGGCAAATCTGCTGCAAAAGACCTCTTTAAAGTGTTGAAAAGCAAAGATGCTACCTTGAGGACTAAGGTGCACCTGACCCAAGCCATGGTGTTTTCAATCGCCTCAAATCCACGTGAAAGCTGGACAATGAATAAGGAAGATCAAAGAAGAATTGACACCTTTGAATTGTGGTGTTGGCATAGAATATTGAATATACCATGGACTGCCAGAAGAAACAACGAATCTTTCTTGGAAGAAGTACAGCCAGAATGCTCCTTAGAAGAGAGGATGGTGAGACTTTGTCTCATGTACTTTGGACATGTGATTAGGAGGGACCAGTCCCTGGAGAAGGACATCATGCTTGATAAGGTAGAGGGCCAGCCAAAAAGTAGAAGATCCTCAGTGAGATGGATCGAAATAGTGGCTGCAACAACGGGCTCAAACATAGCAACAATTGTGAGGATGGCACAGGATTGGGCAGTGTTTTGTTCTTTTGTACATGGTGTCCTTATGAGTCAGAACC